>NW_028270177.1:79784967-80102069 GCF_037043375.1 Chiloscyllium plagiosum
TCCCTTTCCCGCCATTGCTGCTGAGGCCGGGTGTTCTGTCCAGTTTCATCCTTTCATACCTCGGAGTAGTTTGATACAAATGAGTGCCTTGATTGACCGTTTCAGAGACCATTGAAATGTTTATCACGTCAGGGTCTTTGGAGTCACTTTTAGGCCAGCCCAGGAAATCATGGGAGATTCACTTCCGAAAAGTACATTGGCGAAGGAATTTCTGTTTACAATCGATATTGGCTTCAAGGTCACTGTTACTGACCCCAGATTTTAGATCTCGATATTTTATTGATTGCTTTTAACTTCCACCCGCTGCCAGAGTATTACCCTGGTCTGGATTAGTAATCCAGTGACATTTCCACAGCACCATCTCCACATGGGGATCTATCGGAAACCACACTGAACAGGTTATTTCTGTGCTGCTTGACATCTCTGTCAAAAAGAACTCCCACCAATTTGGCTGTTATGATGGGACTGAGGGGGGAGTAATTGGTCAGTTTGCAATATTTCCCTTCTTAATGGACGGGGCACAGCTGGATAATTTTCCACATTGCCAGGGAGATGTCAGGTTTGGAAACAGCTTCCCCAGGGACACGGCTTGTTGTGCAGCACAAGTCTTCAGTCCTATTGCAGGAATAAGGTCAGGGCTCATTGCCTTGGTCGTATCTATTTTTTCAGCTGTTTCTTCATGTCCCGTGCAGCGAATCAAATTAGATGAAACTGGCATCTGTTATTTTGTTGGCATCATGATGAGGGTGAGGTGTACCATCGACTCAACACTTCTGGCAGATAAAACATCCTTCTCTTTTACACTGATGTGCAGGTCTGTTCCATTATTTAGGATGGGGATGTTTGTGGAGCCCTCTCCCCCAGTCATTTGTTTAATCGTCTAACACTATTTATAATGGAATTTGACAGAACTGCAGGGCTTCGTTCAGATCTGTTGGTCAAGCCTGGTAGCTTTAATGAGTTAGCATCAGGTTAAAGTTCATGTGATACTGACTCTGACATGTTCACCCACACTCGTCACTGAGCCATAGATGGTGTTGATGGTAATGACAGACTGAGGTGTTACCCTGGCAAAAAGTTACAGGTTGTGGTTGGATGCAGGTCTGCTTCTCCTGATGCTGTGGTCTACAGCACTACATGAATACGCAGTTTCGAGCTGCAATACCTGCAATGCAATTCTGCTGTCTGTTCCCCAATTCTCACTGAAACCCATTCACCCATCAGCCCCGCACTCAGTGACCTGACCTGGTTTCTGGTGGAAATACTTCCATTTTCAAATTCTCATTCTGCTGAGGGTCTGTCTCCCCGGGTCTTGCTTCCAAACTGACACATTCCACAAAAGCATTTAACTGATCTTAATTCAAATGTTTAATTCACCTGAATCTTTTTCCTTGAGAAATGCCATCTTCTGTGTTTAAAGTGAATGTGTTTCCTCCGTTTCCCTCCCTGACCATGATTAAGAGCTCTGTAGACAATAGACAATAGGTACAGGAGTAGGCCATTCTGCCCTTCGAGCCTGCACCACCATTCAATATGTTCATGGCTGATCATCCTTAATCAGTATCGTGTTCCTGCCTAATTTCCATAACCCTAGAGTCCACTATCCCTAAGAGCTCTATCCAACTCTTTCTTAAATGAATCCAGAGACTGGGCCGCCACTGCCCTCTGAGGCAGAGCATTTCACACAGCCACCACTCTCTGGGTGAAGACGTTTCTCCTCATCTCTGTCCTAAATGGTCTACCCCATATTTTTAAGCTGTGTCCAGAGTGTCATTCCTTTAATAATCTTACATCTTAATTTCCTGCTTTCTCTCTCCAACCTTTCTTAAAAAGTGGTACAACATTAGCCACCCTTCAATCCGCAGGAACTGATCCCGAATCTATCGAACTCTGGAAAACAATTACCAACGCATTCACGATTTCTCGAGCCAACTCCTTCAGTACCCTGGGATGTAGACCATCAGGCCCCGGGGACTTATCAACCTTCAGACCTAACAGTCTCTCCAACACCAATTCCTGGCAAATATAAATTCCCTTAAGTTCAGGTCCTTCAGCCACTGTTACCTCAGGGAGATTGTTTGTGCCTTGCCCAGTGAACACAGATCTGAAGTACCAATTCAATTCTTCTGCCATTTCTTAATTCCCCGTAATATATTCCCCTGTTTCTGTCTTCAATGGCCCAATTTCAGTCTTAACCATTTTGTTTTTTGCCTTTCACATACCTAAAAAAGCTTTTACTATCCTCCTTTATATTTTTGGTCTGTTAACTTCGTACCTCATTTTTTTCCTCTGCATATTTCCTTCTTAGTAATCCTCTGTTGTTCTTTAAAAGCTTCCCAGTCCTCCGTTTTCCCACTTATCTTTGCTGTGTTATACTTTTCCTCTTTTAACTTTATTTGTTTCTTAACTTCCCTCGTCAGCCACGGCCACCCATGACTCCTCCTAGGATCTTTCTTCCTTTTTGGAATGAACTGATCCTGCATCTTCTGCATCATACACTGAAGTATCTGCCATTGTTCCTCCACTGTCATCCCTGCTAATGTATTGCACCATTTAACTTTGGCCAGCTCCTCCCTCATAGCTCCATAATTCCCTTTATTCAACAGAAATATTGTCACTTCCGATTATACCCTCTCCCTCTCAAATTGCAGATTGAAACTTATTGGATTATGGTCATTACTTCCCAATGACTCCTTCGCTTCGAGGTCCCTGATCAATTCTGGTTCGTTGCACAATACCAGATCCAGAATTGCCTTCTCCCTGGTCGGCTCCAGCACCAGCTGTTCTAAGAATCCATCTCGGAGGCACTCCACAAAGTCTCTTTCTTGAGGTCCAATACAATCCTGATTCTCCCAGTCTACCTGCATGTTGAAATCCCCAATAACAACTGTAGTAATATCTTTGCGACAGGCCAATTTCAGCTCCTGATTTCACTTACATCCGACATCCAGACTACTGTTTGGGGGCCTGTAGGTAACTCCCAAGAGGGTCTTTTTACGCTTAGAATTTCTCAGCTCTATCCACACTGACTCTACATCCCCTGACTCTAGGTTCCCCCGCACAAGGGCCTGAATATCACCTCTTACCAACATGGCCACCCACCCCCTCTGCCCGTCAGTCTGTCCTTCCGATAGCACGTGCAGCCTTGAATATTCATTTCCCAGGCCCTGTCCACTTGAAGCCACGCCTCAGTTATCACCAGAATATGATATCTGCCAATTTTCAAAAGAGTCTCAAGCTCATCCATCTTATTTATCATGCTTCGTGCATTCATATTTAAAGTATTTTTTAATTTGTTACTGCCCTCACTCTTCGCATCAACTCCTATTTCACGCAACCTTACAGTATGATCCCTTTTTGCGTTTTCTGCTTCATTGATACAGTTATCCTTCTTGACTTCCCTTGTTCTAACTTTCCCTTCAATTTCCTTCTTAAACATCCAGTTTGTTCCCTCCACCCTCCCCCCGCCCCACTTAGTTTAAACGCAGCTGTGTTGCAGTCGCAAACCTGCCTGTCAAAATGCTGGTCTCTAACCTATTAAGGTGCAAACCGTCTCTCTTGTATAATTTATGCTTACTACAAAACATACCCTAGTGATCCAAGAATTTAAATCCTTGCTTCCTGCACCAGTTCCCAGCCACACGTTCAAGTCCATTATCTTACTGTTTCTGGCCTCATTAGACTGAGGAGCTGGAAACAAACCGGAGATAACCACCCTGGACATCCTGCTTTTCAGCCTTCTTCCTAGTTCTCCGAAGTCCCGCTGTAGTATGTTCCTCCTCTTCTTCCCGACATCATTTGTGCCAACATGTACCACCACCTTTGGCTCTTCACCTTCGTCCTTGAGGATTTCCTGCACTCTGTCTGTGATGTCTTTAACCCTGGCACCAGGAAGGCAACACACCATCCTTAAGTCCCACCTGCTGCCACAAAACCCCGTCAGCTCCTCTCACTGTGGAGTCCCCTATTACCACGGCTCTGTCTCCACGCCAACATTTGATTGACAGACCTGGCCACCTCGCGGAATGGCAGTGTCATCTGTCTCTACTGTTTCCAAACGATTCAACTTGTTCCTGACAGGTACTTCCCCCGGAGTCTCTTGCACCTGTCTCCTCTCTGCCTTCCTCATCGTCTGCTCTCTTCTGCTCTCTTCTGGTATGGTCGGTATAGTAACCTCACTGAAGGTCTTGCCCAGAAAGATACCGTTCTCTCGGATGAGCCTAAGGTCCTCGATTGCTTTCATCAGCGCTGCAACATGCTCGGTCAGTAGCTGAACGTGCACACACTTTCCACACTTAAACGAGCCAGACAGACCAGAGTCGTTGACCTCCCATATCAAGCACGTAGCACACTGAACCAGCTGGGCAGTCATGTCTTCACCCTCTTCAACTGTGGCATAATCACTTCACTCAACCTCCTTGTCAAAGACTTCTGAGCAAAAGCCTCACTCTTCACTCCACAGGAACTTCCTTGGACCCTGTAGTGTCAGTGATGCAAGCCTTCAGAGTTTCAGAGCCAATGAATTCTTTGGATTCCAAATCATCTTCACCACATTGTATGTTTTCTCTTTTGGTCTGAGGCCTTATCACTCATGGCTGCCTTGTCCTCCCATGAGTATGTTTCATCTTCTTGGGGTTGCATTTCTGGTATTATCTTCCGACATATCCCCAGAAACTCCTCCCATTGCTGCTCCATGGCCTTTCCTGCTCAGCTCCCCTTCCAATTAACTCGGGCCAGCTCCTCCCGCATGTCTTTGTAGTTACATTGCTTAATTATAACCACATTACATCTTGAAGAGAACATTAGATATAAACTGAAAGGAGGGGTTTTGAGAGATGGGCCACGAAGAATAATTGATGGATTTCTTACCTAGATGCAAAGGGAGAACGAGAGAGAGGATATAGATATGGAGATGTGGAAAATGAGAAAACTACATTATCGAAAGAAGTAGATGTATATCCCTCAATGCTTAGCAATGCCTGTGTGTTGTGGTCCTTTGTTAGTGCACGTACAACAGAGTAATATGTTCAAATGCTGGGTCTGATGCCAGAACCTTTCCTCCAATAATATGACAGACACTAACTTTGGAAATAACCCAGCAGGCCAATGTATTGAATTCCCGGTAGAAAGGGGATTAACTAAAATAAGTTGGGACACGAGAAGCAAGAATTTATAACACACATCCTGATAAGAATGAGAGACTAGAGTTGGGAATCCCAAAAAAGGGGGAACGTTGAGAGAAAGGGAAGGTATCACTTCAGATGAGGATCGAATAATGTTTTAATGCTTTATAAAGTTTATACATCGTGTGCGTCATTTTTCGTTAACTGTGCCTCCGTTGTTCATTCCGAATGTGTTGTACACATGTGAACAATCTTCCTTACCTGAACACACACTGATTAAACAGTGTATAAAAAATCATTTTTCCTCCATTTCAGACAGTCCTGTTGTCGTGCTAGCAGGACATATGAACACTAACTGGCCACCAAAAGACATGACCCACTATCACAAAGAAGAACACCACGTTGACTGTGACAACACACACTTCCTAGGACAAAGCCACGCACGAAACTTCTGAGAGGCATGACATTCTAGCCAGACGTCCATCAATAAACACATCAATTTAGATCCTATCTACCTTCCCTTGAAAAAAACTGGAAATAACATCACGCACCTTAAGAAACCAAGACCTATAAATAGAGAGGTGGGACATACCACCAATGCGTCACCAGAGACTCTCCCTGATGATGTTACCTAGTCATGGTGACGAAACATCTGAAAACAAACCTTCAAGCTCAGCGAGCTCACTTACATACTTGTAAATGGCTATCTTTCTCTTAATAGTGGAATTTGGGACTTCTCTGTCATTCATCTTTTAACAGATTACGAGGCGAGGTGAGCTTTTCTGTGTGTGTGGTCTTAATTAACAGAGGGGTTAGACATTGACATCATAACGGTTTGAGGGCTTGTCATATGGGATTTGAACAGATTTTGGCTATAAAAGGTCCCAGCAGATTCAATCACTTGGCAGTTAGTGACCTAGATCTTCAAATAAAACAGGTGACAAAATTCATTTAATTTTGTTTCCTTGTGGTTGGTTAAATCAAAAGAAATGGTTTTCAACATTACTAAGGAGGTTCTGAGGTTTGAAGATGATTCACAAATTTGCTAAGAAAGTGTAGAAAGACAAAGGAAGGGCACACTTTCAGAATTAACATGTAGATTAGAATTGGGTTTCACCAGAGACATAAGGAAAATTGTAATCATAATGGAGTTGGGCAAGCACTTTTGGTGTATCAGAGAAGCAGGAAACTGCAGTCGAATTGGAAAAAACTTAAATTGCAAGCGGGGTAACTGGAGTTAGAATATAAAGAGACACAGAAAGAGAGGAAGAAGATATAGAAAGAGAAAGAGGGGTAAAAGAAAGAGAGGGAGAATTTGAAATTCAGCAGTTTGGAATTAGTTAAATTAGCTGGATGAAGATGAAGGGAGAACGTAGGGATGTATACAATTGTGTTAATACATTGCCATATTTCGGTGAGAAAAATGCCAAAACCTTTTTATTTCATTTGCAAAATTGGCTGGGCAGATGATGTGTCCAGTTAACCTGTGGGTAATGCTAGTTCAGACTAAGCTGGTGGGTACAGCTTGAGAGGTATGTGCAGCGCTGTCACATGAGGGAGCAATAGATTACGCAGATGTCAAACGGGCCATTTTGAGTGCTTATGAATTGGTGATAGAAGAATATAGACAGCGGTTCAGAAATATAGAGACGGAACCAGGTCAGACTTATAATGACTTTCAAAGAATTAATCACAGTCATTTTGACAAATGGGTGCAGGCCTTAAAAATAGATAAGACCTGTGAGGCCCGATGGGAGATTATTCTGTTGGACAAGTTTAAAGACTCACTTCCAGAGACGTACGATTTAATGTGAATGAACAGGAAGTTCAAGAAGTGAGAAGCGCATCAGGAATGGCAGTTAAGTATGCATTGGTGCATGAGATGAAATTTAGCTTCTGAGAGGATTTTCATCCTGTGAGGGAAAGAAATTGGGAGAAGGGAAGATCCTACACTACAAAAAATAGAGAAAAGCTCACTGGCAATGGTTTAACACGGGTGGAGAAAAGCCCAAAGTGGTTGAAAGGAAGTGAAAGGCCTCAAGTCTCATTATAACGCAGTGGAACACATAAAATTACAGTACCGATGGTTTAAGAAGGGCACTGGGAAAACTGTTTTCACTGCAGGAAACTGGGACACACCGTGCTGGAAGACCCTTTGGGAAAAGATGCTGTAAAAGAGTTTAAGCCAGTGGTATTAGTGAACCTGGTACAGGAGACCCCAAGTAGAGCCGAGGAGCTGCAGGAGAGTGCACAGCCTAGACAGGAGCTGTGTATGGAGTCAGTGCCTGATCTCTATAAAGAATTTGCCTCTGTAGGTAAACCTTACTAAGAGAAAATGAGGTTTGGGGGAGGACAAGAAGCTATAAAATTGCAAGAAATGGGATCTGTTCAGTATCTAATAGTTGAGAAGCAAGGAGCCGGAAAGGCACAACAGATCAGGCAGCATCCGAAGACCAGGTTAATCGACATATCAGGCATAAACTCATCGTCAGGAATGTGACGGGTGGACAAGAGGGCTGAAAGATAAATAGGAGGGTAGGAGCTGGGCTGGCAGGAGGGTCACTGGGAGGGTTACAGGAAGATGTAGGTGGGAATGTTAATGATATGTCAGAGGGGAGGGTGGAGTGTATAGATGGGAAGAAAGATGGACAGTTAGAACAGCTCAAGAGGGCAGTGCTAATTTGAACGGTTGGATCTGGGATGAGGTTGGGGGAGCGGTGATTTGGAAATTGGTGAAGTCAACGTTGATGCTGTATAGTTTGACGGTTTCAGCTGTCCTACCACCTATCCACTTCACCCTCCTCTCCGACCTATCACCATCAGACCCAACCTACATCTACCTATCGCATTCCAAGCTACCTTCCACCCAGCTCCACCCCCACCCTCCGATTTAATTCTCAGCCCCGTCCGCCTTCCTTGCCTCCCACTTTCCTGATGAAGGACTAATGCCTGAAATGCCAACTCTCCTGCCCCTCGGATGCTGCCGATCTGCTGTGCTTTTCCAGCCCACACTTTTCAACTTTGGTCTCCAGCATCTGCAGTCCTCAATTTCCCTCGGCCTCGAATAGTAAGAGATGGAAGTATTTTCACTCTTTCTGACATGACACTCAACAGCGTGATAATTTGTGAAATGGGGACAGAAATTAAGCATTCCCTTGTGTAACATTAGGTGGAGTGCCAAATCAAGGTTGGGGAAGTAACAGTGAGATTGAGTGACAGATTGACATTTCCAGGAATACAATTTGTTATTGGGAATGGATTTAGCCGGATCCAAGATAGGAGAGGCACCCCTTGTGGTGGAGAAGCACAACTAAGTTCAGGGAACTGGAGAATTAAAATAAAAATACCCAGGGATTTTTCCAGACTATGTAGTAACTAGATCACACTGTCATACGTTACAACAGGAAGGAAAACCAAAGGAAAAAGCCAAAGGAGTTAATGCACTGAAGACTCAGGCTAAAGCATTTCTAGTGTCTGGAATGCACAAGGACGTGGTTAGTTTTTGTTGTACACTTCATACATACCAAATGGTAGGTACGTCACAGGCAGTAATAAAATTAGCACCGTTGTTGTCAATTCCTGTATTCGAAGAACCTTTCATGTGTGTTATGATTAGTTGTTTAGCTCCCCTTTCTGAAATAAAAGTGGAAACCAATATCTGCTGATCATAATGGATGTGTCTACCAGATTTCCAGGGATAATTCCATTATGGGGTCTTAAGGCAAAAAGGGATGTAGAGGAGTTGGTAGCTGTCTTTACTCGCTGTGGGCTACACAGTCAGACCAAGAATCTCATTTTACCGCTCAGCTGTTTAAGGACGTCATGGATAGCTTTGGCATACAGCAGTTTAAGTCAAGTGCATCCCTAATCCCTGGGAGTCTTGGAAAGTTGTCATCAGACGCTGAAGACAATATTAACAGCGTACTGTCAGAATTACCTGAATGATTCGAATAAAGGCGCCTCATTATCTTGTTTGTCATCAGAGATGCCCCAAACAAAACTACTCACTTTACATCCTTTGAGTTAATATTCGTACATGAAGTGAGAGGTCCTTTGAAATTAATTAAATATAAATTGACAGGACCGAAGTCGGAGATCTCACACTTGGATTATGTATCTGAGATGAGGGAGATATTAGATGGTGTAGGTGAGTTAGCGAAACAGCACCTGAAGAGGCACAGTATAGAGTAATGCAGGTGGCAGATTAAAAACTCTGAAACTTTGACGATTTCCCGTGGGGATGAAGTATTAGTATTGCCAGCAGTGGTAGAAAACCACTTCAAAGCCAGGTTTAGTGGCCCCTTTCAAATTAAAAAAAAACGTTGGATCAGTTAAACTATTTGGCAAAGATACCGGATATGATAAAAAAATGTTAGAGAATGTCGTGTGAATGAATAATGTTCGAGATACATTGAAGACTCATGAAACAGAGTTGTGACCAGATGAGCAAATTGTGCAGTTTATCTGTATGATGTAGTGATCTTTAGCAAGTGAGTGAAAGCTCACGTGTTACAGCTGGCAGAGCATGTTGAACAATTACAAGAAGCAAACTTGGTAATAAACTTAAAGAAAACAGAATTCGCGAAGGCAGAGGTGACGTTCTTGGGACATTACATTGGCCATGGAAGGTTGACCCCATGGAACATAAAAACTAAGGGCTTTGAGGAATTTCCACAACCATCCTCGAAGTAAGAGGTACTTCGATTTCTGGAACTGAGTGGATTCTATCGGAAGTTTGTTGCAAACCTCAGTATTGGCACCACTGACGGATTTATTAAAGGAGAACACAGAATTGTGGAGGACAGAACAATGCCAAGAGGCATTTGAAAATTTTAAAGCAGGATTAATCACCCCACCAGTTTTAGCTATACCAAATATTTTGAAACCCTTTGAAAATTGTGTTTGATGCTCGGGATATAGGGGTCGGAGATGTATTGATGCAGAAAGATGATGATGGAATTGAATGGCGAATTGGCCACAAAAAAAAAACACAAAAAAATATGAAGTCTCAATTATTGGAAAAGAATGATGAAGTTTCGCACTGGCCTGACAATACTTTAATGTTTATGTGACAAACAAATTGTCAGAGATGGTTGTGGATAACGACAAACTCTCGCATGTTTTGAATATTTAAAGGCCAGAATATCAGAATATTTAATTGGAGTCTTATCTTACCGACTTTAAATTTACAAAATGTACATGCTGTGGGTCCTAGAAAATGTGTTATCGCAGATTTAAAAGAAAAAGTTTGGATAAGATTTGACTTATTGCAGTGTTATATATGTGTGCAGAATTAATTTGCATGGTATAGCTGAGAATAAAACTTTCGTAATTCATAATAATTGGATTAAGAATTAGAGGAAAATAAATGAAGCCATCTTTTCATTCTGCTGGTCCATGTTTTTTTTTGCTGAAGGGGGGAGGTCTTATGAAGCCGAAAGCATATCCGGTCACTTTAAGACAGAATGGGTTTTGCTGAATAGAAAGTATAACCACAGATGCCTGCTAAAGGTCAGCCTGTTCCACATGTCACCATTAGCTGGGAAATGAATACCTGAGGTTTGGTTGATGTTTGACAATAATTCAAATACAGCCAAAGAGTTTAAATAACGCTCAGGATACCAGAAGCCAACAGAGTTTGAATATTATTGTTTGGACACCTGGAAAGTATATTAACCCAGCATTGTGAAACGAGAGTGATAGCTCCTGCCACCCAACAGCAGAATAACTGCTGTAGAGCAGGAGTGCTAACTGGCCATCTCAAACATTTTCAATCAAAGATACATGTCCATTTAAAAGCTACTTGCAATAAAAAAAACATGACCCAGGGAGATCAGCAGCTGGAAGAGTGAACATAGTGGGGAAGATGGATTCTGTGTGGTCTTGAGATTGTAATGTTTAATATGTGGGATGTTGGACTAGCATATATTTACAGAGTCTGATAGTAAGTAGCTAAGACAAGAGGGACTTGTATTTGTGAATAGTTGTTGTTTAGTTTTCACTATTAAAGTTAAAAAAACAACTTGACATTTTTTGTTTAAATAGTGGAATGTAGGAGATCTGTGTCACTCATATATTTAACAGATTACAAGGTGAGGCGAGCTTTTCTGGGTGTTTGGTTTTAATTAACAGAGGGGTTTCGACTCCACCTTGTAAATGTCCATCCACGGTAACCCCAATTCCCTGCAGTTGGCCCATATCCTTCCAGTCCTTTCCTATCCACATGTTTATCCAAATGCTTTTTGAAATGTTGTTAATGTACCCCCCCACCCCCACAACCACATCTGCTGGCAGCTCATCCACGTACCATCCTCTGTGTAAAGAAATGGCCCCTCAGGTTCCCTTTTATTCCTTCCCCTTTAACCATAAACTGATCCCATCCAGTCGTCGATTCTCTACACTTTGGAAAAAGACCGAGAGTATTCACCCTATCCATAGTCCTCGTAATCTTATACAGCTCTATAAGGACTCTCTCAGTCTCCTACACGCTAAAGAAAATTTCCTAGCTTGTCCAACCTCTCCCTGTAACTCAGACCATTGGGTCCTGGCAACGCCTTTGTAAATTTCTTCTGCACTCTTTCTAATTTAAAAACATCCTCCCTATAACAAGGTGACAAAACTGAACACAATACTCCAAGTGCAGCCTTTACAAAGTCCTGGGTAACTGCAAAATAAATTCCCAACTTGTATACTTAATATCCTGCCTGATGAAGGCCAATGTGCCAAAAGCCTTCTTCACTGCCCTGTTTACGTTTGACTCCACTCATAGAGAACCGTGTACACCTAAACACCAAGGTCTCTCTGCCCACTGCACCCCTTAGGACCCTCCCATTCACCATGAAACTCCTACCTTGATTTGTGTTTCACACATCTATATTAAATTCCATTTGTCATTTCTCGGCCCACTTCCCCACCTGATTAAGGTCCTGCTGCAATTTCTGATAAACTTCCTCACTGATCATGCTCCCAATTACTTTAGAGTCATCTGCAAACTTACTAATCATGCCTTGTACATTCTCAACCAAATCATAGATAACAAACAGCAATGGACCAAGCCTCCAGTCTGACAAACATCCTTCCACTAAACCCTCTGCTTCCTACCATCAAGCCAACTGTGTATCCAATTGGCCAGTTCCCCTCACATTCTACGTGATGTCACCTTCCTGACCAGCCTGCCATGTGGAACCTTATCAAAGTCTTTCTGAAATCCATGGAGACTACGCCTGCCGCTCTGCCCTCGTCAACTTTCTTGGTCACTTCATCAAAAAACTCTAACAAATTTGGGAAGCATGATCGCCCACTCACAAGTCTATGCGCTTCTGCTTTGAATCAAACCCTGTGTAAGTAATGGGTGCAGTCAATGGTATGTTGTCCTTCACTATAAGATGATTCGAGTACATAAGTAAAGCCATCTTCCTGCTGTTGTAAAGCCTTGCTGAGAGAGCATTTGGGGCACTCTCTACAGAGTTGATCTCCTTTGTAAGGAATGATCTCCTGACCACAGACATGGCTGATGGTAACATGAGGATAGAGTGAATAAGCTGAGTGTTTAATCTGTAGAGCTGTGAGAGACGAAGATATGGTGATGCTGAAACACGAGGAGACAGGTCATAGGGTGGAAATAGGCTTGGACAGAGTAAGCCATACAGGATACACTGAACAGGACAAGCACTAGAGACAAGATCAACATGAATAATATCATCATTATTTGAACTTAGAGAGTCCATTCATCAGTGTAATGTGACTTTCCTAATCGTTTATATGCCTAAATTAACTCTCCCCACGTTATTGTGCAGTCGGCGTGAGGATAGAGTGAATAAGCTGAGTGTTTAATCTGTAGAGCTATGAGAGACGAAGAAATGGTGATGCTGAAACACGAGGAGTGGCAGCGATCACTTATTTCCAAAAGAGACATTGACAGGGAGAGAAATTCCATACTTTACACAGGATTAATTGGTTTGATATATTATCACGTGTATCTCAGTACAGGGAAACACTTTATTTATAAGCATTGAAGGCAGGTCATAGTAAGCATGGTCAGACAGGTCATAGGGTGGAAATAGGCTTGGACAGAGTAAGCCATACAGGATACACTGAACAGGACAAGCACTAGAGACAAGATCAACATGAATACTATCATCATTATTTGAACCTAGAGAGTCCATTCATCAGTGTAATGTGACTTTCCTAATCGTTTATATGCCTAAATTAACTCTCCCCACGTTATTGTGCAGTCGGCGTGTGAATCCTGTACTGAATGTCAGGTTATTCACAATCCCCAACAGCAGCCACAATACCTTCCATCTGAAACAGGTAGCCATTCCCACCAGCTTCCGCCCTACATCGAGAACACCAGGCTGTCTTTTCGGAGTTGAAAGGTGCCTTCTTGAGACTTCACACAAGACATAAGGCTTTCCCTGCTGACTACTGGAAAACCATGTTAAAGTCCAATTTCTGTATCCTGAGCAACAGAGCCAAGAGGAACAATGTGGAGTAGTCTGTCTGTGCAGCCTCTGCTCCACTTACTCATCACGTTAGACCATCAATTCGGAGACAGCGAGGACTGCCAATGCTGGAGATTGGAATAGAGAATTGATTGCTGGAAAAACACAGCAGGTCAGGCAGCATCCGAGAAGCAGGAGAATTGATGTTTCGGGCATAAGCCATTCATCAGGAATCAGCATCAATTACCTCATTCTGTCCCTGTGTAAGTGCGTTGAGGGAGAATGGCCTCCTGCTGTTCCTGTATAAGTGGCTCAAGGGGCTGAATAGCCTCATCCTATTGTTGTGTCAGTGACTCAACAGACTGACTGGCTTCTTCCTCGTCCCATTGGACAGGGCCAAGGGCCTGACTGGGTTACCCCTGGTTCCTGTTTGACGGTTCGATATGCTGGCAAGTGTGACAATGCTGCAGCTTTAAGAGGTTATTTGTCTCGGTTTCTTTAAAGAGAGAGATTGAGCGATAGTTACCAAGCTGGCTAGTTAAGACCACTTGAGTAACAGCTAGGGAGGGCTTGGGTTAATTTTAATGCAGCCTGAATGGGTGTGGCCAGCTCTCACAGATTAGGATCTCTGCTTTGGTTTCTCCGTAACATCAGAAACTATTGGGTTCTACACAGAGTTGGAATCTTCAGTGACTATCTCCTGGCTGCAACTCTCTCTGAATTTTCTCTTGATGTTGTTTTTAATTCCTGGATTGGAGAAATGTTTGTGACTATCTGTGTCTAAATGTTTCTTTTTGCCATGGGCTGTGTTTATGGGATTTCCCTATACTGGAACAGTTCATCAGTAATAGTTCCTAGATCTATTATTCTGTCAACTTGTCCAATAGAATTAAGTTATTCTAATTTCCCCTTTCTTTGGTTTCATTTTATCTTCCGTGTTTAAATAAATGGTGTTTTGCTTCACACCAAGTAGTTTGACCATTCACGTTGCATCTGGAACAGACAGTTTACGTTTCCTTTTAAATATAAAAATATTAGAGTCTGGGCTACCGCCCTCAAATATTTTTGAAGGGCTCTGGTTTGGTCCATCACACTGGACTCCTTCTCTTCCTGAGTAATAGGCGGGAGGCACTGAATGGGCTGTCCCTGTTCTTCTCCAATAATGTCAATGGGCTGAATGGCTTCCTCATATTCCTGTGAAACCAGCGTGAGCTGCTGAATGAACTTCTTGATGTCAACAGAAGGCAAACACTGCCTTGATATCGGGGTCAGTCATTTTTACCTGAACCCTTGTATCAGTCTCTTTTGTTCACATCAATAAGCCATGGTACAGGAGCAGCAAGTGTTTTCTTCAAACAGGTGGGATTGAATATCAGGATTTCTGTTCTCAAGACTGTTCGGGGAGCTAGGTGACTGAAAGGATTTGAAGAGGGGGTAGATGGATATTGACCTGACAGAGAGGTGAGGGCGATGAAGAATTGGGAATGAAAGAGGATTTTAGACCAAGAGCAGATCAGCCATAATCTTAGTGAAAGGCAAGGCAGGCTTGGGGAGTGAACGACCTGTTTCTGATGTTCTCACATTCTGTTATTGGAAAGTTAGGGGGTGTTATTTTCATGAACGTGCAAATTACTGAATATTGCAGTCAGGGAGACCAGAGGAGTTTGTGAGCCATGTCTGGGCGAGGTATATGGGCTGTATTCACAGTGAATCTGGGTCTATAACATGATCAATAAATGAAACACAAGTTTCAGAGACGGGTATCTCTGTAAAAAGAGATGAGGTGCCTCTTTCATACCCAACCTGGGTTTTCCAATTACATTTCCCAAATCACATCAAAGCGTGTGACAGCCTTAAAGGGCTGAATGGTCTCCTCTGTTTCTGTGCATCAGGTTATAGATGTAAGTAGCCTCCAACTGTTCCTGTCTAGCAGGTTTGATGGGCTGAATGGAACACAAAAACATGGGACTGAGGAGCAGGAGTGGGGCATTAGATACTTTGATCCTTCTCCACAAGGCACTAAAATTGTGGCTGATCAGGTTATGGTCTCAGCCCCACTTTTCTGTCTGCGTCCAATTATCTGTGACTCACTTCCCTATCAAATAATTAACTAACACAGCTTTCAGTCCACGTGAACATAGAGGCGCAATAAAAACTTCCAGTGAAGAGAATTCCCACTTGAAAGGTCCTTTAAGAATTTTTCTCCATCCCTCTTATAGAATTAGAGAGTCATGCAGAATGGAAACAGACCCGTTAGTCCAATATATTCTCTCCGATCAGATACCAAAACCCATTAGTCCCATTTGCCAGCATTTGCCCAATATTCCTCCTGTGGTTGTACCCGCCTTAACCACTTCCTCTGACAGCACTTTCTGTACACACACCACTCTCTGTGTGAACCATTTATCTTCATGTTCCTTCTAAATCATTCGCCCTCTCCCCTTCAACCTGTGCTGTCTTATTCTGGACTCCCCTATCCTGGGATCAGACCATGGCTATTCAGAATATCCATACCCCTGATGATTTTAAAAACCGCTATAATGTCACCCCTCAGCCTCTTACACTCCAGGAAGCACTTCAACCTAATCAACCTCTCCCCGAAGCTCAAACCTCCAGTCCTGGAACATCCAGGTCAATCTTTTCTACAGACAGCCGGGTTGTACGCAGTATTCTTAAAGTGGCCTCACCAACATCCTGGGAGAGTTGGATTTGGCTGAATTCCCTTTGCTTTAGGCAGTGAGTAGATTCCAATGGATGCTGGTCAGGGATCATCCCAAGGGCAGCACGGTGGTTCGCACTGCTGCCTCGCAGCACCAGGGACTTGGGTTCGATTCCAGCCTTGGGTGATTGTCTGTGTGGAGTTTGCACATTCTCCCCTTGTCTGTGTGAGCTTCTCATGGGTGCTCCAGTTTCCTACTACAGATGCAACATGCCATCACAGCTCCTATACTCAATGCTCTGACTGATTAGTCAAATGTGCCAAATGTGTTCAGCACCACTGTCTACCTGCGACTCCACTTTCAAGGAACAATGTACCTGCAGTCCGAGGTCCCTTTGTTCCACAACACGCCCCAGGACCTTACCATTAAGTATATAATTTCTCCATGATTTACCTTCCCAAACTGCAAAACCTCGTATTTATCTAAATTAAACTTCATCTCTCACGCCTTGCTTCTTTGCCCCATCTAATTGTGGTCTCGTTGTACTCTGAGATAATCTTCTAGACCACCTTTCTGATGCAATCTGTAAACTTACTAACTATGGCCCTAGTGTTGACATCCAAATCATTGATATAAATGATAAAATGTAGTGAACTCAGTGTTGATTCTTGCAGCATACTGCTTCTCGGAAGCCTCCAATCTGAAAAATACCCCTCTTCCTTCAAGCCAATTGTGACTAGATTCCCCTGTATCCCAAGTGACTGAACCTTACTAATCTGTCTGCTAATCGGAATGTTATGTACACCTGGCTGAGGTCCATGTAGACAATATCTAACACACAGCCTTCATCAATCTTCTTTGTCACAACTTCATAACACTAAACCAAATTAATGACCCATGATTTCCCATGCAGAAAGCCACGTTGACTATCCTGATCAGCCCTTGCCTTCCCAAATGTATGTCAATCCTGTCCTTCAGAATCCCCTCCAAAAACTTACCCGCCACTGACATCAGGCTCACCGGTCTATAGTTCCCTGGCTTTTGGGGTCACTGTTTCCTTTCTAGTCCCACTCCTCCACTGCTCACAAAAAATATCAAATGGAACCAGGCTGGTGATATGGTCGATGATATCCATCTCAGACTGGGTCAGGGTCAGTTTTAGCAACAACTCAGGCTAGTTTCTTTAACACGTTTATTATCCACAGCAATGTTACTCAAACTATGATGGAAAGATGAATGGAAAAGTGTTTGGGTATTGCAAATATATAATCGATATTTTCCTGTTTAAAACACTGCAACACACATACACACACACACAAACAAACAGGTTAACAAAATCTCTGCATTTTTAACTTGAAAGAACTTTGTCCAGATCTTACTGGAATTCATGACAAAAGTAAAAATTGAGATTGTCCAAATCGTTATTCTGCTTCTGAAGATATTGCACTCACATAGCTGCTAGCAATGGGGTTCTATCCTGGGAAGTTGGATTTGGCTGAATTCCCTTTGCTTTAGGCAGTGAGTAGATTCCAGTGAATTCTGGTTAGGGATCACCCAAAGGGAAGCACGGTGGTTAGCACTGCTGTCTCACAGCACCATGGACTTGGGTTCGATCCCAGCCTTGGGTGACTGTCTCTGTGGAGTTTGCACATTCTCCCCTTGTCTGTGTGAGCTTCTAATGGGTGATCCCGTTTCCTACCACAGCTCAAACTGTGTAGGTTAGGTGAATTGGTCATGCTAAATTGAGTATAGTGTCCAGGGATTTCTAGGTTATGTGCATTAGTCAGGGGTAAATATAGGGGAATGGGTTGGGAAGTTTGGTGTGGACTTGTTGGGCCGAAGGGCCTGTTTCAACTCTGCAGGGATTCTATAAAAATACGAATGGTAACGATGACTTTAGAGGGTTTTTTTTAGCTCGCACACATTGTTGTGATGAGCAACAATGAAGGAGAGAGAGTGCAATAGGCCATTCCTTCTCAGGCAGATTACATTTTATCCCTCTCTGAGTTTAATCACACAGGAATGTCATCCTCTCCCAAACTGGACCATGTGATGTCTCCTTGTACATTGTCCAAACTATGTCTCCATCACATTCCCTGCTCCACGTAGGTGCATCATTGCTGCTGTCATACACAGAGCCATACCCTTAGCAGAAAATGGTCTCAGTCAATTTGAAATATGTTTACATGGCTCTGCGTCATTAAAAAATAAAATGTTGAATTTATTCAGAATACCTGTGTTAAAATGAATGCATTTTTAAAGAAATACAGAAATTGCTGGAAAAGCTCGCCAGGTCTCTCAGTACCCAGATGCTGTAGTTGTACCAGCCTCCACCACTTCCTCTGGCAGCTCATTCCATACACACACCACCCTCTGTTTGAAATGGTGCCCTTTAGGCCTCATCAAAACCTTTCCCCTCTCACTTTCAAACAATGTCCTCTAGTATTGGACGCCCCTAACCTGGGGAAAACCCCTGACTACTCACCCTATCCATAACCGTTCGGATATTATAAACCGCTACTGCTGCGAAATGTGACTCCAATCAACACGAATGGCTGTACTTTCAGTCATCCTGGGCCTAAATTCTGAAATGCAATACTGACACCTCTTCCTTCTCCATCAGGTCACAATTCTAAATCCATTTTAATCAGATTGTTCAGATGTATCATGAGGCACTTCTGTGGGATTTACACCTAGACCTTTGTGCCTGGAGGTAGGGACACTAGCATCACTCAGCAAAACCCATAAAGCTGTAACATTATTCTCCTGTGTATTTGTTCATCAGCCTGTTCTGACATACTGTGACATACCTCTGCAACAGGCAGGACTTTAATCCAGATCTTCTAGTTCAGAGCGAGGAACAGTACCATACAAGTTCAGGTACTGGAATAAAAATGCCGAGCTCTAGCTCAGAGGCACAGACACTACCCACTACACTACCATACACAAATTTTATGTAACAGCATTCAGCATTGTATGGATTTATTATAATTAGGTTACCATTATTGAACTACACAAAACACTTTGTGTTGTTAAACAAATGCAAGGTATTTGTCTTAACTGAAGGATGTTGAGTACACGTGCTGCGCCCTAGAAATTAACTTTGACCATCTTTAATCGTTTATTATCTGTAGTCTGCAATATTAGGGAACGAAATCCTGCAGGCACACTCTGCACAATGAAGGGTCTTGAATAGACAGAGACAGAGAAAGACTATAATTTTTGGCCTCAAAATACGGATCAGTATTACACATCTCTCATGTGTGACTGCCCTCTTCCTCAAACCATGAAATGATACAAGGCAGCTGATTACTGTCCAGCCTCTCCTCCCCACTGACTGTGTCTGCAATCAGGCCCTCATCCCCCGAACAACACAAAGCAACCCAAGCTCAGGGTCTTTGTGAAAATCAAGGCCGGAATCAAGGCATCTTGCAGAGGGGAAGGAATTTTAAAATTAAACGGGGAAGGTGAGTTCGTGGTAACATCACTCATTGGGTTGAAGAGTGGCAAGTGCAGCTTAGTTTGGATTAATGCGAGGTATTGGATTTGGAAAATCAAACAAGAGCAGGACCTATACAATTAAAAGCAGGGCCTTTGGTAGTGTTGCAGAACAGAGACCTAGGCCGTCAGGCATAGTCCTTTAAAATTTGCATCTCATACAGTTAGTGTGGTTAAGAAGGTGTTTAACACACTTGTCTTTATTGGACAGACCTTTGAGTATCGGAATTGGGACGTCATGTTGTGGTTGTACGGGACATTGGTGAGACCTCTTCTGGAATACTGTGTCCAGTCTGGTCATCTTGCCCGCTCATTCCATAGGCACACCACCCTCTGGGTGAAAAAGCTGCCCCTTAGGTAACTTTTAAATGTTTCCCTCTCACCTTAAAGCTATGCCCTCGAGTTTTGGTCTCCCCTACACTTATAAAATACATTGACTTTTCAGGTTAATGTTATTGACCTTGATATTATTAAGCTGGAGAAGGTTCAGAGGAGAGTAATCTGGATGTTGCTGGGAATAGAGGAAGTGATCGATAAGGAGTGGCTGGATAGGCTGAGACTTTTTTCACTGAAGAGGATGAGATTAAGGGGCAACTTTACAGAGGTTTACAAAATCATGAGGGGTACAGATAAGCTGAAGGGCTGATGTCTTTTCCCTAGAGTTGGGGATTCAAAACTGAGGGATATTTTAAGGTGCGAGGAAAAAGATTTACAAAAGTCATGAGCGGTAATTATTTTAGACAGAAGCTGGCTTGGGTGTGGAATGAACTTCCAGAGGAAGTGGTGAAAGCAGGGACAGTTACAATGTTTAAAGGACATTTAGATCAGTCCATGGATGAGACATCAGTTTGGATGGTGCTGTGAGCAGCTGCCCTCGCCCTCCCCCTCTCTGAATGAATCCCTGTTGGTTTTCACCCTCTGCCAATGCCTGTGCAGTGGCGTGTAGAGGCCAGCAGAGGGTGACATTGCATCACTTTAAGCCCCACAGAGACTGCCAGACCTGCCCCACACAGACAAACAGATACACACACAGCAATTGTTAGGACACAACATTGAGCTCATCTGGTAATTTAAACTAAACATAGCAGTATTGGGAATATAGCAGTATTTCACTTGCTCACACTCATGAGTGGGGCAGGATTTCAGTTGTTTCGTGGGGACTGTGACGCTATAACAATCTCAATGTTTGTAGATGGCACCAAACCTGGAAGAATTGTGAAGTCTATGGAGGAGAGTGTGGAACTGTAACAGGGCAGTGACACGTTGGTGTAGTGTTCAGGTGTAAGGCAGATGGGGATCAGTGCAGAGCAGTGTGAGATGATACACTTTGGTAGGAAAGACAATGAAAGACAGTTTAAAGCAGGCTGTGCCATTATAAAGGGGCTGCAGGAGCAGAGAGTGCTGGGTGTATATGAGCACAGATTGTTGAAGATGTCAGGACAAGTGGGGAGAGCAGTAACTATCACAGATTAGTTTCAGTATCTGAGCAGTTTACAGGAGGAGGTGTAGGAGGGAGCCTCCGTGCTCCCTTCCTGGGAGGTGGTGGTGACGATGTGAGCCCACCCTCCTGCCCACCGAGACTGTGGGGATTCCATTTGTACCAGCTCAACACAAAAGGGAGATGGGAAAAGGGCCACGGCTTCTAAGTTGTGCCGAGAGGAAACGGAGCTGCCAGTGGGTTTAAAGTGAGAATTGCCCTTCACTGAACATTGCTCCTTACTCGGTCGGTGGGACGTGGATGTTTCAGAATCTCCACACGAGACATCCCAGTGCTTTCTGGCTCGTACCAGGGTCCTCCCCACATGGCGGGGGTGGGGGGGGGGTGGGGAGGGGGGGTGAGGGAACGGATACCGGGCATTCCACCACCCGGATAGGCCCTTTCTGTCCTGTTCCAGGCTGTTTCTCCTGAAATGGGAGAAAAGGAGGGAGAGAGGGAGGGTGGTAGTGGGTGGCCCTGCTGTTAGTGCTGGTGTAGGTGGGGGACGGGGTCATGGTGAGGTGTCCGGAGGCAGTCAGTCCACTTTGTTGTATCCATGCAGTGTTTTTAGTGAAGGGGGTAACGTGGAGGGAGAGAGAGACAGACAGACAGACAGACAGAGACAGAGACAGAGAGAGAGAGAAAGTGCTGCACGCAGCAGTGAGAGTGATGGAGCATGAATCTTGTTTGGGGAGTAGGTGCTACAACAGATATACAGTGAGTGTGAGGGAGCAGAGAGAATATGGTGAGCTGTATCCTGACAGAGCGGGGAAGGTTATTGCTGCTTATCCTGTATTGCTGGACGTTTCCTCAGACCTCAGATACTGCACTGATCTGGGTGGTGAGCTCAGACCATGCTCGGTGTGTCTGGTGATATGGCCCCCCTCTATACTAGCCCCTCCACCAGGACTTCCATGCCCCTGTCGACAAACCGTGATGTAAGTGCCTCTTATCTGCCATGCTCGAGGTAAACTGTGCAGGGCAGCTCCGAACTGAGAAAGCTCAACCGTGTGCCCCTTGGCCTTTTAAAGATGGCACCAGCGCCAGCGATTTCTGAATATCCAGGGGCATCCGGGCGATGGTGAGTACCACCCGCCATGATGGATGGGAGAATCAGGCTAGTATTGAATGAGAGGGACATCATGGGGTGGGGTGGGTAGTTAATGAGGTAAGTTTGAAGTGATAGCACCAGGAGATAGCTCAGCCTCGTGCAGACGGTCCCTCTGTCGCACTCAAGGAAAATTAAACAAAGAAAAATTATTGTTAGAATCTGCCCAATGAGTCATATATTCTGTTGAAACCAATTCCAGTTACAAAGATGCAGAACAAATGCTCATCTGACTTCACATCAATATCCCTTTTTCCCATCTTTCCTGGGAAGACTGGCTCATGTTACAGGATGCTATCGAATTGCTGACATTTCAGCATTCTGAAACCTGGGACCACAACCTTCCATGACACTATCTCTCAGTCTCCCCCTCTCTGTCTACTTCCCAACCCACTCCCATGCGGTGATACTTAAACTGATTCCCCCGCCATCTCTCTCTGGCAGTGATGTTCACACCCACAACACCCCCTTGTCAGGGCACAATGGGGATATGGAGCTGTAAATGGGTGGAAGCTGTACATCCTGTCACTTCCAGTACGGGCTGCTAGTTTCCCCACGCTGGGCAGGGATCTAACACAGTGTTACTGAGCAATGCACTGGGGGGATGTAAACAGCCCTACATGCTGGGAGGGTAACTGCTCCTGGGTTAAAGATCAATGCACTGGGGTGGGGTACACAGCCCTACATGCTGGGAGGGTAACTGCTCCTGGGTTACAGATGAGTGCCCTGGTTTGGTGTACACAGCCATACATGCTGGGAGGGTAACTGCTTCTGGGTTACAGATCAATGCACTGGGGTGGTGTACACAGCCCTACATGCTGGGAGGGTAACTGCTCCTGGTTTATAGATCAATGCCCTGGTTTGGTGTACACAGCCCTACATGCTGGGAGAGTAACTGCTCCTGGGTTACAGATCAATGCCCTGGTTTGGTGTACACAGCCCTACATGCTGGGAGGGTAACTGCTCCTGGGTTACAGATCAATGCCCTGGTTTGGGGTACACAGCCCTACATGCTGGGAGGGTAACTGCTCCTGGGTTACAGATCAATGCCCTGGGGTGGGGTACACAGCCCTACATGCTGGGAGGGTAACTGCTCCTGGGTTACAGATCAATGCCCTGGTTTGGTGTACACAGCCCTACATGCTGGGAGGGTAACTGCTCCTGGGTTACAGATCAATGCCCTGGTTTGGTGTACACAGCCCTACATGCTGGGAGGGTAACTGTTTCAGGCTTACACATCAATGCACTGGGATGGGGTACACAGTCCTACATGCTGGGAGGGTAACTGCTCCTGGTTTACAGATCAATGCACTGGGGTGGGTGTACACAGCCCTACATGCTGGGAGGGTAACTGCTCCTGGGTTACAGATCAATGCCCTGGTTTGGGGTACACAGTCCCATATGCTGGGAGGGTAACTGCTCCTCTTTTACAGATTAATTCCCAGGTGATCACTGCACAGGTCACTGTGCTGGTCAGAGTATCTGCTTGAGGTTCTTAGATAATGCAGTGATGTGGTCGGTACAGCTCCCCGTGCTGGATGGATATTTCTTTCAGGTTTCCACATTAGTGCACTGCTGATTTCTGCACAGCTCCCATTCCTGGACAGATATCTTGTCTGGGTTTATAGATCAATGCACTGCTGTGGTCTACACAGCTCCCTGTATTCCTGTGTAGCAGCTTTGAAATGCTGAATGTTCCCTTCCATTTCCTGTGTGAGCGGTCTGAGAGATTAAAAGATCTGCTCCAATCGCTGAGTAACAGCCTCTAATGACTGAATGGCCTAATTCTGTTCCTGTTTCAAACTCTTGATGGGCTGAATAGCCTGCTTCAGTATCGGTGCAGTTGTGAATGGTGCTGACTATTTTGAAACCATCAGTGAATAGCCCACTTCTGACTTTATGATGGAGGGAAGGCCATTGATGCTGCAGCTGTTATTAGCCCACAGTGCCTCATGGATGGCCAGTTTCCATGTGCTCAGTCCTTTAGAAGTATGTCCTACTTCACAGGAGGGAGTGCCACATCACACAGTGAGCTGCACGCCTAATATGATTTATCTCTCCATCCCGGAGTCTCTTAGCCTCATTCGTGATGAAGGTCTGCTGCCCCAAACGGTGATTTTCCTGCTCCTCGGATGCTGCCTGACCTGCTGTGCTTTTCCAGCAACACACTAATCTTGAGTATGTCAAATATGAGGCTGAGACTATCCCTCCACCAGGACTGTGTGCTGGCTGCTCCTACAGATACTGTCAGGGACAGATCCCTCGGGGACAAGGAGTTTGATGAGGATGTTTCCCCCAGTCTGGCTGTTGTGTATTGAAGCCTGTCCCTGATCAGGCAGTGAGGGGCCTGTGGGGACACTCCTAGTGATGGACATTGAAGTCCCACACCCAGAAGACGGTTTGTGTCCTTGTCACCCGCAGTGCTGCCTCTGATTTGTTTCCAACATCGAGGGGAACTGAGTTATCACCGAGAGGAGGGGTGGGAGGCAGAAGATAACCACCCTCAGGCGCTTTCCTTGACCATGTGTGATCTGTTACTATGAGATTTCCTGGGTTCCGGAATCAATGATGGGGATTTGCAGAGTAACTCCTTCCCTGACTGTACCCCAGGGTGTCCCCACCACTGGTGGGTCTGTCCTGCCGGTGGGACAGGATATACCCAGGGATGGTGATGGGGCTTCAGGAAACATTCTGGGTGGCACGGTGGCACAGTGGTTAGCACTGCTGCCTCACAGCGCCAGAGACCTGGGTACAATTCCCGAATCAGGTGACTGACTGTGTGGAGTTTGCACATTCTCCTTGTGTCTGCATGGGTTTCCTCCGGGTGCTCCGGTTTCCTCCCACAGTCCAAAATAAATGTGCAGTTTAGGTGAATTGGCCATGGGAAATTGTCCGTAGTGTTAGGTGAAGGGGTAAACGTAGGGGAATGGGTCAGGGTGGGTTGCTCTTCGGCGGGTCAGTGTGGACTTGTTGGGCTGAAGGGCCTGTTCCCACACTGTAAGTAATCTAATCTAATCTAAATTAGCCATCAGGCCTGATCCTGTGAGTACGACGGTGTCGGACTGTTTCCTGACTGGGAGGGTGGTGCTGGAAAATGTGGCAATGTGCAGTGTCAGGCAGTGCGGTTACATGAATGTTATGGACCCTTTAGCAACACAGGTTTCGATGGTGTCCAGGTCTTGCTGCACATGGACACAGACCAGTTCAGGAGCTGAGGGGAAAACAAAATGTTCTGAACATTGTGGAATCTTCGGTGAACATCCCCACTTCTGATCTTATGTTGTGGAGGGTGGGGGCGGGGAGACATTGATGAAGCAGCTGAAGCTGTTTGTGAAGAGGAAACTGCCCTGAGGATCTCGCACAGAGGTGACCCAGGACTGAGATGATGAACATCTTCCTTTGTGCCATGCTTGACTCCAAACACTGGAGAGTTTACTCTGATTCCCATTAAGTCCAGTTTTGTTCAGCTCCTTGATGTCAACAGAAGGCAACCACTTGGATATCAGGGCCAGTCATTTTTACCTGAACCGTTGTCTCAAACTCTTTTGTTCATATCAATAAGCCATGATATAGGAGCAGCAAGGGGTTTCTTCAAACAGATGGCATTAAATGTCAGGATTTCTCTTCTCAAGGGTGTTCGGGGAGTGAGATGACTGAAAGTATTTGAAGAGGAGGTAGATGGATATTGATCTGTCAGAGAGTTGAGGGCTATGAGGAATTGGGCATTAAAGAGGATATCAGACCGAGAGCAGATCAGCCATGACCTTAGTGAAGGGCAGGGCAGACTTGGAGGTGAATGACCTGTCCCTATTTCTGATGTTCTCCCATTCTGTTATTGGAAAGTTAGTGGGTGTAATTTTCATGAATTTTATGTTATTGAATATTGCAGTGAGGAAGACCAGATGATTTTGTGAGCCATCTCTGGGTGAGGTATATGGGGAAGCTCTGTGAAGAGAGATGAGGGGCCTGTTTCATATCCATGCCTGGATTTTCCAATTACATTTCCCAAATCACTTCAAAGCGTGTGTGACAGTCTTGAAGGACTGAGTGGTCTCCTCTATTTCTGTGCACCAGGTTATAGGAGTAAGTAGCCTCCAACTGCTCCTGTGTAGCAGACTTTAGGGGCTGAATGTAATTCAGAAACATGGGACTGAGGAGCAGGAGTGGACCATTAGATATTTTGAGCCTTCTCCATCTGGCACTAAGATTGTAGCTGATCAGGTTGGGGTCTCAGCTGCACTTTCCAGTCTGTGTCCCATTATCCGTAACTCACTTCTCTGTCAGATAATTAACTAATGCATCTTTCAATCAATGTGAACATAGAGGTACGCTAAACTTCCAGAGAAGAGAAGTACGACTTGAAAGGTCCTTTCAGACTTATTCTTCATCCTTCTTATAGAATCAGAGAGTCATGCAGAACGGAAACAGACCCGTTAGTCCATTCTGTTCACTCCGAGCAGATATCAAATCTGATCTAGTCCTATTTGCCAGCATTTTGCCAATATCCCTCCTCTTTCAGATACTTTTTACATGTGCGATTGTAACCGCCGTCACCACTTCCTCTGACAGCACTTTCTGTTCACACACCACTCTCTGTGTGAAACATTTATCTTCAGGTCCCTTCTAAATCATTCGTCCTCTCGCATTCAGCCTATGCCCTCTTGTTCTGGACTCCCCTGTGCTGGGGAGCAGAACATGGCTGTTCAGAATATCCATGCCCCTGCTGGTTTTATAAACCTCTATAATGTCACCCCTCATCTCTGACACTCCAGGGGGAAACGCCTCAACCTAATTAACCTCTCCCTTAGGCTCAAACTTCCAGTCCTGGAACATCTGTGTGTAAGTCATTTCTGCAGAAAACCGAATTGTTCGCAGTATTCTTAAAGTGGCCTCACCAACATCCTGTACAGATGCAACATGCCACCACAACTCCTGTACTCAATGCTCTGACTGATTAAGGCAAATGTGCCAAATGTGTTCAGCACCACACTGTCTACCTGCGACTCTACTTTCAAGGAACAATGTACCTGCAACCCAAGGTCCCTTTGTTCCACAACATTTCCCAGGACCTAACCATTAAATGTATAATCCCTGCCCTGATTTGCCTTCCCAAATGCAAAGCTTCATATTTATCGAACTTAAACTTCATCTGTCAACTCCTTGCCCCTTTATCCCATCTAATTGCGTTCTGGTTGTACTGCTAACAACAAATGTGAAATGTAACCAGGTTTGTGATATGGAAGATGATGTCAGTCTCAGACTGGGTCAGGGTCAGTTTTAGGAACAAATCAGGCTAGTTTCTTTAATTTGCTAAAACAACACGTTTATAATACACAGCAATGTTACTCAAACTATGATGGAAAGATGAATGGCAAACGATTTGTGTATTGCAATAATGTAATAATATTTCCCTTTCTAAAGTCACTGGCGCACACACACACACACACACACACACACACACACACACACACACACACACACACACACACACACACACACACACACACACACACACACACACACACACACACACACACACACACACACACACACACACACACACACACACACACACACACACACACACACACACACACACACAATCTCTGCAATTTTAACATGAAAGAACTTTGTCCAGATATTATTGAAACTCATGACAAAGGAATAATTGCAAGATTGTCTAAAACATTATTCTGCTTCACAAGATATTGTACTCACACAGTTGCTAGCAATGGGATTTCATCCTGGGAGAGTTGGATTTGGCTGAATTCCCTTTGCTTTAGGCAGTGAGGAGATTCCAGTGACTTCTGGTCAGGGATCACCCAAAGGGTAGCACGGTGGTTAGCACTGCTGCCTCACAGCACCAGGGACTTGGGGTCGATTCAAGCCTTGGGTGACTGTCCGTGTGGAGTTTGCACATTCTCCCCTTGTCTGTGTGAGCTTCTAATGGGTGATCCAGTTTCCCAGCACAGCTCAAACTGTGTAGGTTTGGTGGATTGCTCATTCTAAATTGTCTGTTGTGTTCAGGGATTTCTAGGTTGGGCAGGGGTAAATATCGGGAAATGATTTGTATGGACTTGTTGGGCTGAAGGGCCTGTTTCAACAAGATTCCATAAAAAAAAGAATGGTAATGATGACTTTAAAGTTTTGTTTTTGGCTCGCACACATTGTTGAAATGAGGAATAATGAAGGAGAGAAAGTGCAGTAGGCCTTTCCTTCTCAGGCAGATTGTATTTTCTCCCTCTCTGAGCTGAATCACACAGGAATGTCATTCTCTCCCAAACTGGACCATGTGATGTCTCCTTGTACATTGTCCAAACTATGTCCCCATCACATTCCCTGTTCCATGTAGGTGCATCATTGCTGCTGTCATACACAGAGCCATACCCTTAGCAGAAAATGGTCTCGGTCAATTTGGAATATGTTTATATGTCCCTGCGACATTAAAAAATAAAATGTTTAATTTATTCAGAATACCTGTGTTAAAACGAACGCAGTTTTAAAACAACTACAGAAATTGCTGGAAAAGCTCCTTTTACATGCTATATTTGTACCAGCCTCCACCACTTCCTCTGGCAGCTCATTCCATACACACACCACCCTCTGTGTGAAAAGGTGCCCCTTAGGCCTCATCAAAACCTTTCCCCTCTCACTTTCAAGCAATGCCCTCTCGTATTGGACGCCCCTAACCTGGGGAAAAACCCTGACTACTCACCCTATCCAGGACCGTTCTGATTTTATAAACCTTTACTGCTGCGAAATGTGACTCCAATCAACACGAATGGCTGTACTTTCAGTCATCCTGGGCCTAAATTCTGAAATGCAATACTGACACCTCTTCCTTCTCCATCAAGTCACAATTCTGAATCAATTTTAATCAGTTTGTTCAGATGTATTATGAGACACATCTGTGGGATTTGCACCTGGACCTTTGTGCCCGGAGGTAGGGACACTAGCATCACTGGGCAATACTCATAAAGCTGTAACATTATTCTCCTGTGTGTTTGTTCATCAGCCCGTTCTGACATGATGTGACAAAGCTCTGCAACAGGCAGGACTTGAATCCAGTCCTTCTAGTCCAGAGCTTGGAGCACTACCACACAAGTTCAGGAATTGGAATCAAATCAGGAGATCTGGCTCAGAGGCAGGGACACTACCCAGCACACTACCATACCCAGATTTTGAGTCATATTTTAGTGCCCACTTTCAGCTTGGTGTGAATTTATTACAATCAGGTTACCATTACTGAATTACAAAAAACAATTTGAATTATTAATCAAATGCAAGATATTTGTCTCAACTTTTGGATATTGAGTGTTTGTGCTGTGCCATCGAAATTAACTATGGCCATCTTTAATCGCTATTATCTGTAGTTTGCAATATTAGGGAAAGAAATCCTGCAGATACACTCTGCCCAATGAAGGGTCTCAAATAGATATTTATTACTGAACACCAGAGACGAAAGAAGAGCTTAATTTCTGGTCCCAAAACACCGATCACTCTTAACCAACTCTAACGTTCGACTGCCCTCTTCCGAAAACAATGAAATGATACCAGGCCGGTTATTACTGTCTAGCCTCTCCTCCTCACTGACTGTGTCTTCAATCTGTCCCACCTCCCCCTATCCACACAAGGCAACCCAAGCTCAGAGGCTTTGTGAAAATCAAGGCCAGAGTGTGCAGGCCTCCTGGAGAGGGGGATGGGCATTTTAAAACTGAAGGGGAGGGTGAGGTGGCAATAATATCACACACTGGACTGAGGGGTGGCAGATGGAGTTTAGTTTGGATTAATGCGAGGTATTGGATTTGGTAAATCAAACAAAAGCAGGATCTATACAATTAAAAGCAGGGCTTTTGGCAGTGTTGTAGGACAGAGACCTAGGCCGTCAGGTATAATTCTTTAAAATTTGAATCTCATACAGATAGTGTGGTTAAGGAGGTGTTTAACACACTTGTCTTCATTGGCCAGACCTTTGAGTATTGGAATTGGGACGTCATGTTGTGGTTGTACAGGACATTGGTGAGACCTCTTCTGGAATACTGTGTCCATCCTGGTCATCCTGCCCGCTCTTTCCATAGGCACACCACCCTCTGGGTGAAAAAGCTGCCCCTTAGGTCACTTTTAAATGTTTCCCCTCTCACCTTAAACCTATGTCCTCTAGTTTTGGTCTCCCCGTACCCTTCGAAAACACCTTGACTATTCACTTTGATATTATTGACCTTGATAGAATTAAGATGGAGAGGGTTGAGAACAGATTAACCTGGATGTTTCTGGGAATGGAGGGAGTGAGCTATAAGAAGAGGCTGGTAGGCTGGGACTTTTTTCACTGGAGAGTATGAGATTAAGGGGTAACTTTACAGAGGTTTATAAAATCATGAGGGGTACAGATAAGCTGAAGAGCTGATGACTTTTCCCTAGAGTTGGGGATTCAAAACTGAGGGATATTTTAAGGTGCGAGGAAAAAGATTTACAGAAGTCATGAGAGGGAATTATTTGAGATAGAATCTGGCTTGTGTGTGGAATGAACTTCCAGAGGAAGTGGTGAAAGCAGGGACAGTTACAACGTTTAAAGGACATTTAGATCAATCCATGGATAAGACATCAGTTTGGATGGTGCTGTGAGCAGCTGCCCTCTCCCTCCCCCTCTCTGAATGAATCCCTGTTGGTTTTCACCCTCTGCCAATGCCTGTGCAGTGGCGTGTGGAGGCCAGCAGAGGGTGGCATTGCATTACTTTAAACACCACAGAGACTGCCAGACCTGCCCCACACAGAGACACACAGATACACACACAGCAATTGTTCGGACACAACATTGAGCTCATCTGGTAATTTAAACTAAACATAAAGAAATGCTCAATTGGCCTCGTAAACTGTTAAAATATGAGTGTCAGATCTACCAAATCCCACTGTTTAAATAAAAACATCAATTTATTTTTTAATCTGAAAGTGAACATTTTACCCCCCCCCCCCCCCCCCCCCCCCACCTTTCTCTTAACTGCTTATTTCCCGACTCCAGCTCTACAGCAATATACTGTGTCTGGGTCTGCCACCCTTTCATATTACAGATGCTTGTAAGCTCTCAGTTCAGAACAGAATTCACCCTCGCTTAAAGGTACAGTACACGCTTTCAACTTCATCACATTATACCCTGGTGAATATCGATAAGTGGAACCTATCCGGATTCCTCTTGCTCTGTGGCTTGTCAATATTTCATTCGCTCCGTCTGGTGTGTGTCAGGACTTTTGTTGCTCCATTGACAGCATGTCATTATTCGACTTTGTCCATAGGAATATATCAGTATTTCACTTGCTCACACGCGTGTATGTGGGGCAGGATTTCAGTTGTTTCATGGGGACTGTGACGCTATAACAATCTCAATGTTTGTAGATGGCACCGAACCTGGAAGAACTCTGAAGTCTATGGAGGACAGTGTGGAACTGTAACAGGACAATCACAGGACAATCACACATTGGTGTAGTGTTCAGGTGTATGGCAGATGGGGATTAATGCAGAGCAGTTTGAGGTGATACACTTCGGTAGGAAAGACAATGAAAGACAGTTTAAAACAGGCTGTGCCATTATAAAGGGGGTGCGGGAACAGAGAGTGCTGCGTGTATATGAGCACAGATTGTTGAAGATGTCAGGACAAGTGAGGAGGGCAGGGACTATCACAGATTAGTTTCAGTATCTGAGCTGTTTACAGGAGGAGGTGTAGGAGGGAGCCTCCGTGCTCCCTTCCTTCGAGGTGATGGTGACGATGTGTAGGTGGAGGACATGGTCACGGTGAGGTGTCCAGATGGAGTCAGTCCACAGTGTTGTATCCATGCAGTGTTATTTATGTGGTGGGGGGGGGGGTAAAGTGGAGGGGGAGAGAGAGAAAGAGACAGACAGAGACAGAGAGAGACAGAGACAGAGAGAGAGCGAGAAGGTGCTGCATGCGGCAGTGAGAGTGGTTGACAATGAGCCTTGTTCGGGGGTTGGTGCTATTACAGATACACAGTGAGTGTGAGGGAGCAGACACAATACCGTGACCCTTATCCTGACAGAGCGGGGAAGGTTATTGATGCTTGTCCTGTATTGCTGAACATTTCTTCAGACCGCAGATACTGCACTGAGCTGGGTGTGAGCTCAGACCATGCTCGGTGGGTCTGGTGGTGTGGCCCACTCTGGGAAGAGAATAGTCCCCCTCTGTACTAGCCCATTCACCAGGACCTCCGTGCTCCTGTCGACAAACCGGGGTAAGCTGTGCAGGGCAGCTCCTAACAGAGAAAGCTCAAACTTGTGCTCAGTGGCCTTTTAAAGATGGTGCCAGTGTCATGGATCATGGAATATCCAGGGACACCCGGGCGATGGTGAGTACCTCCAGCCATATTAGGTGGGAGAATCGGGCTGGTATTGAATGAGAGGGACACCGTGGGGTGGGTGGTTAATGAGGTGAGTTCAATAAGATAGCACCAGGAAACTAGCTCGGCCTAGTGTAGATGATCCCTCCGTCACAGTCAATGGAAATAGCACTGAGACAAATTGTTGTTAGATTTAGCTCAATGAGCCAAAGACTCTGCTGACCCTACACCCAGATACAAAGCTGCAGAACAAATACTCATCTAAAACTCTGCATCATCTGAACTCCCACCAATATCATGTTCACCTACAATTCCTGGAAACACTTATGTTACAGGATGCTGTTAAAATGTTTTCATTTCTGCATTCTAAAACCTGGGAACACATCCTTCCATAACATTTTCTCTCAGTCTCCCCCTCTCTGTCTATTTCCCATACCCCTCCCATTTGTTATTGTTTAAACTGATTCCCCCTCCATCTCTATATTTCTGTGGCAGGGATGTTCACGCCCACAGCATCCCCTTGTCAGGGCACAATGGAGAGATGGAGTTGTAAATGGATGGGAGCTGCACATCCTGTCACTTCCAGCATGGGTTGCAAGATTCCCCACGCTGGGCAGTGATCTAACACAGTGTTACTGAGCAATGCACTGGGGTGGTGTACACAGTCCTACTTGTTGGGAGGGTAACTGCTCCTGGTTTACAGATTAATTCACGGGTGACCACTGTACAGGTCACTGTGTTGGTCAGACTATCTGGTTGAGGTTTATAGATCAATGCACTGCTGTGGTCTGCACAACTCCCCGTGTTGGACAGATATCTAATCCGGGGTTATAGATCAATGCACTGCTGTGGTCTGCACAACTCCCCGTGTTGGACAGATATCTACTACGGGGTTATAGATGAATACACTGCTGTGGTTTGCACAGCTCCGCGTGTTGGACAGATATCTAATCTGGGCTTATAGATCAATGCACTGCTGTGGTCTGCACTTCTCACCGCGCTGGACAGATAAGTGGTCTGGGATTATAGATCAATGCCCTGATCTGATCTGTGCAGTGCTCCACTCTGGACAGATTGCTGGGTTGTACTGAGCAGGACCCTCTGGCTTTATGGGGTCTGGGCGGTGGATTGAGAATGTGGTATATCTAACCATTTCAGCTGATCCGGCAATGCCTTTAGTTCCCATCCCTGTGATTGGACCCTCCGTCTCTCACCCCATTAATGTTACAGTGTGTCCAGGTACAGTAATCATGTTGGTGGGGTGGGTAGGAGGAAAGGTGATGGACAGGTCAAAGAGTTCCCCGGAACGTTCTGTCCCAAACATTCTATAACTGACATTCCCCGGAACGTCCTGTCCCCGACATTCAATAACTGACATTCCCCGGAACGTTCTGTCCCCGACATTCAATAACTGACATTCCCCGGAACGTACTGTCCCTGACATTCTGTAACTGACATTCCCCGGAACGTTCTGTCCCTGACATTCTATAGCTGACATTCCCCGGAACGTTCTGTCCCCGACATTCAATAACTGACATTCCCCGGAACGTTCTGTCCCTGACATTCTATAACTGACCGACATTCCCCGGAACGTTCTGTCCCCAACATTCTATAACTGACATTCCCCGGAACGTTCTGTCCCTGACATTCTATAACTGACATTCCCCGGAACGTTCTGTCCCCGACATTCAATAACTGACATTCCCCGGAACGTTCTGTCCCTGACATTCTAACTGACCGTCATTCCCCGGAACGTTCTGTCCCCAACATTCTATATCTGACATTCCCCGGAACGTTCTGTCCCCGACATTCTATAACTGACATTCCCTGGAACGTTCTGTCCCTGACATTCAATAACCGACATTCCCCGGAACGTTCTGTCCCTGACATTCTATAACTGACATTCCCCGGAACGTTCTGCCCCCGACATTCAATAACTGACATTCCCCGGAACGTTCTGTCCCTGACATTCTGTAACTGACATTCCCCGGAACGTTCTGTCCCTGACATTCTATAACCGACATTCCCCGGAACGTTCTGTCCCCAACATTCTATAACTGACATTCCCCGGAACGTTCTGTCCCTGACATTCAATAACTTACATTCCCCGGAACGTTCTGTCCCTGACATTCTATAACTGACATTCCCCGGAACGTTCTGTCCCCGATATTCTATAACTGACATTCCCCGGAACGTTCTGTCCCTGACATTCAATAACTGACATTCCCCGGAACGTTCTGTCCCTGACATTCTATACCTGACCGTCATTCCCCGGAACGTTCTGTCCCCAACATTCTATATCTGACATTCCCCGGAACGTTCTGTCCCCGACATTCTATAACTGACATTCCCCGGAATGTTCTGTCCCTGACATTCAATAACCGACATTCCCCGGAACGTTCTGTCCCTGACATTCTATAACTGACATTCCCCGGAACGTTCTGCCCCCGACATTCAATAACTGACATTCCCCGGAACGTTCTGTCCCTGACATTCTGTAACTGACATTCCCCGGAACGTCCTGTCCCCGACATTCTATAACTGACATTCCCCGGAACGTTCTGTCCCCGACATTCAATAACTGACATTCCCCGGAACGTTCTGTCCCTGACATTCTATAACTGACATTCCCCAGAACGTTCTGTCCCTGACATTCTGTAACTGACATTCCCCGGAACGTTCTGTTCCCAACATTCTATAACTGACATTCCCCGGAACGTTCTGTCCCTGACATTCTATAACTGCCATTCCCCGGAACGTTCTGTTCCCAACATTCTATAACTGACATTCCCCGGAACGTTCTGTCCCCGACATTCTGTAACTGACATTCGCCGGAACGTTCTGTCCCCAACATTCTATATCTGACATTCCCCGGAACGTTCTGTCCCTGACATTCTATAACTGACATTCCCCGGAACGTTCTGTTCCCAACATTCTATAACTGACATTCCCCGGAACGTTCTGTCCCCGACATTCTGTAACTGACATTCCCCGGAACGTTCTGTCCCCGACATTCTCTAACTGCCATTCCCCGGAACGTTCTGTCCCCGACATTCAATAACTGACATTCCCCGGAACGTTCTGTCCCCAACATTCTATAACTGACATTCCCCGGAACGTTCTGTCCCTGACATTCTATAACTGACATTCCCCTGAACGTTCTGTCCCCAACATTCTATATCTGACATTCCCCGGAACGTTCTGTCCCTGACATTCTATATCTGACATTCCCCGGAACGTTCTGTCCCAAACATTCTATAACTGACATTCCCCGGAACGTTCTGTCCCTGACATTCTATATCTGACATTCCCCAGAACGTTCTGTCCCTGACATTCTGTAACTGACATTCCCCGGAACGTTCTGTCCCCGACATTCTATAACTGACATTCCCCGGAACGTTCTGTCCCTGACATTCTGTAACTGACCGTCATTCCCCGGAACGTTCTGTCCCCAACATTCTATAACTGCCATTCCCCGGAACGTTCTGTCCCCAACATTCTATAACTGGCATTCCCCGGAACGTTCTGTCCCCAACATTCTATAACTGACATTCCCCGGAACGTTCTGTCCCTGACATTGTTTGAGAACGGCCGGACATCAGTGAATTGAACAAACGATAAGATCCCGAGGGAAGAGATCCCGTTCCAGGGAGAAGGAGACACTGTTCCGAAAGCCCCTCAGGCAGTTAAAGGGGTGAATACGTTTTCCCTGCGTTTACATTTCTCCACGACACAGGATCGACCACAATTTAGACCAAAATAGAGAAATTCCCAAACTCTGTTTGTCTTCAGGGAACTGGGACAGAATCCTTCAGGATACCCTCCGTATTAGGAACTGGGAAGGAGTGACCTGTGTCTGCTCTCAAGTGAGCGAGTGTGTGGGAATGTTCTAGAAACCATCTGTCCTGATGGATGTGTCTCTGTGTGTTTGGGGAGGGAGGGTTTCTTGTGGTTTATGTCACATTTTTGTCAGTAATTCCGACCTTCCCATTTGTTACTCCAGCTCCAATTAGTTAATAAATCCCTGAATACAGGGACACATTTGAAAATCTCACTGGGTCCCCGATCAAACGGGTCCCTTTGCCTCCAGGCTGATAGATATTGGGTTTGTTTTCCTTCCTCACAGTTAACGTAGTGACCATCTACGTCCTGCTTTATAAAGATTGTGGATTGTCTCCATGTGTCAGACGTTACCTGGGGGCCATGGCAGCGGCGGATCTCCTGGTCATTATCCTCGACCTGATCCTGAGACACATTCCCATTGTTTATCGGGAACAGTTTTATTTCCTGAGGTCCGTCCCTGTGTGTAATATCCACGCCGTCCTGCTTTATGCAGCCACTGACTGCTCTGTCTGGTTCACCGTCACTTTCACCTTTGATCGGTTTGTGGCCATTTGTTGCCAGAAGCTGAAAAGTAAATATTGCAGTGAGAAGACGGCGGCTGTGGTTCTGGGAGCAGTGACTGTGCTGAGCTGTTTAAAGGACATTTCCTGGTATTTTATGCTCACGGCTCGGTATTGGCTGGGGAACGAGCCCTGGTTTTGTGAGGTAACAGACGCTGTTCGATCCTCCAGTGTCTGGGTCACAATCGAGTTCCTCCACCACATTCTAACCCCGGGGGTCCCATTTCTCCTGATTCTGCTGCTCAATGTTCTCACCGTCAGACACATTGTAGTGACCAGCAGAGCCCGCAGGAGACTCCGCGCTCACACCAATGGGGACGCTCAGTCTGACACTGAAATGAGAAACCGAAAAAAATCCATCATTTTACTGTTTGTGATCTCGGCCAATTTCTTCCTGTTATGGTCAACGTTCATGCTGTATTCTATATGGGCCCGGATGTATGATTTTGGGTATGACTCTGTGTATCTAGATTTGTTTGTGCAGGAATTGGGCTTCATGCTGCAGCTCCTCAGTTGCTGCACAAACACCGCGATTTATGCCGTGACCCAGACTAAGTTCAGGCAGCAGCTGAAGAATGTGCTGAAATATCCCTTCACCCAAATGCATCCATCCATCAAATTCCCGCATTAATCAATCCATCCGGGATTTTATCATTTCAGTGCAGTGTTGCAGCGATGGAGCAGCCTGTCGCTATGGTAACAGACTGAGGGTAGCGCTGGTTTGGCCATCCTTCTCCCACAGGGGGGTTACAGGGAAACATTTCAATGTTTCTCACAACTCAGGGGTCGGTGAGAAAAGGCATCATCCCACTGACTGTATCCATCACTTCCATTTGTAACCAATAAAAATGTTGATTAAAGCGTGCCGAGCAGCAGAGTGACCGATGTTGTTTGGTGTCTTTGTGTTGGAGAAGCTGAGATGGAGAGAGACAGACTCAGATCCAAGTCCTGGTCCTCAGGGAAGGGGAAGGCACCGGGCCCTGAGCTCAGGAGCTGGGTTTAACTCCCTCTGTCCCTCCCAATCCAACCTAGCCTCCCCATTTCCTCTCCCCCACTCTCTCCACCTGCCTCCACTCTTTCTTCTCCCCCTCCCCTGCACTCTCTCTCCTGCCATCTGTCTGCCTCCCGCAATTCCGACTCTACTCCATTTTTCCCCCTCTTCTCACCTCCCACATCTCTCTATCATCTCACAACCACCCCTCCAACCACATGCAGCCACAGCACCACCCACTACCCGCCTTCCCAGTTTCTGGATCAGAGGGAGAGGGACGCGTCAGGGAGACAGACTGCGTCAGAGAGGGAGGAAGGGGAAGGAGGGAGAAAGATTTAGTCAGAGAGAAACAGAGGGAGGTGAGGAGAAAGAGAGACCGAGGTAGGTGGATCGAGAGTGAGAGAAGGTGGAGAGAAAGTGAAGGAGCAGGGAGAAAGAGAGAGAGAGGGGGGCAAGGGAGACATAATGTGAGGGAGAGAGAGAGAAATAGGGGAGGACATAATGAGATAGAGGTCAGAGAGTGGGGGACAGAGAGTGGGGGACAGAGAGACGGGCGACAGAGAGGGGGAACACAGAGAGAGGGATAGATAGAAGGGGGACAGAGAGAGTGAGAAGACAGAGAGAGGGGGTAAATAGAGAGGGCTGGGACCAAGAAAGCGGGACAGAGAGGGGGGACAGAGTGGGGGGATAGACAGAGGGGGGCAGAGAGAGTGGGGACAGTGAGAGAGGGGGACAGAGAGAGAGAGGGGACAGAGAGAGAGGGGACAGAGAGAGGGGGACAGAGAGAGAGGGGACAGAGAGAGGGGACAGAGAGAAGGGGACAGAGAGAGAGGGGACAGAGAGAGAGGGGACAGAGAGAGAGGGGGACACAGAGAGGGGGTACAGAGAGAAGGCTGGGACCAATAATGCAGGACAGAGAGGGGGCATAGGGACAGGGGGGTCAGAGAGAGAGGGGTAGAGAGAGAGGGGTAGAGAGAGAGAGAGAGGGGACAGAGCGAGTGAGGGGACAGAGAGAGTGAGGGGACAGAGAGAGGGGATACAGAGAGAGGGCTGGGACCGAGAAGGCGAGACAGAGAGGGGGGGGGGGAAGAGAGGGGGTCAGAGAGAGGGGTAAAGAGAGACGGGGACAGATGGAGAGGGGGACAGAGTGAGAGGGGGACAGAGAGAGAGGGGGACAGAGACCTGGAGGGACAGAGAGAGGGGGACAGAGAGAGGGGGACAGAGAGAAGCGACAGATGGAGAAGGGGGACAGAGAGAGAGGGGACAGAGAGAAGGGAGACAGAGGGAGGGGGGACAGAGAGAGGGGGGCAGAGAGAAGGGGGGCAGAGAGAGGGGGCAGAGGGGGGACAGAGAGAGAGGGGACAGAGAGGGGGGAGAGAGGGAGGGGGCAGAGTGGCGGGGGACAGAGAGAGAGGCTGGACAGAGAGGGGAGGGACGGAGATGGGGGACAGAGAGAGGGGTACAGAGAGAGTGGGGACAGGAGAAGGGGACAGGGAGGGTGGGGACAGGGAGAAGTGGGACAGAGAGAGTGGGGACAGGGACAAGGGGGGGGCAGAGAGAGGGGGTCAGATAGAGGAGGGTCAGAGAGGGGGAAAGAGAGAGGGGGAAAGAGGGAGGGGGACAGAGGGGGCAGACTGAGAGCGGGGGGACAGAGAGAGAGGAGGGGCAGGGGCAGAGAGTGTGGTACAGAGAGAGGGGGACAGAGAGAGGAGGGGCAGGGGGTCAGAGAGAGGAGTACAGAGAGAGGGGGACAGAAACGGGGGACAGAAAGAGGGGGGACAGAAAGAGGGGGGACAGAAAGAGGGGGGACAGAGGTTGGATAGAGAGAGAAAGAGGGGGCAGAGGGAGGGGTTACAGGGAGAGGGGGGACAGGGAGGAGGGAGACAGAGAGGGGAGTACAGAGAGGGTGGTACATAGAGGGGGACAGAGAGAGAGGGCAGAGGGGGGATAGAGAGAGGGGGGACGGGGGGAGAGAGGGAAGGGGACAGGGAGAAGTGGGACAGGGAGAAGTGGGACAGAGAGTGGGGCACAGAGAGGGGTCAGAGAGAGAGGGCAGAGGGAGGACAGAGAAAGGGGGGACTGAGAGAGGGTGTACAGAGAGGGAAACGGAGAGAGGGGGGACAATGAGAGGAGGACAGTGAGAGGGGTGTCAGAGAGGGGGAGAAAGAGAGATGGGGTGACAGAGTGAGGGGGACAGAGGGGAGCAGAGAGAGTGGTACAGAGGGGGCAGACTGAGAGCGGAGGGGCAGAGAGAAGGAGGGACAAAGAGAGAGAGGGGGACAGAGGGGCGAGGGGGGATAGAGAGAGAGGGACAGAGAGAGAGGGGACAGAGAGAGGGGGACAGAGAGAGAGGGGGACAGAGAGGGGGGTCAGAAAGAGGGGGACAGAGAGAGAGGGGGACAGAGGAAGAGGGGGGACAAAGAGAGGGGGACAGAGAGAGGGTGGACAGTGAGAGGTGGACAGAGAGGGGGGTGTCAGAGAGGGAGAGAAAAAGAGATGGGGTGACAGAGTTTGCAGGGACAGAGGGGAGCAGAATGAGTGGTACGGAGGGGGCAGACCGAGAGCGGAGGGGCAGAGAGAAGGAGGGACAGAGAGAGAGGGGGACAGAGAGAGGGGGGACAGAGAGAGAGGGGGACTGAGAGAGGGGGACAGAGAGAGGGGGGGACAGAGAGAGAGGGGGACTGAGAGAGGGGGACAGAGAGAGGGGGACTGAGAGAGGGGGACAGAGAGAGGGGGGACAGAGAGAGAGGGGGACTGAGAGAGGGGGGACAGAGAGAGGGGGGACAGAGAGAGAGGGGGACTGAGAGAGGGGGACAGAGAGAGGGGGACTGAGAGAGGGGGACAGAGAGAGGGGGGACAGAGAGAGAGGGGGACTGAGAGAGGGGGGACAGAGAGAGAGGGGGACTGAGAGAGGGGGACAGAGAGAGGGGACAGAGAGAGAGGGGGACAGAGGAAGGGGGGGGCAGAGAGAGGGGGACAGAGAGAGAGGGAGGACAGAGAGAGAGGGGGACAGAGAGAGGGAGGACAGAGAGAAATGGTACAGAGAGAGGGGGGAACAGAGAGAGGGGGCGGGGGGGGTAGAGAGAGCAGGAACAGAGAGAGGGGGCAGAGTGGAGGGGGACAGAGAGAGAGGGTGGACTGAGAGGGTTGGGACGGAGATGGGGACAGAGAGAGGGGGACAGAGGAAGAGGGGGGGCAGAGAGAGGGGGACAGAGGAAGAGGGAGGACAGAGAGAGAGGGGGACAGAGATAGAGGGAGGACAGAGAGAAATGGTACAGAGAGAGGGGGGAACAGAGAGAGGGGGCAGAGGGGGGGGTAGAGAGAGCGGGAACAGAGAGAGGGGGCAGAGTGGAGGGGGACAGAGAGAGGGGGACAGAGAGAGGGGGGGACTGAGAGAGGGGGCAGAGAGAGGGTGAACTGAGAGAGGGGGGACAGGGAGAAGGGGGACAGAGAGGGTGGGGACAGGGAGATGGGGACAGAGAGGGTGGGGACAGGGAGAAGGGGACAGAGAGTGTGGGGACTGGGAGAAGGGGGGACAGAGAGACGGGGGTGCAGTAGAGAGGGGGGAATGGGGACAGAGAGAGGGGCTCAGATAGAGGGGGGAAAGAGAGAGGGGGAAAGAGAGAGGGGGGAAAGTGAGAGGGCGAAAGAGAGAAGGGGACATAGGGGGCGGACTGAGAGCGGGGGGACAGAGAAAGAGGAGGGGTAGAGGGGGCAGAGAGAGTGGTACAGAGAGAGGGGGACAGAGAGAGGGGGCGGAGAGAGAGAGGTGGTTCAGAGAGAGGGGGACAGAGAGGAGGGGGACAGAGAGAATGGGGACAGAAAGGAGGGGAACAGAGAGGGGGACAGCAGGGGGGACAGAAAGAGGAGGGGACAGAGAGAGCGGGAAAGAGGTTGGATAGAGAGAGAGAGAGGGGACAGAGGGAGGGGGTACAGGGAGAAGGGAGACAGAGAGGGGAGTACAGAGACGGCGTACATAGAGGGGGACAGAGAGAGGGGTGCAGAGAGAAGGGGGACAGATAGAAAGGAGACAGGGAGAAGTGGGACAGAGATTGGGGTACAGAGAGGGTGACAGAGAGAGAGGGCAGAATGGGGATAGAGAGGGGGGACAGAGAGATGGGGCAGAGGGCAGACAGAGAGGGGGGGACTGAGAGAGGGGGGTACAGAGAGGGGGATACAGAGAGGGGGGAACAGAGACGGGGGTAGAGAGAGAGGGGACAGAGAGAGGGGGCAGAGTGGAGGGGGACAGAGAGAGCGAGTGGACTGAGAGGGTAGGGACGGAGATGGGGACAGAGAGAGGGGGAACTGAGAGAGTGGGGACAGGGAGAAGGGGGGCAGAGAGGGTGGGGACTGCGAGAAGGGGGGACAAAGAGACGGGGGTGCAGTAGAGAGGGCGGAATAGGGGGACAGAGAGAGGCTGTCAGATAGAGGAGGGAAAGAGAAAGGGGGAAAGAGAGAGGGGGGAAAGTGAGAGGGCGAAAGAGAGAAGGGGACAGAGGGGGCAGACTGAGAGCGGGGGGACAGAGAGAGAGAGAGGAGGGGCAGAGAGAGTAGTACAGAGAGAGTGGGACAGAGAGAGGGGGCAGAGAGAGAGGGGACAGAGAGAAGGGAGACAGAGAGGGGAGTACAGAGAGGGCGTACATAGAAGGGGACAGAGAGGGGGTGCAGAGAGAAGGGGGACAGATAGAAAGGAGACAGGGAGAAGTGGGACAGAGAGTGGGGTACAGAGAGGGTGACAGAGAGAGGAGGCAGAATGGGTTAGAGAGGGGGGACAGAGAGATGGGGCAGAGGGCGGACAGAGAGAGGGGGGACTGAGAGAGGGGAACAGAGAGGGGGGAAGAGAGCGGGGGGAAGAGAGAGGGGGTGACAGAGTGAGGGGACAGAGGGGCGCAGAGTGAGTGGTACAGAGGTGTCAGACTGAGAGCGGAGGGGCAGAGAGAAGGAGGGACAGAGAGAAAGGGGACAGAGAAAGAGGGGACAGAGAGAGGGGGGACAGAGAGAGGGGGACAGAGAGAGGGGGACAGAGAGAGAGTGGGGGACAGAGGAAGGGGGGACAGATAGAGGGAGACAGAGAGAATGAGGGGCAGAGAGAGAGGTGGACCGAGAGAGGGGGACAGAGAGCGGGAGAGACGGGGGGGCAAAGAAAGTGGGGGTCACAGAGAGAGGGCGGCAGAGGGGGCAGAGAGAGGTGTGCAGAGAGAAGAGGAGAGAGAGAGGACAGAGAGAGATAGGACAGAGAGGAGGGAAAGGAGAGAGAGATGTGGACTGGGGGACAGAGAGAGGGGGGCAGAGAGAGAGGGGACAGACAGAGAAGGGAACGGTGAGAGATGGGGGACAGAGAGAGGAGAATGGAGAGGGGGGCACAGAGAGGGGGACACAGAGAGGGGGACGGCTAGAGAGAAGGGACAGAGAGAGGGGAATGGAGAGAGAGGGGACAGAGAGAGTGGGACGGAGAGAGAGGGGACAGAGAGAGTGGGACAGAGAGAGGGGGACAGAGAGAGGGGGACAGAGAGGGGGAACGGAGAGAGAGGGGGGACAGAGAGAGGGGACAGAGAGAGGGGAATGGAGAGAGAGGGGGGACAGAGAGAGGGGGACAGAGAGAGAGGGGACAGAAAGAGGGGGATACAGAGAGGGGGGAACAGAGTGAGGGGGACAGAGAGAGGGGACAGAGAGAGGGGGACAGAGAGAGAGGGGACAGAAAGAGGGGGATACAGAGAGGGGGGAACAGAGTGAGGGGGACAGAGAGAGGGGACAGAGAGAGGGGGACAGAGGGGGAACAGTGAGGGGGGACAGTGAGAGTGGGACAGTGAGAGGGGTACAGAGAGGGGGAGAAAGAGAGATGGTGTGACAGAGTGAGGGGGGCAGGGGGTGCAGAGAGTGTGGTACAGAGGGGGCAGACTGAGAGCGGGGGAGGCAGAGAGAAGTAGGGACAGAGAGAGGGGGACAGAGAAAGGAGGGACAGAGGGGGGACAGAGAGAGGGGGGAGACTGAGATGGGGGACAGTGAGGGAGAGAGAGAGAGGTGAGAGAGTGGGAGAGAGAGGAAGAGAGAGGAGTGAGATGGGTGGTGAGAGGGGCTGAGAGAGAGGGGGCGAGAGAGAGTGGGGGAGAGAGAGGGTGAGAGAGAGAGGGGTGAGAGAGAGGGGCAAGAGAGAGGGGCGAGAGAGAGTGGGGGAAAGAGAGGGGGAGAGAGAGGGGGAGAGAGAGGGCGAGAGAGAGTGGGGCAAGAGAGAGGGGCGAGAGAGAGTGGGGCGAGAGAGAGGGGGAGAGAGAGGGGGAGAGAGAGAGGGGGAGAGAGAGGGGGAGAGAGGGGGGAGAGAGAGGGGAAAGAGTTTAGGGAGAGAGAGGTTCTCGTGAGGCGGGAGGGAGGGGGAGAGAGAGGGGGAGAGAGAGGGGGAGAGCGAGAGAGGGGGAGAGCGAGAGAGGGGGAGAGAGAGGGGAGAGAGAGGTTGTCGTGAGGCGGGAGGGAGGAGGAGAAAAAGGGTGTGAGAGAGAGGGTGTGAGAGAGGGGGGTGAGAGAGAGGGTGTGAGAGAGAGAGAGGGTGAGAGAGAGGGGGGTGAGAAAGAGGGTGTGTGTGTGAGAGAGGGTGATAGAGAGGGGGGTGAGAGAGACGGGGGTGAGAGAGAGAGGGTGAGAGAGAGGAGGAGAGAGGGGGTGTGAAAGAGAGGAGAGTGAGTGAGAGAGAGGGGGTGGGAGAGAGGGGTGAGAGAGAGGGTGTGGGAGAGGGGGTGAGAGAGAGGGTGTGAGAGTTAGGGGTAGAGAGGGTGTGGGAGAAAGGGGTGTGAGAGAGAGGGGGTGAGAGAGAGGGGGTGAGTGGGTGTTGAGAAAAGGGGAAAGACGGGTGTGTGGGGGGAGAAGGGGACAGAGAAAGGGGGAGAGGAAGAGGGGGAGTGAGATTGGGGGAGACAGTGAAGAAAGAGAGGGAAAGAAGTGAGGGGGAGAGTGAGATGGTGAGAGAGGGAGGGGGAGAGAGGGTGGAGAGAGAGAGGGGGACGAGAGAGAGTGAGAGATAGAGAGGGGAGAGAGATGGTGTGAGAGTGGGTGAAGAGAGTGGGGGAGAGAATGGGGAAAGACAGTGGGGAGAGAGAGGAGAGGGTGAGAGCATGGGAGAAGCAGGGAGTGAGAGAGGGAGAGAGAGGGAGAGATTTAGGCGACAGAGAGAGTTAGTGAAGAGAGAAGAGGAGAGAGAGATTGAGGGTCGAGAGAGGGGGTGAGTGGGGTAGAGGGAGAGAGGTAGAGAGAGGTGGTGAGAGAGTGGATAGAGAGAGAGGGAGAGGGAGGGGGAGAGAAGGGACGGCGGAGAGAGGGGGAGAGTGGGGGACAGAGAGGTGAGAGAGACGGACAGAGGGAGTGGGACAGAGAATGGAGGGAGAGAGAAGGGGGAGAGAGGGAAGGGGAGAGAGAGTGTGGGGACAGAGTGGGGGAGCGAGTGGGGAGCGAGAGTGGCGAGCGAGAGTGGGGGAGAGAGTGGGGGAGAGTGTGGGGGAGGGAGAGGGTTAGGGAGGGAGGGGAGGAGAGAGTGGGGGAGAGAGTGTGGGAGAGAGTGGGGGAGGGAGAGGGTTAGGGAGGAAGTGAGAGAGAGGGGAGAGATTTAGGTGACAGAGTCGGGGGAGAGTTAGTGAAGAGAGAGGGGAGAGAGAGTGACGTGTAGAGAGAGAGTCGGTGAGAGAGAGACGGTACAGAGAAGGGGAGAGAGGAGGGGAGAGGTTGGAGAGAGGGGTTAGAGGGGTGAGAGGGGTGTGGAGAGAGGGGGAAGAGAGAGAGGTTGCAAAGAGAGAGATAGGGAGGGGGAAGAGAGACGGGGAGGGCGAGAGAGGGGGAGAGAGTGGGGGAGAGCGACGGGGAGAGGGGGAGAGACGGGGAGAGAGAGGGGTGAGAGAGAGGGGGGTGAGAGAGACGGTGTGAGACAAAGAGGGTTAGAGAGAGGGGGAGAGTGAGAGTGGGGAGAGAGAGGATGTGAGAGAGGGTGTGAGAGAGAGGGTGTGAGAGAGAGCGTGTGAGAGAGAAGGTGCGAGGAAGGATGAGGGGGGGACAGAAAGAGGGTAAGAGCGGGGCAAGAGAAAGGGGAGAGAGATGGGGCAGAGAGTGGGGGAAGAGAGTGGGGGAGAGGGGAGAGTGAGAGGGGGAGAGGGAGGAGAGAGAGGGGTAGGGAGAGGAAGGTGCGAGGAAGGGGAGAGAGAGGGGGACAGAAAGGGGATGAGAGAGGGGGAGAGAGAGAGGAGAGAGATGGGCGTGAGTGTGGGGGAAGAGCGTGGTGGAGAGAGTGGGGAAAGAGAGTGGGGAAAGAGAGTGGGGAGAGGGAGGTGGAGAGAGAGGGGGAGAGAGACGGGGAGAGCGACGGGGATGTCGACGGGGAGGGGGAAGAGACGGGGAGAGAGTAGGAGGGAGAGGAAGGTGCGAGGGGGAGAGAGGGGGACAGAAAGGGGGTGAGAGTGGGGGGAGAGAGGGGGAGAGTGCGAGGGTGAGAGACGGAAAGAGTGAGAGATGGAGAGAGAGGGGAGAGATTTAGGCGACAGAGTTAGTGAAGAGTGAGGGGGGAGAGAGTTTGAGGGGTAGAGAGAGAGGGTGAGCGGGGTAGAGAGACACGGGATAGAGAGAGGAGGTGAGAGGGAATGGAGAGGGAGGGGGAGAGTGGGGGGAGAGAGAGGGGAGAGTGGGGGAGAGAGAGGAGAGAGAGAGGCGGACAGAGGGAGTGGGAAAGAGGGAGGGGCACAGAGAGTGGAGGGAGAGGGGAAGAGAGAGGGGGAGGGAGAGAGAGAGTGTGGGGACAGAGTGGGGGAGAGAGTGGGGAGAGAGAGTGGGGAGAGAGAGTGCGGGAAGAGAGTCGGGGAGAGAGTGGGGGAGAGAGTGGGGGAGAGAGTGGGGAGAGAGAGGGTTAGGGAGGGAGGGAGTGAGAAAGAGGGGAGAGATTTAGGTGACAGAGTCGGGGGGAGATTTAGTGAAGCGAGAGTGGAGAGAGAGTGAGGTGTAGAGAGAGTGGGTGAGAGAGAGAGGTGTAAAGAGAGGGGGTGAGAGAGACGGTAGAGAGAAGGGGAGAGAGGAGGGGAGCGGGCGAGAGAGGGGTTAGAGGGGTGAGAGGGGTGTGGAGAGAGGGGGAAGAGAGAGAGGCGGCAGAGAGAGAGATAGGGGAATAGAGACGGGGAGGGCGAGACAGAGTGGGAGAGAGGGGGAGAGAGACGGAGACAGCGACGGGGAGAGCGAGGGGAAGGGGGGGTGAGACGGGGAGAGAGAAGGGGAGAGAGAGTGGGAGGGAGAGGAAGGTGCGAGGGAGGGTGAGAGAGGGGGACAGAAAGAGGGTGAGAGAGGGGGAGAGACAGGGGAGAGAGATGGGGCAGAGATTGGGGGAAGAAAGTTGGGGGAGAGAGGGGAGAGGGAGAGGGGGGAGAGGGGGGGAGATAGAGAGGGGGAGAGAGACGGGGAGAGCGACGGGGAGAGAGGGGGAGAGACAAGGCGAGAGAGGGGGAGGGAGAGGAAGGTGCGAGGAAGGGGGAGACTGGGGGACAGAAAGGGGGTGACAGCAGGGGGGACAGAGAAGGGAGAGAGATGGGGGTGAGAGTGGGGGAAGAGCGTGGTGGAGAGAGTTGGGAAAGAGAGCGGGGAAAGAGAGTGGGGGAGAGGGAGGGGAAAGAGATGGGGAGAGCGACGGGGAGGGGGAGAGACGGGGAGAGAGAGTGGGAGGGAGAGGAAGGAGCGAGGAAGGGGAGAGAGGGGGACAGAAAGGGGGTGAGAGTGGGGGGAGAGAGAGGGGAGAAGGAGAGGGTGAGAGAGGGAGGGAGTGAGAGAGGGGGAGAGAGAGGGGAGAGATTTAGGCAACAGAGTTAGTGAAGAGTGAGACGGGGAGCGAGAGAGTTTGAGGGGTAGAGAGAGAGGGTGAGCAGAGTAGAGAGAGACGGGATAGAGAGAGGAGGTGAGAGATTGAGGTAGAGAGAGGAGAGAGGGAGGGGGAGAGGTAGAGGAGGGAGAGTGTGGAGAGAGAGGGGAGAGTGGGCTGAGAGAGAGGAGAGAGAGGCGGACAGAGGGAGGGGGAAAGAGGGAGGGGGAGAGAGGGAAGGGAGAGAAAGTGTGGGGAGAGAGTGGGGAGAGAGAGTGGGGAGAGAGAGTGGGGGGAGAGTGGTGGGGAGAGAAAGTGGGGAGAGAAAGTACGGGGAGAGAGTGGTGGTGAGAGTGGGGGAGGGAGAGAGGAGGAGAGGGAGGTTGGAGGGAAGGGGAGGGGAGAGATTGGTTAGAGGGGGAGAGTGGGGGAGAGAGAGGGGAGAGTCGGGGGTGAGAGTGAAGGAGAGACGGGGACAGAGGGAGGGGGACCGAGGGAGGGGGACAGGAGGAGTGGGACAGAAGGAGGGGCAGAGAATGGAGGGAGAGAGAGGGGGAGAGAGAGAGGGGAGAGAACGAGGAGAGTGGGGGAGAGAGAGTGGAGAGTCGGGGTGGAGAAAGAGAGGAGAGAGTGGGGGCCAGAGGGAGGGGGACAGAGGGAGGGGGACAGAGCATGAAAAGAGAGAGAATCGAGGGAGAGAGAGAGGGGGAGATGGATGGGGAGGGGGGGGAGAGAGAGGTGGAGAGAGAGTGGGGGAGAGAGTGGGGATAGAATGGTGGAGGGAGAGGGTTAGGCAGGGAGTGAGAAAGAGGGGAGAGAGTTAGGTGACAGAGTGGGGGAGAGAGTTAGTGAAGAGACAGGGGAGAGAGAGAGAGTGAGGCGTAGAGAGAGGGGGTGCGAGAGAGAGGTGCCGAGAGAGGGGCTGGGAGAGACGGTAGAGAGAAGGGGAGAGAGGAGGGGAGAGAGGGGGAAGAGAGAGAGGCGGTAGAGAGAGATAGAGAGGGGGAAGAGAGACAGGGAGGAGGAGAGAGGGGGTGAGAGAAAAGTGAGAGAGAGGGGGTGAGAGAGGGAGGGATTGAGAGAGGGAGAGAGAGTGTGGTGACAGAGTGAGGAGAGAGAGGGGCAGAGAGATAGGGGCGAGAGAGGGAGGGCAAAAGTGGGAAGGAGAGGAGGCAAGGGAAAAGGGGCAAGGGAGAGGGGGAGAGAAAAGAAGAGAGAGGCGAGAGAGAGGGGGAGAGAGTGAGTGTGGAGGGGGGGGAGAGAGAAGAGAGAGGGCGGGACAGAGGAGGCAGAGAGCGGGTGGAGAAAGTGGGGGAAGAGAGATGGGGAGAGTGTGGGGGTGATTAAGGGGGTGAGAGGGAGAGGGAGAGAGAGAGGGGAGAGAGTGAGGGAAGAGAGAGGGGTGGGGGAGAGGGAAGGGGGAGAGAGAAGGGGAGAGAGAGGGGACGAGAGAGGGGAGAGAGGGCAGGAGAGGGGAGACAGAGAGCGGGGGGAGAAAGTGGGGGAAGAGAGATGGGGAGAGTGTGGGGGTGAGTGAGGGGGTGAGAGAGAGAGGGAGAGAGAGAGGAGAGAGAGTGGGGGAAGAGAGAGGGGGAGAGGCGTAGAGAAAGGTGGAGAGAGAGAGGGGAGGGGGGAGGGGGGAGATACGGGAAGACAGACGGGGAGAGACGAGGGAGAGCGAGAGGGGGGTGAGAGAAGGGACAAGTGAGGAGACGAGAGTGGGTGGCGAGAGAGTGGGTTCGAGACAGTGGCGTGAGAGAGGGGGGCGAGAGAGGGGCGCGAGAGAGGGGGAGTGAGAGAGGGGCGAGAAAGGGTGAGTGAGAGAGGGGGGCGAAAAAGGGAGAGAGGGGTGAGAGAGAGGGGGTGAGGGGGGAGGGGGGAGTAGAGAGCAGGGAGAGAGAGGGGAGAGAGATGGGGAGAGATAGGGGCGGAGAGAGAGAGAGTTTGGAGAGAAAGGCGGAAGAGAGCGCGGGAGAGTGTGAGGGAGAGAGAGGGGGAGCGATAGATGGGGAGAAACACGGTGAGAGAGAGTAAGAGAGGTTGAGAGAGGGGAGTGAGGGAGGTGAGAGAGCGGGGGTGAAAGAGCGGGGAATGAGAGACAGGGGGCAGAGAGTGGGGGAGAGAGAGTGAGGAGAGGGGGAGAGAGAGCGGGGGTGAGAGAGCGAGGGGGAGATAGACGGGGAGAGAGACAGGGGGAGGGAGATGAGAGGGGCGAGGGAAGTGGAGAGGGGGGACAGAAAGGGAGTGAGAGAGTGGCGAGAGAGTGCGGGGAGAGGGAGGGAAGAGAGAGGTGGAGAGAGAGGGGACGGGGGGGCGAGAGCAGGGAGAAGGAGAGAGATGGGAGAGAGGTGAGTGAGAGAGATGTGGGGGGAGAGACATGGGGAAAGAGAGAGTGGGGAAGAGAGAGAAGGAGAAAGAGAGAGGGGGAAGAGAGAGAAGGTTGAAAAAGGGGAGGGGGACAAGAGAGAGCGGTCAAGGGAGAGGGCGGATCGAGGAGGGGGAGAGAGAGGGGGAGAGCGCGAGGAGAGGGAGCAGGGAGAGAGAGGGGGAGAGTGAGGGGAGAGAGGGGAGAGGGGGAGAGAGGGGGAGAGGGAGGAGAGGGGGAGAGGGGGAGAGAGGGTTAACAGAGTGAGGGGAAAGAGAGAGGGGCACGGAGAGAAGGGCAGAGAGAAGGAGGGCGAAAGAGGGGAGTAGGGCCAACAGAATGGGGTCAAGGGAGGGGGGAGAGAGGGGGAGAAAGAGGGGGCAAGGAGGGGGAGAGAGAGAGAGGAGAGTGAAACAGGCAGCGAGAGGGGGAGAAAGAGAGGGGAAGGGAGAGGGGGAGAGCGAGCGGGAAAGCTAGGGGCGAGAGAGGGGGACGAGCGAGAGGGGGAGACAGAGAGGGTGTGAGAGAGAGGGGAGGGAGGGGGGAGAGAGGGAGGCGAGAGAGAGGGTCAAGATAGCGGGGAGAGAGTGAGAGGTGAATGAAATGGGCAGAGAAACGGGGAGAAAGAGAGGGGAAGGGAGAGTGGGAGAGCGAGCGGGAAAGCGAGGGGCGAGAGAGGGGACGACCAAAAGGAGGACGAGAGAGAGGGGAGACATAGAGAGTGTGAGAGAGAGGGGGAGGGAGTGGGGGAGAGAGAGGGTGGGGAGATAGAGTGCGGGAGTGAGTGGGGGGATTGAGTGGGGGGAGACAGTAGGTGTAGCGAGTGTGGGGAGAGGAGGAGAGGAGGGGTAAAGAGTGAGGGAGAGAGAGAGGGAGTGAGTGAGAGGGGGAGGGAGAGTGAGGTGACAGAGTGAGGGGGTCAAAAGAGGGGGCGAGAGAGCGGGAGAGATGGAGGGGAGAGAGGGAGGGGGAGAGATGGAGGGGGAGAGATGGACGGGGAGAGAAGGACGGGGAGAGAAGGACGGGGAGAGAAGGAGGGGAGAGGGAGGGGGAGAGACAGGGGGCAGAGAGAGAGTGTGGGGAGACAGGGGGAGAGGGAGGGGCGAGAGAGAGATTGGGAGAGAGAGAAAAAGGTGAGAGAGTGAGGCAAGAGAGGGGGCAAGAGATGGGGAAAGAGAGAGGGGGAGAGAGAGAGGGAGAGAGCGAGAGAGAGAGGGTGAGGAGGGAGAGGCGGAGACAGAGGGTGGGGGAGAGGGATGGGAGAAGCGGGGAGGGGGAAGACAGAGAGCGGGGGAGAGAGTGGGGAAGAGAGAGGGAGATGGAGATCGAAGAGACGGAGAGAGGTGAGAGGGAAGATGGTGAGGGGAGAGATAGAGGGGAGAGAGAGGAGAGAGCGACGGGGTAGAGAGACAGGGGTAGAGAGATAGGGGTAGAGAGAGGGGAGTATTGAGAAGGATAGAGACAGAGTGTGGAGAGAGAAGGGGGCGAGAGAGAGGGGCGAGAGAGGGGGAGAGAGTGAGGGGGAGAGAGAGAGGGGGAGAGAGGGAGGGGGAGAGAGAGGGGGGAGAGGGGGGTGAGAGAGGGGGAGAGAGTGGGAGAGAGTGGGAGAGAGCGAGAGGAGAGGGGACGAGAGAGCGTGGGAGAGAGGGGAGAGAGAGGGGAGAGAGAGGTGGGGAGAGAGAGAGGTGAGGGAGATAGAGAGGTAAGTGAGAGGGAGGTGGGGCACAGAGAGGTGGGGGAAGAGAGAGGGGAAGAGAGAGCGAGGGAAGAGAGAAGGGAAGAGAGACGGGGGAAGATAAGGGGAGAGACAAGGGGAGAGATAAGGGGGAGAGATAAGGGGAGAGATTGGGGAGAGACTGGGGGAGAGATTGGGGAGGGATTTGGCGAGAGATTGGGGAGAGATAGGGAAGAGATAGCGGGAGAGATGGGGAGAGAGAAGGGGAAACAGAAGGGGAAAGATAGGGGAGAGAAAGGGGTTAGAGAGAGATGGATTAGAGAGAGAGAATGGGAGAGAAAAGGGTCGAGTGCAGGGGTTGAGAGAGGGGGTCGAGAGAGGGGGTCGAGAGAGGGGGTCGAGTGAGGGGGTCGAGAGAGGGGGTCAAGTGAGGGGGTCGAAAGAGGGGGTCGAGTGAGGGGGTCGAGAGAGGGGGTCGAGAGAGGGGGTCAAGAGAGGGGGTCGAGAGAGGGGGTCGAGTGAGGGGGTCGGATGGGTCGTGAGAGGGTGGTCGAGAGAGGGGAGTCGAGTGAGGGGTGTCGAGTGAGGGCTTTCGACGGGAGTGGTCGTGAGAGGGGTGTCGAGAGAGGGGATCCAGTGAGGGGGTCGAGAGGGGGGTCGAGAGAAGGGGGTTGAGAGAGGGGGGTCGAGAGACGGGGTCGATTGAGGGGCTCGAGTGAGTGGGTCGAGAGAGTGGGTCGATAGGGGGAGAGTGAGGGGAGGGGGAGAGACAGGGGTTAGAGAGCGGGGTGAGAGAGAGGGGGGAGAGAGAGGAGGGACAGAGTGGGGGAGAGAGAGTGGGGAGAGAGAGAGTGGCGGTGAGGGGGCAGAGAGAGGGGTCAGAGATGGGGGAGAAAATGAGAGAAAGTGGAGAGAGAGAGTGAGGGGTGAGAGAAGGGGAGAGTGAAGAGCGAGCAAGAGAGACAGGCGAGAGAGGGGGTGAGCGAGAGAGAGAGAGGTGCAAGTGTGAGTGAGTGAGTGAAGGGACGGAAATGAGAGAGAGTCTGAGAGATCGAGAGAGAAAGAGTGCGATAAGTGGACAAGAGAGAGAAGGTGAGAGAGGGGCTGAGAGAGAGAATGAGAGTGAGAGGGTGAGAGATAGAGAGTGAGGGAGTGAGAGGGGATCGAGAAAAAGAGACAGAGAGTCAGAGAGAGTCAGAGAGAGATGTATCAGTGAGGACCAGTACAGAAGAGGTGAAAGCAGGACCCTCACAAGGTGGTGCGAATGAAGCCTAGAATGTTGCTGTTCCTTGCCCAGCTCTGTATCTATGTCCTGTCTTCAAGGTCTGAATATAGAAGTCTACTGCCTCCACCCTGTGCTGTTTACTGTGAGTGATCTTACCGGCTGCAGGATTTACTGAAGGCTCCAGACCTCCCTCTCCATCTCTCTCTGGCTGACCAAGCGTCTTTGATGTGGTTATGGACGAGACAGGAGTTAGGAATTCGGCTGAGACAGGAACATCCTGAGTACCTACAGGAGATCGGGAAGCAGACAGAATGGGAAACTAGACTGATGCAGTCAGAGTTACAAATGGAGGATGGCACTGAGTCCCACAGAGATCTGGAAAATCCCAGTCTCCATCCCTGGCCTGTGCTGCTGCGTCTCTCTGGAGTGGGGAATTCTGTTGGCTCAGGATCTGGAATAGCTGCAAGAGCGAGAGAAGTTGACAGAGGAAGCAATTAGAGCCACACAGTGAGGGATACCACATGGAGAGAGATTGAGTGATATCACCAGAGTGCAGCACGGTATCAGGATCACACAATGGTCATGATGAAAGGGTTGTGATTCATGGTGCACTGGGATGAGTACTCACTGACGGGTGAGCTATGAGTGGGACAGGTGATGGCCTCGTGTTATTTTCACCCAACTGTTCATCCAGATGTTAATGCCGGTGTCCAGTATACCCATCTAACTACCTAATATCCTTTCAGGAAGGAAATCTGTTATAGGCAGCAGGTCTGGCCTACACATGTTCCAGTTCCAGAGCGATGGGGTTGACTCTAAACACCTCTGTGTAATGATCCAGCAAAACACTCAGCTCAAGGGCAGCTCGGGGTGGGCATGCGATGCTGGCCAGCCAAAGACAGCAACATCCCATGAGTGAATTAAACACAACATTGCTGGGACCAGGGTCCTGGCCAATCATGTCGGTAGGCTTATGGACAGGACTTTCAGCTGACAGAGAGGTTGCAGGGCCAGGGTTCAGGTGAAAGGAGCTTTCCAAATCCAAAGAGAAATGGCAATGTAGCTGAAAACAAGCAGAAAGGAACAGGAAGAGACAGAGTTTAACTGAAACTGTACATCAGTGAATTGGACTGTGACAAGAAATTGTGGAAAGAGTCAATCGTAATGTACTTTTTTTGGACTGGCTAAAGTCTCTGCAATAAGGTCTCTGGTACAGAGATAAACGAGGTTTAGTGGTGACACTGTGAACAAAAGGTGGAACATGAATATTCTATTGTCCACCTCCTTGAGGGGTGTCAGGGAGTGCAGGATGGGTAACCCTGACAGTAATGGGGAACAAAGGCAGTACAGAGAAAGCATTTGGCCTCAGATGATGAAGCTGAATCAGTCTGAATGCAGATTCTGGGTAGCACGTGTCAAAAACACAAGCAGGAGAAGAGTTTAGAGGCTGCCGAACAGCATTTCATTGCTCAACCCTGCTACACATTCCAATGAATTCCTGTGTAACGCAAAGGCACTGTGATCATTTTGGGAGATTTCAGTCTTTGTATAATCTGGGACAGTCACATTGGCAAAAGTGATGTTATCGGAACTCCTCTTTGAATGTTTCTGTCAGTGTTTGTTTGAATAACACGTTGTGCAAACGGCCAGGGACGTGACTATCTCAGATCGACCGTTGGGTGATGACGCTGAGGGAAGGAGTAATGTCACACTAAGATATCCTCTGGGAAATTGCAGTATAGTGGAATTTAGTGAGATGATGGATGTTTAAAGTGACCATAAAGCACACCCTACAATCACAACCAAAGCCATTGACATGTTCTTGAGAGGAGAACTGACCAAGGTAAACAAGGGAAACAGTGAAGTGTATGGCTGGTAATGGACAGTGGAAAACATTTACAGTCATAGGGATGTACAGCACAGAAACAGACCCTTCGTTGTCCAACTCATCCACGCCACCCACATATCCTAACATAATCTCGTCACATTTGCCAGCACTTGGCCCGAATCCCTCTCAACCCTTCCTGTTCGTATACCCATCCAGATGCCTTTTAAATGCAGTTACTCTACCAGTCTCCACCACTTCATCTGGCACTTCATTCCATACACGCATCACCCTCCACATTAAAATGTTATCCCTTATGTTCCTTTTATATCTTTCCCCTCTCACCCTCAACTTTGGCCCTCCAGTTCTGGACCACCCCACCCCAAGGAATAGACCTTGTCTGTTAAATCTAACCATGCCTCTCATGGATTTATAAACCTCCATATGGGTTACCCCTCTGCCTCAGACATTCCAGGGAAAACAGCCCCAGCCCATTTAACCTCTCCCTTTAGCTCAAATCCTCCAATCCTGTCAGCATCTTTGTAAATCTTTTCTGAACCCTTTCAATTTACACAATATCCTTCCGACAGGGAGGAGACAAGAATTGCATGCAATATTCCTCCCAGGCTTATCCAATGTCCTGTTTTGCCACAACATGACCTCCCAACTCATCTACTCAATGCCCTGATCAGTAAATGCAAGCATACCAAAGACCTTCTTCACTATCCTATCGACCCACAATTCTCCTTTCAAGGAACAATGAACCTGCTCTCCAAGGTCTCTCTGTTCAGAAACACTCCCTGGGACCTTAACATGAAGTGAATAAATCCTGCAAAGAGTTGCTTTGCCAAAATGCAGCAGCACCCATTTATCTGAATGAAGCTCCATCTGCCACTCCTCAGCCCATTAGCCCATCAGTTCACCATCCCGTTGTAATGTGAAGTAACATTCTTCACTGTCCACTACACCTCCAATTTTGGTGTCATCTGCCAACTTACTAACTATACCTGCTATGTTCACATCCAAATCATTTATATAATTAATGGAAAGTAGTGGACGCAGCACCGATCCTTGTGGCACTCCACTGGTCACAGGTCTCCAGTCTGAAAAAACAAACCTCCACAACCACCCTCTGTCGTCTACCTTTGTGCCAGTTCTGTATCCAAATGGCTGGTTTTCCCTGTATTCCATGAGATCTATCCTTGCTGTCCAATCTCCCATGTGGAAACTTTTCGAATACCTTACTGAAGTCCATATCACTCACACCCACCGCTCTGCCCTCATCAATCCTTTTGTTACTTCTTCAAAAAACTCAATATCTTGAGACATGATTTCCCACGCACAAAGCAATGCTGACTATCCCCAATGAGACATTGCCTTTGTAAACACATGTAATTCCTGTCCCTCATGTATCCGTCTTTCAACGTGCCCATGACTGACGTCAGGCGAACCAGTCTGTAGTTCCCTGGCATGTCCTGACCACCCGTCTTAAACAGTAGTACCACGTTAGCCCCACCTCCGGTCATCTGGTACCTCACCTGTGTCTATCGATGATACAAATATTTCAGCACGGGGCACAACAATCACTTCTCTAGCTTCCCACAGAGATCGAGAGTATACCTGATAAGGTCCTGGGGACTTATCCGCCTTTCAAGACATCCAAAACTTCCTCCTCTGTAATGTGGATATTTTGCAAGATGACATCATCGATTTCCCAAAGATATTTCCCAAAGCATCATTCTATTCTATATCTTCCTGGTCCTTCTCCACAGGAAATACTTGTTCAGTATGTCCACCATCTCCTGCAGCTCCACGTGCAGGCTGTCTTGATCTTTGAGGGGCCTTATTTTCTCCTCAGTGACCCTTTTGTCCTTTATGGAATTGTAAAAACATTTTGGATTCTCCTTAAACCTATTTGCCAAAGCAATCTCATGTCCCCTTTTTGCCCTCCTGATTTCCCTCTGTCCCGAAACAACACTGTAATTGCCCCCTCCCTGATCAATCTCTACCAACACTGCACTCACCCCCTCCCTGACTGATCCCTACCCAACTCTATAATCACCCCCTCCCTGACTGATCCCTACACAACACTGCACTCACCCCCTCCCTGACTGATCCCTACACAACACTGCACTCACCCCCTCCCTGACTGATCCCTACACAACACTGCACTCACCCCCCTCCCTGACTGATCCCTACCCAACACTGCAATCTCCCCTTCCTTACTGATACCTACCCAACACTGCACTCACCCCCTCCCTGACTGATCCCTACCCAACACTGCACTCACCCCCTCCCTGACTGATCCCTACCCAACACTGCACTCACCCCCTCCCTGACTGATCCCTACCCAACACTGCACTCACCCCCTCCCTGACTGATCCCTACACAACACTGCAATCCCCCCTCCCTGACTGATCCCTACACAACACTGCACTCTCCCCCTCCCTGACTGATCCCTACCCAACACTGCACTCACCCCCTCCCTGACTGATCCCTACACAACACTGCAATCCCCCCTCCCTGACTGATCCCTACCCAACACTGCAATCCCCCCTCCCTGACTGATCCCTACCCAACACTGCACTCACCCCCTCCCTGACTGATCCCTACACAACACTGCACTCACCCCCTCCCTGACTGATCCCTACACAACACTGTAATGTCTCCCTCCCTGACTGATCCCTACCCAACACTGCAATCTCCCCCTTCCTTACTGATACCTACACAACTCTGCACTCACCACACCTCCCCCCCCCCCACTCCCCCCCCCCCCCCCCCCCGCCGGAAGGTTAGATCGCACGGAATCCAGGGGGCATTGGTAAACTGGATACACAATTGGCTTGATGGTAGGAAGCAGAGGGTAACAGTCAGACTGAAGGCCTGTGATTAGTGGTGTGCCTCAGCGGTCACAGAATCATAGAATACCTCCTCTGTGGAAACAGGCCCTTCGGCCCAACATGTCTCCTGGCCCTCTGAAGATTATTCCACCCTAACCCATTCCCTTACCCTGTTACTCTATATTTACCCCTGACTAACACAATTTACTTACACATCCATGAACACTATAGGCAATTGAGCATGGCTAATTTACCTGACCTGCACATCTTTGGATTGTGGGAGGAAACCGGAGCACCCAGAGGAAACCCACGCAGACATGGGGAGATGGCACAAACTCAGTTGGTGTGGCATAGTGGCTCAGTGGATTGCACTGTTGCCTCACAGTGCCAGGGACCCGGGTTCGACCCCAGCCCCCGGTGATTGTCTGTGTGGAGTTTGCACATTCTCCCCGTGTCTGCGTGGGTTTCCTCCGGGTGCTCCGGTTTCCTCCCACAGTCCAAAAATGTACAGGTCAGGTGAATTGGCCAGGCTAAATTGCTCATAGTGGTAGGTGCATTCGTCCTGGGTAAGTATTGGGCAGGGAGAATAGCTCTGGTGGGTTACTCTTCGGCAGGTCGGTGTGGATTTGTTGGGCCGAATGGCCTGTTTCCATACTGTAGGAAATCTAACCCTAACAGGATCTAACCCATACAGAGTATCCTGTGAGGTTGGAATTGAACCCAGATCCACGGTGTGTGGGGTAGCAGTGTTAACCACTGAGACACTGTGACGCTGAGCTGGTCAGTGCTAGGCCCATTGCAGTTTGTTATTGATATCAATGATTTGGATGAGGATGTTTAAGGCACATGATTAGTAAGTTTGCAGGTTACACTAAAATAAGTGAGGAAGGTTCTCAGCAATTGCAACAGGGCCTTGAACAGCTGGGGAATTGGGCTGAGAAATGGCAAATGGAGGTTAATACAGACAAGGGCGAGATTGAGCATTTTGGAAAGTCACATCAAGACAGGGGTTTCATGCTGAATGGTAGGGCCTGAAGGAGTGTAGTGGAACAGAGGTACCTTGGATTCCAGGAGCATGGCTCTCTGAACTCAGGGAGACGGGGCAGTGAAGAAGGCTTTTGGCACACTGGGCCCTTCATCAGTCTGAGCATGGAATATCGAAGTTGGGCAGTTCTGTTGCAGTTGTACAGGATTCAGTTTTGGCCACCTTGCTATCGGAAGGATGTTATTAAACTGGAAAGAGTGCAGACGAAATTTACAAGGATGTTGCCAGAACTCAACTAGACAGTTGTAGAGAGAGGTTGGACAAGCTAAGGCATTGCCTTTAATGTGCAGGCGACTGAGGGGTGTCCTTATAGTGGTGTATAAGATCATGGGAGGCATGGGAATGCACTCAGTCTTTATCCAAGGCTTGGGACATCGAGGACGAAAGGGCATCAGTTTAAGGTGAAAGGGGTAAGATTAAAAGTGAACCCGAGGGAAACCCTTTACTCCAGAGGGTGATACACATACAGAATGAACTACCAGTGGAAGTAGTCAAGGAGGATACATTTAATAATATTTTAAAGGCACTTGGACAAATACATGCAGAGGAACATATTGGAAGGATATGGGTCAAGTGCAGGGAAACGGGGTTAGTGTGGATGGGCCAGTTTGGGCCAAAGAGCCAGTATCCATGCTGTAGAACTCTATGACTCTATGAATATACCCAGGTGTCCCACAATACAGAAGCAGCTAAAGCAACACGAACACGAGCCGGTACAAATGTGAAACAGTCCGGCAGAATTTGGCAGGAAGCCAGCCTGGCCGTTCAGCGAAGGATTCCTGGTACAGGAGCTGTGGTTAGAAGCCCATAGAGAGCTGGGGAAGGAAGCTGGAAAGCTCACTCCACTGCTGATAGCCTGGAGGACCCCAGGCTGGGATAAGGCAGCTGGGATCCGGTCACCCCAGGGAAAGCGACAGGTTGTGACCGAGCTAGGTCTCCAACATAATGAGCAGGGCAGAACATTGCAGGAAAATCTCACCCACATGGGACTACTCCAGTTACAATTGGGAAGAGCCCAATCTAGTGAAAGGAGGGTCTCTGGGGATGGGGAGGCAGCCTCAGGTTGCATTGACAATCTGGAAGGACAGTGTATGAGCTCCAAACAGCTGCATGGGTCCAGTACACCTGCAACACGGAGCAACACACATCAGGCCCTATTAGGAGGTGCCAGGGGCAAATACAATGCCAAGGGAACCAGGGCTCCTGCTAGAATGGGATAATGTGTGCCTTTGGGGTTCTACCTCCCCAGGGAGATAATTACAGGCCCCACACTGACGCATCCACACCTGGCCACAGATGGGAACTCCCACTGCCATTCTTCCAGGTAACTGCACCTTTTGCCCTCTGCTCTGACCCACAGCCGAACTCAGACTCCATGAATACTGTGGTTACCCAGTGTCAAACAGCTGATGGTCTCACTCCGTACACAACAGCCAGTCCAGGCACCCAGCTGGTGGGCAGCACCAAAAAGATCCCATCTCTGACCCAGATACATGTTTGGATGAGATTGACCGACAGTCTGTCATACACAGAGTGGACGTTGAGGAGCAAACCAAATTAATCACCATGTGCCTTAGTCCAGCAGGCCATTCAGTCCTCCCTGAGGGCCAAAGCTAGGGAGGGGCATCCATGATGAGATGAAGGCAGTGGTCCTCACTGCTCGAGGGCAGGATAAGGCAGACCCTGCAGAGGCGCTGCATAAATGTAGAACAACAACCAGGGGAATGACCCTCCCCTCCCCCCGTCAGCTTCATCTGGAAACTCTGGGTCCAATTTGTCTGGAATTTTGGGGCTATGACCTGCACCTCTCTTAGCGATGAGAAACTGGGCCCAACCCTTTGTCTCCCATGTATCAGAAAGAAGGAGGGACACCTGGGATTCGAACCCTCAGACGCCCCCTGGAATGAGGCTTGGGCCCTCTGCTAATTAATTGCTGAATAGGAAATAGATTTTAGGGATTTCCACATTGTGGTACAGAGGCTCAGGGATCACAGGTGATTAGTGCGGTTTCCTGAAATACGGGTGTATGGTAGTGAGCTATTGAGCACCAGCCCAGACAAGGGGTCAGAGTTCAAACAGTGACATCCCAGGAAGCCAAGCAAGGAGAATTCCTCAGGAACAAAATTAAAAACAGACTGAGACCAGGAGTAAAGGCTCCTCTCCCATCTTGTCCCACACACACCAGGCTCTCGCAATGGACTAGTCACTAAACCCACAGGCAATACCTTGTTCACTAACATTTATCACAAACTGATGCCAATCATAATGAATGCATCAGAGATACAGTAACCAGAGTAGTGTCCCTCCCCATTAAAATGATTATGTTGCCACCTGACCCACAGGATGAGGGGGTGAGGGACAGGGACATATGAGGGAAAGCCCACAACAGCAATTTGCAGATGAAAGAAAAGGGAATTCCTTGATGATTTAGCCACAGTATACAAGTCCACTCCCAGGGCAGGAGTGTTACCGGTCAGTATGCTGACGTGGCTAATTTGGAGAATAAACTCAGGATCCTGACCCAACAACTCTCTAATGAGCCTGAGAAAGACTGAATACAGAAAACCCAGAAGAGACCATGGGACAACTAGTGGAGAATCAGGCTACCCATCATTTCGTGACCAGACGGGAGGGTCATGCCAACGCAATTAGCCAGATCACCAACGGCCCAAAAAGAGATGACGGCGAGCAGTAAAACCACACCCTGTGCAGTATTTACGGTAACGTGATGGTGGTACAGCTGAGGGAGGAGCTCAGGCAGGCCAGCCAAGGGAAAGTCCCATCCCGGATTAGTGACAAACAGCGTAAATATTTGTTCCAGGAGAACACCCACACCAACATCTCTCACTGTCAGTGACAGCAGCTCACCAAGGGCTGGGTTAATGACAGCTGTAAGGACACTCTCATTGGGACACTCGGTTTGGTGCGAGGTGTGGGATATAGGTAAAGTAGTGTTATTTCTGCAATTATAATTATTTATGCAAGGTAAATGCACTCACACCAGTGTATAATTGTTTCAACCAAGAGCTGAGGAAAAAGAATAAAAACTATGTGGAGGAAATATATAATTCTTTTTGTATTAACTAAAATGTGCATACACGAATGAAATGTGCCTGCTAACAATGATAGACAAATAGATAAGGTGCTGTGAGGATGTAGGTTAAGCCAGATATGCTTGTACAAGCAGTAGTTATAAACATCTGTTTCCCACTTTTGCAAAAACACAAAAACAAACTCCAATTAAAAGGTCATAAGGATCAATATGATTGGGGAAAGGGAGGAAATATCACAAGTGAGGAAAGTAGATAATAGTGAAGGAGGGTATACCTAACAATGGGCCACAGCAGGATGTGGTGAAATGGCCAAGTAAAACTTGGACTTTGTTATGCACAAGGTCGGATAAGACAAGAGATAAACAATAGTAATGGGCACCAGGTTTGGAGTAGTGAATCCTATATAAGGTAAGTACTTGCCTCTGCGTGCCCTATTCCAGGCACCACGCTTGCAAGCGTCTAATAAACATACTGATTGTTTCAGATCTTGTCTCGGATTGAAATTATTGAAGTGAGTGATCTTTGTTTCTCACACCAAGTGACAAAGTTAGGACGAAGTCCAAATTATGGGAGTTGTACAAAACTGGTATTTGTTTGGGTTACCATGAATCATACTGTGGAGATAGAGGGAACAGGGACCACTCCTAAGTAAATGTGAAGGAACAGGCCATACTATCACATGCCCAGAGCCTGTCATCCATGAATTTGGCTCCTCTCCCATCAAGCTGTGGCCCTAACTGCACTCACATTGATATATCTTGGGGTATTGGTGGTTATGATTGCAGGTTGCAACAGATGGGTACCATCATTATGCATAATGCCTAGACACACTCACAGGGGCTATAAGGCTGATAGAATTCTCAGGGAATTCTACTCAGGAGAGAATTCCAGGATTTTGAGCCATCAGTTCTCATTCCCTTGTATTTATTCTGATCACTGTCTATGCATAACAATTCTGTACATATTATTGGAATGCTTTATTTTTTGTAGAAGCAGTTAGGAGAGCCACTGTCGCTCACTGGTTAGCACTGTTGTCTCACAGCGCCAGAGATCTGGGCTTGATTCCACCCTCGAGCGACTGTCTGTGTGGAGTTTGCACGTTCTCCCCGCATCTGCATGGGTTTCCTCCCACAGTCCAAAGATGTGCGTGTTAGACAAATTGGCCATGTAAAATTGCCCATAGTTTCTAGGGATATTCAGGCAAGTTGAATAGTCATGGGAAATGCAGGGTTTCAGGGATATCATGGGGTTGGTGGAATCTGATTTGGATTCTCTTCAGAGGGTAATTGTGGACTCGATGGGCTGATGGGCCTGTTTCTGCTGTGTAGTGATTCTATGATTCATTTCTTTCATATCACTTATCAGCCATATGATGATCGGTTTGACCAATGTACATAATGGCTTTCGCTCAGACAGCTGGCTACTCTGACAACAAGCATACCCAGCGTTTAAAATCAGGTTTGCAATTCATTGTATAACCTTCTTTCCATCTAAATGGATGGGTTGGGGGAAATGTCACAACCTCCTGGCTAAAACACAGATAGACAGCCAAGGTATACTGGCCAAGTAAATCTCCCAAATCACAAAACCCGCACACCAGGTACAGCGCAAACACAGCAGCCAAGTGGTAATGTCATCAGCATAATGTAAAAGGCAACAGTTCTCCAGGACAGACATATCCCTAACAACATCTGCACCAAACAAAGGAGGGCCCAGACAGGAAGCTACCGGGTCCTGCTACACAAACAAACTAACAGTAACAAGCCATCCAAATGGTTGGAAATATCTCAAACTATTAGCCAATTCTCCTAATTGGCCAGAACTACCGAAAGTTCCGGAAAACCATCCAGAAATGAACACAAACAGGGTCCACCTGCAGACCGATGTCTTGAATCTTCTGGAGGCCATCTGAGGAGACCAACATGGCAAGAGACAGACAGTCAGACACAGAGAGAAAGCAGCTTCGCAGACTCAAAGACAGAACCAGAGAGGGAGAGATAAAGTTTGAAGCAAACCCCAGAAACATGGGAGAGAGGGAGTGTGCAAAACCATTGAGAGAGAGATAGAGCTGGATAATGTGTGTCACCGCTTCAGTCTGTCCATGCTTTGACTCCTGTTTGATTCAGTTTGACCGTCCTTCTCTCCCTCTCTCTGTCCTTCTCTCTCTGCCTATCTCTCTCTCTCTCTCTCACTGCCTTTTTCTCACTCTCCCTTTCCCTGTCTCTCTCTGCCCATCTTACTCTTATCTCTGTCCCCATTCTCTCGATCTCTCTCTCTCTTTTTCTTACCCTCCCTTTCTCTCTCTTCCCTATTTCAGACCTGAAAGTGCTCACCTAATTTTGAACCGCCTCAAAAATATTTTGCCCCTCATTTTCAATGTCCTCCAAAATTTATCCCCATTCCCAAATATCTTCCCTCCCAAGTAGTTGCCTCACCAAATGTTCCCCACTCAAATATTTTGCTGCCCCCAACATTGCTGTGAGCCCCACTCCCTGGGGCAGAGGGAAATGAGTAGAAAAGTGTGGAGCTGGAAAAGCCCAGCTGGTCAGGCCTGAACCATCGATTCTCCTTCCTGACCTGTTGTGCTTCCCCAGCTCCACACTTTGTGACTCTGACTCTCCAGCAACTGCAGTCCTCACTTTCTCACACCAGTAAATGAGTCTGGGTTAACTGACTGGCCTGTGATTGTTTTAATGTACAGCAAGATCCCAGTCCCAGAATTACAGAAGATTTGCATCACAGATGGAATCCTTTCTGCCCATTATGTCCCCTCCCCCATTAAATGATCCTGGACTTGTTCACGATCCTCAGGATTGGCCTCTGAATGGCCTCATTGACTATCCTTCATGTGGAGACCTCTTTTCTGTCCTGTCTGAGACTTTGCATCACATGCTATCCTACCCCCCCATCTCTCTCTGACAACAGCCGCTCCTATCTCCACAAACCCCAAAACCCCATCAAACCGTCCCCCTCTCTCTGGATGTCCCACTCCGTCCTTGTCCCCACTTTCCCCCTCCCCATGAAGACTCACAGCCCCTGGGGTGGAGGACATAGTGCAGAGACTAACTCACCTTTGACTGACTGCTGTAATGCACAGAAAGATCCCACTCTGAAACCATCGCCAATTACACACATATACTTCTCCCTCCATATACGTCATTCTCTCTCTCTCCCTCTCTCTCACTCTGTCCTTCTCTCACTCTCTCTCTCCTTGACTCTCACTGCCCATCTCTCTCTCCACACTTACTCGATCTTCACTCTCTCCATGTCTTTCTTACCGTTTGTCACTCTCCCTTTCTCTTTTTCTCTATTTCAGATTCACTCAGAAAAGTACTCCATGTTCCTTCCAATCATTCCCTCCCCACAGTTGGGGTAAATCCTGGGAGAGGAGAAAGTGAGGTCTGCAGATGCTGGAGATCACAGCTGAAAATTAGTTGCTGGAACAGTGCAGCAGGTCAGGCAGCATCCAGGGAATAGGAGAATCGACGTTTCGGGCATAAGCCCTTCTTCAGGAATGAGGAAAGTTTTTCCAGCCGGCTAAGATAAAAGATAGGGAGGAGGGACTTAGGGGAGAGGCGTTGGAAATGCGATAGGTGGAAAGAGGTCAAGCTGAGGGTGATAGGTCAGACTGGGGTGGGGGGCGGACAGGTCAGGAAGAAGATTTCAGGTTAGGAAGGCGGTGCTGAGATCGATGGGTTTGACTGAGACAAGGTGGGGGGAGGGGAAATGGGAGATCCCCCGAGGTGATGAGGTTATGGATGATTTGGGAGATGATGGCTTGGTGAAATCCGAGTTCATCCCTTGTGCTTGGAGGGTTCCTAGGCGGAAGATGAGGCGCTCTTCCTCCAACCGTCGTTTTGTTGTGGTCTGGCGATGGAGGAGTCCAAAGACCTGCATATCCTTGGTGGAGTGGGAGGGGGAGTTGAAGTGTTGAGCCACAGCACGGTTAGGTTGGTTGGTCCGGGTGTCCCAGAGGTGTTCTCTTAAATGCTCCGCAAGTAGGCGGCCTGTCCCCCCAATATAGAGGAGGCCACATCGGGTGCAGAGGATGCAAAAGATGATGTGTGTGGAGGTGCAGGTGAATCTGTGGTGGATATGGAAGTTTCCTTTTGGGCCTTGGAGGGAGGTGAGGGGGGAGGTGTGGGCGCAAGTCTTGCACCTCCTGCAGTTGCAGGGGAAGGTGCCGGGAGTGGAGGTTGGGTTGGTGGGGGGTGTGGATCTGACGAGGGAGTCACGGAGGGAGTGGCCTTTACGGAATGCTGATAGGGGAGGGGAGGGAAATATATCCCTGGTGGTGGGGTCCATTTGGAGTTGGCGGAAATGACGGCGGATGAAACGTTGTACATGGAGGTTGGTGCGATGGTAGGTGAGGACCAGTGGGGTTCTGTCCTGGTGGCGGTTGGAGGGGCGGGGCTCAAGGGCGGAGGATCGGGAAGTGGAAGAGATGCGGTAGAGGGCATCATCGACCACATCGGGGGGGGGGGGGGGGGGAAATTGCAGTCCTTGAAGAAGGAGGCCATCTGGGTTGTACGTTTTTGGAACTGGTCCTCCTGGGAGCAGATGCGGCGGAGACGAAGGAATTGGGCGTTTTTAGAGGGGGCAGGGTGGGAGGAGGTGTAGTCCAGGTAGCTGTGGGAGTCGGTCGGTTTGTAGTAGATGTCCATGTTGATTCGGCCGCCTGAGATAGAAATAGAAAGGTCTAGGAAGGGGAGGGAGGAGTCTGAAACGGTCCAGGTGAATTTGAGGTCGGGGTGGAAGGTGTTGGTGAAGTGGATGAACTGTTCAACCTCTTCGTGGGAGCAAGAGGCTGCGCCGATATAGTCATAGATGTAGCGGAGGAAAAGGTGGGGGGTGGGGCCAGTGTAGTTGCGGAAGATGGACTGGTCCACATACCCTACAAAGAGGTAGGCATAGCTGGGGCCCATGCGGGTGCCCATGGGTACTCCTTTCGTTTGGAGGAAGTGGGAGGATTGGAAAGAGAAGTTGTTCAGGGAGAGGACCAGTTCAGTCAGTCGAAGGATGGTGTCAGTGGAAGGGTACTGGTTGGTACGGCGGGAAAGGAAGAAGCGGAGTGCTTTGAGTCCTTCGTGATGGGGGATGGAGGTGTACAGGGACTGTATGTCCATGGTGACGATAAGGCGTTGGGGGCCGGGGAAGCGAAGATCATGGAGGAGGTGGAGGGCATCCCGAACGAAGGTGGGGAGTTCTTGGACTAAGGGGGACAGGAGCGTGTCGAGTTATGCAGAGATGAGTTCGGTGGGGCAGGAGCAGGCTGAGACAATGGGTCGGCCGGGGCAGTCAGGTGTGTGGATTTTGGGCAGGAGGTAGAAGCGGGCGGTGCGGGGTTGTGAGACTATGAGGTTGGAGGCGGTGGATGGGAGATCCCCCGAGGTGATGAGGTTATGGATGATTTGGGAGATGATGGCTTGGTGGTGGGGGGTCGTGTGACGTTGGACCATGTCTAACCCCGCCCCACGCCGTTCTCCGTCCCCACCCTCAGGCCTAACCCCGCCCCCACACCCAGCTCCAGCCCCACACCAGGTCCCAGGTCCTAGCTCCAAGCTCTGCCGAGTTTTCACCATCCCTCCAGACCTACCCCTCTCTGAGGATGAAAGATCAGTCCTCAGCAGAGGCCTCACCTTCATTCCCCTACGCTCCCGGATTAATGAGTTCAACACGCGGCCTGACATCGAACAATTCCTCCGCCGCCTTCGCCTCCGTGCCTACTTCTTTAAACTAGACTCTCGCCCACCCTCTGACGACCCCTTCTCACGCCTCCAACACACCCCATCCACCTGGACACCCCGTGCTGGCCTCCCACCTGCCTCGACCTCTTCATAGCCAACTGCTGCCGCGATATTAACCGCCACCTGCACTCCCCCACCCCTCTCACCCACTCCAACCTCTCACCCTCGGAACGCGCAGCCCTCCACTCCCTCCGTTGCAACCCCAACCTCACTATCAAACCAGCAGACAAGGGAGGCACGGTAGTAGTTTGGCGCACCGATCTTTACCAATCTTCTTTCTGACCTCTCCGCCCCCACCCCAGTCTGACCTATCACCCTCACCTTGACCTCTTTCGAGCTATCGCATTTCCAACGCCTCTCCCCCAATTCCCTCCTCCCTACCTTTTATCTTAGCCTGCTGGACACACTTTACTTATTCCTGAAGAAGGGCTTATGCCCGAAACGTCGATTCTCCTGTTCCCTGGATGCTGCCTGACCTGCTGCGCTGTTCCAGCAACACATTTTCAGCTCTCAATCCTGGGAGAGACCAGGCACTGAGGCAAGCTCTTCCCATAGCCCCTTCCCCAGTCACTGGGACAGAGCAGAGGGGTCCAGGGAGAAAGAGGGAGAGAAACTACAGAAGAGAAAGAGAGATGGATGGACAGTGAGAGAACTAGAGAAAGACAGGCAGGCAGAGAGAGAGGGTGAGAAAGTGAGAAGAACTGAGAGAGAGCAGGAGAGAAACAGAGAGAGAAAGAGTGAAACCCCAGGAAGAGAAATACAATGTCAGACACATACAACATGAAAATTGGGGAGAACGACGGGAAGAGAAGTTCAGACAGACAGCAAGACAGAAATCCCAGGGAATATAGGACAGACAGAGAGAGAGGAGTTGCAACAGCAGAGAGATAGAGCTGAGAGAGTTGGTTGATAGTCGGGGGTGGGGGTGGGGGGAGGTGGGTTTGGAGTTGCTCCGATGCAGCGAGAATGATGTACAGGCAAGAATAGCAAGATCCCACAGAACTGAGAGATAGATGTAGAGAGAGATGAGCAAGGTGTTGGTTTTGTGAAAGATTGAACGATTAAGTATTCCTGAAAAACCTGATGAGGTGACAAAGGGAGAAAGGGAATCTACCGGGAAATGTAAACAGGACAGAGATGTGAAGGATATTGAGAGATAGGGATTGAAGAAAAGATGTGGGAGAGAGAGAGAGCTGGGAACACAGAAATAGACAGGAGAGCTACAGTGAGAGAGGGAAGCAATGAGATCGGTGGGATCAGACCCCTCTCTAGCATTTTGCTCCTTTGTCTCTCTCCAGTCCAGAGCTCACCCCTTGTGGCAAAATTCCTACTGACAGCCTGAATCGTACAATTCCTGTGTGTGTGTATGTGTGTGTGTCTGTGTCTGTGTGTGTGTCTCTCTGTATGTGTGTGTGTCTGTGTGTGTGTCTCTGTGTGTGTGTGTGTATGTGTGTGTCTGTGTGTCTGTGTCTGTGTGTCTGTGTGTGCGTGTCTGTGTGTGTGTATGTGTGTGTGTGTTTGTGTGTTTGTCTGTGTGTGTGTATCTGTGTGTGTCTCTCTCTGTATGTGTGTGTGTCTGAGTGTGTGTCTCTCTGTGTGTGTGTGTCTGTGTGTGTGTGTCAGTGTCTGTGTGTGCATGTCTGTGTGTGTGCGTGTCTGTGTGTCTGTGTCTGTGTGTGTGTGTGTGTGTTCGCTCTATCTGATTCCAGCTCCTGTCTGACGATTACTCATAGCAGAATAATTTGATTCTCTGTCTCTGTATTGTCCTGGTTTCAGCTCCCAAATCAAATGTTGAATTATCCATGATCCTATTGAATACCAGAGCAGGCTCGAGGGGCTGGGTGGTCTCCTCCTGTTCCTATTTCAAATGGTCTTATGTTCTTAATGCATCTCCCAGCTCTTGACCCACCCATTGGAGGTTATGACTACACAAGGGCCTGATCTGTAGAGTGCTGCCCTCTTCCGTGAGTCTCGGAGGGAACCAGCCTGATTTGGATTGGAGTTGTAGCCTCTCAGTGAGAAGTGAAATCTCCTCCCGGTTCTCACTTTAAGGTGGAGCAGGTCAGTCCCGGGGAAACAAACAGCAGGCAAGGTCTGCTCTGTCCTTCAGCTCCATTTCAGAAGGCTACGTGAGCGGGGCTTGTTTCCTTCATCAGCTCCCTGTGCTCTCCCTTCTGCGTTAGGGTGGGGGCCGAGTGGCCTTTCTCCTGGCTCCTATTGAGGTGCAGGCTGGCTATGATTTGATTATACAGGGCACGTCCCTGGAGTGAGGTCGGTTAGCTCAGTTGGCTGGGCAGTTAGCTTACCACACTTGCTAGAGTTACTCTGAAGGACTCTCCTTCCCAACCTCTCCCCTCACTGGGGCATGGTGACCCTCTGATTAAAACACTACCAGGCACCGCTCTCTAATGAGGAGCTGTCCCATGCTCTGGTAAGACTATGGTGACATTACATTGTTTTGCAGTTGAAGCACCGTGTGCAGGACTAGTCACTGCACAGCCAAAGGGATGTTAGTGTGTGGGGAAGGTTTACTGGATGAATCCCCACTGGAATGAACAGCACTCTCTTTTCGCCAGTTAAGTCACTCTTAGAGCTTTTGTGTTTTTGGAGACACAAGGACCAATTCACCTGAAACAGCAGTTGGGCACACAATAAGGCTGGCTAGTTTACACACACAGAAACACACACTCTCTCTCTCTTTCTCTCTCTCTCTCTCTCAAACACTCACTCTCTCAAACACACACACTCACTCCCTCAAACACATACACACACTATCTCTCACACACACACACATTCCTCTCTCTCTCACACACGCACAGACTCAGACACGTATACAAACACATACTCTCTCACACACACATGCAGACACACAGAAATACACACTCATGCACTCTCTCTCACACACGGACACACACTTGCTCTCTGTCTCTCTCTCTCATACACACACACAACCACAATTACTGTACAAACATGGAGGAAAGTTCGATGGAGAGATTATTTCTCCTAGGACTGAACCCTGATCTCGCATGATGACTGCTCGAGGGAGACAGGCAGCAACTGCAAATGACTTGTTGGATCTTCCTGTGCACCTCTTCTTGCATCGACAGCGTTGTTCTGTTTGGGTGCCTGATTTTCTAACGCGTCTCCAAGCAACAAGTGACCATACATTTACAACAGTTTTCCTCCAATCCATGTTTAAGACACATGGTGATGCTATTTGTCACTGATTGTTTAAAAAGATCTGAATCTTCTAAAATGGACGTGGCCTCCACCCCAAATTACAACACCAGTGTGCCTTGCGGAACCTGAGGAAATGATCAGGGAAGTGTTCTGTACCTTCCTACCTTCTGCACCTTGTACCACCAGCTAGTGCTCCCTCATACCTCAGAAAGCGCTACTCTATTGTGTTTACCCCCAACGTCCCTCAGACAGTACCTCCACAAAACATTCATACCCTCAACACCTCAGAACACAGTCCAGCCCACCCCTCACACTGCGTTCATCCACAAACCCCTTCAGATTGTAAGGACCCACATCCACCGCAGTCCAAGGTTGGAGCCCTGGTCCTCAGAACATTATTGGGTCCCTGGATTAATCGTAGAATTCCTACAGTGTAAAATCAAGCCGTCCGGCCCATCAGGTCCGGCACAGACCGTCTGAAAAGCATCCCACCTACACTCACAATCTCTATTCTATCTCTGTAATTCTGCATTTCCCATGCCCACCCACCTAACCTGCACATCTTTGGACTGTGGGAGGAAACTGGAGCACCCGGAGGAAATCCACAGATACAGGGAGTATGTGTAAACTCCACACAGACAGTGGTAGGGAGCTGGAATCAAAGTTGCATCCTTCATGCTGTGAGGAAGCAGTGCTAATCACTGAGGCACCATGCTGTCCTCTCTCCCTGGATATCATGTCATCTAACCTTTTACTAAGCAGTCTCCCATGTGAAACCTTCTCATCTATCTTCTCGGTCAACACATCAAAAACTCAATCAAGTTAGACAAACCATTTCCACAAGCCATACTGACCATGCCTAATCAATTCTTGCTTTTCCAAATGCATGTAAGTTGTCTCTCAGAATGCCCTCCAACAGCTTACCCACCACTGCCATCAGGCTCACAGCTCCATAGTTCAATGGTTGTTACTTGCAGCCTTACTTCAATAATGGCACATCATTAATCACCCTCCAGTCTTCATGCACCTCAACCGTTGTCACTGATCAGTCCATCTGACAAGGCCATCTCCATCCTCCTGTAACCTAAGGCTATCCTCCTCATTATTTATCACCTCACCAAACTTCATATCATTCATGAACCCAATGATTAACCCTCCACCATTCAAATCTAAATCTTTTCTAACAACCACATCAGCAAGACTCCAGCAGTGAGACATGAACGGACAGAGATTTCCAGTTGGGTCATCATTGTCTGCTTCCTGCCACTCAGCATTCTGCGCCAAATTCCTTGGAACTTGAGTTTTTAAGTTCACTATCAGTTTCCAGTATGAGTCCTGATAAAAGCATTACTGACCTCCAAGCAGACGACAGGAAAGTATTGTCCTTATTTACACAGCTGGTCACCTCCTTAAAAAGTGCAATCCCATTGGTCAGACCTGACCCCCCCCCCCCCTTAACACAACCATTCTGACTGTTCTTCATGAACTCCAGTCTCTTTAAATGTTGATTAATTCTATCTCCCAAAATTGCTTCCAACAGACGTCCCACCCACGGTATTAGCCTGGCTGGCCTGTAGCTGCCTGGTATATCTCATGTTCCTTCTTGAATAACAGTACCACATGGTCAGTCCGACGACACCTCTCCTGTGGCCAGTGGAGATTTGAAAATGTTTGCAAGTGTACCTGCTACTTCCTCCATCACCTCATTCAGTAAACTGAGATACATTTCCACCGTCTTTGGAGATTTATTGGGTTGTAAGAAGGCCAGACCACTCAGAACCATCTCTCTCTCTCTCTCTATATATATATATATATATGCTAATTCATTTAATTGTCTTAAAGAGCATCTCCATGATTTCATATCAACCCTGTCCCAATGAGCATTGACAAAATGCATCCATTCACTATAGCCTCTGGGTCCATGCACAAATTCTCACTGTGTTCCACAACCTACTCTTTCTCTCATTATCAATTCACCCTTAATGTGAAAGTAAAGTCCTTTCAGATTTTTATTTCCTCTCTTAGCACTCCTCTCTCCCATACAATTAGCCTGCGATATGATTTGGAGGCGTGAAGGGTGTCATTCTGGATGTGGATTGGCATTTGGAAGCTCAGAAGTAAGGAACACACGACTGTGCTGAGTGTGGAGCACTTGGGATTAGCACACAGAAGCTGACGAATAAACATCAGCCCTGCAGCATGAAAATCTCCCTTTGAGCTGGCAGGTCAGTCACGCGAAATGAAAACTCGATCCCTGGGAAAAGAGGGTGGAACTCTTCAGGTTCAAGAAACAAATGAAGACGGTCTGTTTGAATCTGGAATCTGGACGTGGGAATCATTGCTGAGCAGGGTATGAAGGAAGCAGAGGCAGAAATGTAGTGAACAATTTCAGATATTCCTCTTAGACCATAAGACATAGGAGCAGAAATTATGCCATTCAGCCTATCTGATAGTGTGGCACTCTCTCAGTACTGACTCTCTAACAGTGCTGGTATCCCCCAGACTGATACGCTGACAGTGCAGCACTCCATCAGTAATGACCCTCTGACAGTGCTGCATTTCCACAGTACTGATCCTCCGACAGTGCTGCACACCCGCAGTGCTGACTCTCTGACAGTGTAGCCCTCAGTCAAACCGACCTTCTGACAGTCCAGCACTCCCTCAGTACTGACCCTCTGACAGTGCAGCACTCCCTCAGTACTGACCCTCTGACAGTGCAGCACTCCCTCAGTGTTGACCCTCCAACAGTGCAGCACTCCCTCAGTACTGGCCCTCTTTTTTTTTCTATTTCTTGGAGTCCCGTGGAAAGTTGGAGACATAGGGTTTGCAGATTCTGAGGAAGCATGAGAGAGACACACAAACCAAGCCCTGTCTAAAACTCTCTGCAATAGACTATTCAGAGGCACTGAGTCAGACTATTCAGAGGCACAGACTATTCAGATGCACAGCTTGGAAACAGACCCTCCTATCCAACTCGTCCAGATTGTCTCATCTCATTTCATTCAATTTGATATCACTTGGCTGATACCCTCTGAAACCTTCCTGTTCACATACTCATTCTGATGCCTTTTAAATGTCACAATTGTACCAGCCCCCATCCCTTCCTCTGGCAGCTACCTGCATCCTCTTGAATAAGTGCTCAAACATTCATACTGTCGATACAAACTCTAATAAACACCAACCTACGAAAGGCTGTCATTGTCATTTTCAACCCACCCTTTGCTTCTTCATTATGCTGATTTCAACATAGGTAAAGAAACAGTCTTAGTTTAAATGGTGGGATTGTCACGGGGACTCTGTGTTGTCTCACCACACCCGGGGTTCGATTCCAGCCTTGGGCGACTGTCTGTGTGGAGTTGGCACATTCTGCCCGTGTCATCCAGTGTGACCCTGTAATAAAACTTATTTTCAAATGTGGCTTGCATGTGATTACAACACTCTCTAATAGTTGCATGGAAGGAGGGGGAGAGCTGTACTCTCCTGCTGCTGTCCTTGCGTATCCCACAGTGATGTTAGGGAGGGAGATCCAGGATATGACCTGAACCATGTAAAGGGCTCTCTTACTGGAGTGCTCTTTTAAAGTTGGGAAGTTAATAGAGACCAGGAGGACCCGAGAGATGCTGTCTTGTCAGAGAGAGAGAGGCCTGGTGGGTCACACACCTCCGATGAGGGGCGAGGTTGAGAAGCTGGGACCTTCCTAATAATTTCAGACATGATAGAGATTGAGCCAGCAATGTTGGTATCACGAACCAGTTAGCTGTGATAACTGCGCCCCCCTCCCGCCCCCCGCACCCACTTTGTAGCAGAGGGATTCAATCCCTTTAATAGAGAAAGCTTGAGAATTCAACACTAAAGTCAATCTGTCCAGACGCGCTGGAGACCTGAAACATCAATACAGAGCTTGCTGCATGTCCGGCAGCATCTCTGAAGGGAGAGGGAGAGAGAGTTCATCTTTCAATCCAATGATTTCTGCGGGAAATTTCCTACAGAACAGACCGTTTTGAGGAATGGACCCTCGAAATGCAAGTTGTTCCTCTCTCTTTCACCGTTGCTGCCTGATCTGCTGAATTTCCTCAGCCATCTGTTTGCTTGGAATTTGATCTGACCTGATTCAAGCGTCACTGAGTCTGTGTTCAATGCCCTGAGGCTGCTTCTGCTGAAAGTTAACAAACAGGTTTAAGGCTTTGTAAGGTATTGTATTCGGAGGGCGGCCTACATGGGAGAACAGATAAAGAACACAGGCACTTCACAAAGATCCTTCTCAATGTAACTTTGTGATGTTAATTCAGAAGGAACAGCTCAGACCTAACATTTCAGTTAATCAGCCAAGGGGAGTATATATGTAATTGCAAAGACTTGTTTTAAAGACTGTACCGAACCGAACTTTAGTGACTATGTTTGTACGAAAAGTTTTTTTGTGAATAAATTCTCTGTTTGAAACTGATATAAATATTTTTTCGAGGGGGACCAAGCATCTTGAGCTTATGGAGGCATTGCCCTTGTCCCTAATCTTCCTTAAATAAACGCTAGACAAGTTCGATACTCACCGGGTATAGACATCAAACAGTCATCAACGGGGAGGGGATGGTGGGATGGTCACCGGGGCTCAGTGTTGCCTCACCCCACCCGGGTTCGATTCCAGCCTCGGGCCACTGCCTGTGTGGAGTTGGCGCATTCTCTCCGTGTCAGTTGCAAGTGCACCTGCTATTTCCTCCATCACCTCATTCGGTAAACTGAGATAAACTCCGTGCCAGTTTCCTCCCACTGCACAAAGATTAGCCAGAGGAAATGAAGGAATCCAGGGATAGAGTGGGGGCAAGGGCTGCTCGGCCGAGGGTCAGTGTGAACCTGATAGGCCGGATGGCCTGCTTCCACATTCTATGATCAATCCAGAGACCAAATAATGTTCTGAGCCCTGGGCTCCAATCTTGGGGGTGGCTGTGGGTCATCACAGGGAGAACAGGTTTGGGGATGAACACGGTCCAAGGGGTAATAGGTTTGCTTTCTGAGGTGTTGAGGGCATGAATGTTCTGTCGAGGTTCTTTGGGGATAAACATACTGAACAGGTGCTTTCTGAGGTATCGAGGGAGCACTATCTGGTGGTATAGGTGCAGAAGGTGGAATGGTACACATACACTTCCCTAATCATTTCCTCAGGGTCCCCAAGGCACGCTGGTGTGGTCATCTGACTTGGAAGCCACTCCCAATTTTAGAAGATTAGATGAATGCTCAGTGAAAAGTAACACAAACACATGCCTTAAACAGGGATTGGAGGAAAACTTTTATGAATCTATCATCACTTGTTGCTTGGACACGGTTTAGAAAAGCAGGCACCCAAACAGACCAATGCTGTCGATGCAAGGGGTGCTGCACAGGAAGATCCAAGAATTCATTTGCAGTTGATGTCTATCTCCCTGCAGAGGTCATCATCCGAGATCAGGGTTCATTCCTGGGAGAAATCATCTCTCCATAAAAACCTCAAACATGCTTCTGTGTGTGTGTGTAAGGTTATATTGTGTATCCAAGAAGATAAATTCCTGCTGCTGTTTCAGGTTGATTGGTCCTTGATTTAAAAAAAAACTGGCGAAGACACAAATGTAACAGCTTTTAAAAGCTGCAAAACTCACTTAACTGGGGTAAAGTGAATGCTGTAAAACTCCCAAAAGAGGTTGGGATGGAAGGAACAAGCAACATTAGATTGAGAAGAGATAGTGCCATTCAGGTGCAGAGGTATTGTTGGAATGTCTATTCACGATTAACTAAGTTATTTCAGGAGAGGAGAAAACAATTCCAGGTAGATCAAAAACACCTTGGAGATAGTTTCTCAACCAACCTGCTCAGTGATGGTACGATATTCCTCTGGACGAGCCTGGATCTCCTAGCTCAAAGGTAAAGACGCTACCACTGTCCCTTTCTACCTTCCCCAAGCTGCACAAGAGACCTAACACTTAGCTGCAAACATCAATTAAAAACAGCCAATGTGACAAGGTCTTCAAGAAGGAAGGAGGGAGAAACCAGGAAACTACAGGCCAATCAGTCTGATGGTGGGGAAACTGTTGGAATGAATACTTAGGGACAGAATGAATCTGCACTTGAAGCAGGCAGGGGTTAATCAAGAACAGAAGGTGTGGTTTTATTAAAGGAAGTTGAAACTTTATTGCTGGAACAGCACAGCAGGTCAGGCAGCATCCAGGGAACAGGAGATTCGACTTTTCGGGCACAGGCCCTTCTTCAGGAATCATTAAAGGAAGGTCATACCTGACCAACCTGATCAGATGTGTAGGTGACAGCAATGCATTTGGTGTAGGCTACTTGGGATTCAGTGGGGCTTTTGATAAGGTCCTGCATGGGACACTGATGGCAAAGACAAGAGCCCATGGCATCCAAGGAAATTTGGCAAATTGGATCCACAATGGGCTGAGTGGCAGGAAGCAGAGGGTGATGGTTGAGATGTGCTTCTGTAACTGGAAGCTTGTGCCCAGTCGGATCTTGCAGAGGCCAGTATTGGGTCCTCGCAGTTTCTAGGTTTATAGAAATAACTTTCACTTGAAAGTTGGAGGATTGATCAATAAGTTCACGGATGATATGAAAACTAGTGTGCTGGCAAACAGTGAGGAAGATAGAATTAGACCATAGGAGGACAAACATGGTAAGGGAATACATGATGAACTATCGGACCCTGGGAAGCACTGAAGATCAGAGGGACCTTGTTGTACATGTCTACCAGTCACTTAAACACCGGGACAGGTGGTAAAATCCCCTTTCCTTGTTAAGCACAGAGTTTGAGCTGAGAAGTTCTGTCGGAACTGTCGAAAACGTTGGCTCGGGGACAGCTAGCTTGTTGTCTGCATTTCTGGAATTCACATTTAAGGAGGGATATGCTCGCAGTCGAGACTTGGAAGGATGTTGTCTGAGCTGGAGAGTTTCAGTTATAAAGAGAGACTGGAAAGATTGGGTCATTTTCCTTCGACCAGAGAGATTGAGAGGGGAGTCGCAGGTCGATAGGATAGTGAAGAAGGCATTTTGTATGCTGTCCCTTATTGGTCAGAGCATTGAGTAAAGGAGTTTGGAGGTCATGTTATGGCTGTACAGGACATTGGTTAGGCCACCTTTGGAGTATTGTGTGCAATTCTGCTCTGATTCCTGTAGAAAGGATGTTGTGAAATTTCAAAGGGTTCAAAAAAGATTTGCAAGCATGTTGCCAGGGTTGGAGGGTTTGAACTACAGGGATGGCGGAATAGGCTGGAGCTGTTTTCCCTGGAGTGTTGGAGGCTGAGGAGTGACCTTCCAGACGTTTATAAAATCATGGAGGCACGGATCGGGTAAATAGACAAGGTCTTTTCCCTGGTGTGGGGGAGTCCAGAACTAGAGGGCATAGGTTTAGGGTGAGAGGGGAAAGATTTACAAGGTCCTAAGGGCCAACGTTTTCATGCAACAGGCCATGCGTGTGTGCAAGAGGAAGTGCAGGCCAGTACGCGGCTAGTAACATATAAAAGGTATCAGGAGCGGGAGAAGAAAACTCCACCACTACCTGATGAAGGAGCAGCGTTCCGTAAGTAAGTGGTTCCAAATAAACCTGTTGGACTATAACCTGGTGTTGTGTGATTTTTAACTTGAATTGGATGGGATTCGAGGGCCAAGTGTTGGTAAATGGGACTAGGTTAATTTCGGATATCTGGTCAGCATGGACGAGTTGGGCTGAAGGATCTGTTTCTGTGCTGTACATCTGTTTGACTCGATGACATCATTGAGATGTATAAAATAACGAGAGGTGGTGATTGGGTAGACAGGAAGGAAATATTCCCCTTGATGGAGGAACCAGTTAAGACAAATGCTGTAAAGACTGGAAGGCAGTGCAGATATTTAAGGTAAGGGGCAGGAGACTTAAGGGGAATGTCAGTAATAAAGTCATACAGCATGGAAACAGACCTTTTGGTTCCCCCCAAGTCAATGCTAACCATAATCCCAAACAAAACTAGTCCCACCGCCTGCTCCTGGCCCATATCCCTCCAATTCTTTCCTGTTTGTCCAAATACCTTTTAAACATTGGAACTGTACCCGCATCCATTAATTCCTCTGGAAGTTCATTCACACATGAACCACTCTCTGTGTAGAAAAAGGTGACCCACATTTCCCTTTTAAATCTTTCTCCTCTCACTTTAAAAATATATCCTCTCGTCCTGAAGTTTAGGGGGGAATAAGCTCCCTAGTCCAAGGGGAAAATTTCCTCACTATCTACCTTATGAACACCTCTCATTATTTTATGCATCTCAAACATGTCATCGAGTAATAGAGACGTACAGCACAGAAACAGATCCTTCGGCCCAACTCGTCCATGCTGACCGGATATCCTAACTTACCCTAGTCCCATTTACCAGTACTTGGTCCATATCCCTCTAATCCCTTCCTCTTCATATGCAAGCCCTGAAGTCTATCACCCGAGGGAAAATACATGTGACATTCACCTTATATATGCCCCTTATTATATAGTAAACCTCTGTAAGGTCGCCCCTCAACCTTCAAGCTCCTTTCCATATAAGTCAAACTCTCCAGTCCTGGCAACATCTTGTAAATATTTTCTGAACAGTTTAACAATATTCCTCCTATAAGAGGGAGACCAGAATTGGACACAGTATTCTAGAAGAGGCCTGTACAACCTCAACATGATGTCCTAACTCCGATACTCATGGTCTGTGTAATGAAGGAAAAAGGCGTTCACCCAGAGGGTGGTGAGAAACTGAATTCACTGCCGGAAGGGGATTGCAGACAGAAGCTCTCAAATCATTGAAGACGTTTTCAGAAGTGCACTTGCAATGCCAAGACATACAAGGTGATGGGTCTTGAAGGAGAACCGTTGCTGGTGTTTTTGAATCTGTAGTCTGTACTGTTTGCCCGAAACGTCAATTTTCCTGCTCCTCGGATGCTGCCTGAGTTGCTGGGCATTTCCAGCACCACTCTAATCTAGACTCTGGTTTCCAGCATCTGCAGTCCTTGTTTTTACCTTATATAAGGTGATGGGCTGAGGGCTGACAAATGAAGTTACCGTAGTTTGATGGTGGTTTTTGACTGGCACAGAATCAATGGGCTGAAGGGACTTGTTCTGCACTGTAGACCGCTGCGATTTGATAAAAAAGGATAACGAAGAGACTTTGATTGAGGTGTTGGCACGAACAATTGTCAATGCGGCAGTGCCACAAGATTGAGCTTTATTCTGACACACTGTCAGACCTGGATTTGAACTCTGTTCACACTCTTTGCAGATGGTTCTGGACCTGCTACATTTCTTCAGCACTCAGCATTTATTTGTGGTTACAGAGAGGATCTGAGGCTGCAGAGGTGAAATCTGATGGTTTGTTAGATATGGGAAGGCAAAGCAGACACTTCCTGATTGAAAGTGAAAACTCAAATATAGAATTGAGAGGCTGTTAATGTATATTTTGTTCCACAAATCCAGACGACACAAGTTTCAGTACAACAGCAGATACTTTATTATCGGAGTGCAGCGCGAGATTCTCCATGTCCCTGAAAGTAGTCGTGTGTCTACTTGTGGTGGCACTTCTCCATGAATCTCTGCTCTACACACAAAGGCAGTACTGTTTATGGGAATAATACAAAAGGTCTCTCAGCCACATGGTTGATTGTCGTTACATTGTTTAAGATGGGCAATTATCATTTTCCAAGGCCCGGTGAATGTCGATGTCCTGCGATAATGAGTGAATGGATTACAGCGACTGATTATCGGATTCTTCATGATCATGTGTCAATGGGAAGAAATTAAAACTGAAGGGTTTTGCCTGTTTTCAACGGGGAATTCACATCCCTATGGTAATACGGAGAGGAAGCAAGATAATGGGAGCAGGAGGCAGTTTAACAGGGATGTGGCCAAGGCTATCAGTCTTGGCTGGGGAGGACAGATACCTTTGCCTGAGGCTGCAGAGGAATCCACATGTGTGTCGGCAATGGATTCCTTCTCTAAGATTCAGTTATCCTACTGAGATGTTCTGTCTATTCTGTAATTGATACTGTAGTGAGTCTGTTTCACAGTGGAATATTTAACCCTTGAGTGCCCAGAATGCCTTGAAAGAAAATTAAAAAATGGAAGTGATCACTTTCCGGCTTTATAACGTCCTCAGCACAGTCAGTGACAGCAATCTCCCTCTGTAGTATATAAACTAGCCCCTCACTCACTGACCCCAATCACCCCCTGTCGAATATAAACCATCCAACAGGCACAAAACTCCCCATGTCTGATTTCACCCAGCCCCACAGACAGTGACAGCATTTTCCTCCAGTCTGATATAAACCAGCCCCACAGTCACTGACACCAATCTCCCCTATCTGATATAAACCAGCCCCACAGACAATGACACCAATCTACCCCCGTCTGATATAAACCAGCCCCACAGACACTGACACCAATCTCTGCCTGTCTGATATAAACCAGCCCCACAGACTCTGACAACAATCTCCCCCTATCTGATATAAACCAGCCCAACAGACGCTGACACCAATCTCTGCCTGTCTGATATAAACCAGCCCCACAGTCACTAACACCAATCTCCCCCTGTCTGATACAAACCAGCCCCACAGTCTCTGACGCCAATCTCCCCCTGTCTGATATAAACCAGTCCCACAGTCACTAACACCAATCTCCCCCTGTCTGATACAAACCAGCCCCACATTCTCTGACACTAATCTCTGCCTGTCTGATATAAACCAGCCCCACAGTTCCTGACACCAATCTCCTCCTGTCTGATATAAACCAGCCCCACAGTCACAGACACCAATCTCCCTTGTCTGATATAAACCAGCCCCACAGACACTGACAACAATCTCCTCCTGTCTGATATAAACCAGCCCACAGACACTGACACCAATCTCCCCCAGTCTGATATAAACCAGCCCACAGTCACTGACACCAGTCTCCCCCTGTCTGATATAAACCAGCTCCACAGTCAGTGAAGCCAATCTCCCCTGTCTGATATAATCCAGCCCCACAGTCGTTGACACCAATCTCCCCCTGCTTGATATAAACCAGCCCCACAGTTACTGACGGGCTTTGGAAATGCGATAGGTGGAGGGAGGTCAAGGTGAGGGTGATAGGCCGGAGTGGGGTGGGGGCGGAGAGGTCAGGAAGAAGATTGCAGGTTAGGAAGGCGGTGCTGAGTTCGAGGGATTTGACTGAGACAACGTGGGGGGAGTGGAAATGAGGAAACTGGCGAAGTCTGAGTTCTACCCTTGTGGTTGGAGGGTTCCCAGTAGAAGATGAGGCGCTCTTCCTTCAACCGTCGTGTTGCCATGGTCTGGCGATAGAGGAGACCAAGGACGTGCATGTCCTTGGTGGAGTGGGAGGGGGAGTTAAAGTGTTGGCCACAGGGTGGTTGGGTTGGTTGGTCCGGGTGTCCCAGAGGTGTTCTCTGAAACGTTCCGCAAGTAGGCGGCCTGTCTCCCCAATATATAGGAGGCCACATCTTTGCAGCGGATGCAATAGATGATGTGTGTGGAGGTGCAGGTGAATTTGTGGCGGATATGGAAGTGGGACGAAAAGACCACTCCCTCCATGACTGCCTCGTCAGGTCCACACCCCCCACCAACCCAAATTCCACTCCCGGCACCTTCCCCTGCAACTGCAAAAAATGCAAAACTTGCACCCACACCTCCCCTCTTACTTCCCTCCAAGGCCGCAAGGGATCCTTCCATATCCGCCACAAATCCACCTGCACCTCCACACACATCATCTAGTGCATTCGCTGCAAAGATGTGGCCTCCTCTATATTGGGGAGACGGGCCGCCTACTTGCGGAACATTTCAGAGAACACCTCTGGGACACCCGGACCAACGAGCCCAACCGCCCCGTGGCCCAACACTTTAACTCCCCCTCCCACTCCACCAAGGACATGCAGGTCCTTGGACTCCTCCATTGCCAGACCATGGCAACACGATGGTTGGAGGAAGAGCGCCTCATCTTCTGCCTGGGAACCCTCCAACCACAAGGGATGAACTCAGACTTCGCTTGTTTCCTCATTTCGCCTCCCAACACCTTGTCTCAGTCAAATCCCTCAAACTCAGCACCGCCTTCCTAACCTGCAATCATCTTCCTGACCTCTCCGCCCCCAACCCACTCCGGCCTATCACCCTCACCTTGACCTCCCTCCACCTATCGCATTTCCAAAGCCCCTCCCCCAAGTCCATCCTCCCTACCTTTTATCTTAGCCTGCTGGACAAACTTTCGTCATTCCGGAAGAAGGGCTTATGCCCGAAACGTCGATTCTCCTGTTCCTTGAATGCTGCCTGACCTGATGCGCTTTTCCAGCAAAACATTTTCAGCTCTGATCTCCAGCATCTGCAGACCTCACTTTCTCCCACAGTTACTGACACCAATCTCCCCCTGTCTGATATAAACGAGCCCCTCATTCACTGACACCAATATCTCCTGATATAAACCTGTCCCCCAGAGAGTGATACCAAACTCCCCAAGTCCAATTTAAACCGTTCCGACAAAATCGTTCATAAATCTCCTCTTGTCGGATATAATCCAGCCCCACAGTCACTGACGCCAATCTCCCCCTGTCTGATATAAACCAGCCACACAGTCACTGACGCCAATCTCCCTCTGTCTGATATAAACCAGCCCCACAGTCACTGACACCAATCTCCCCCTGTCTGATATAAACCAGCCCCACAGTCACTGACGCCAATCTCCCCCTGTCTGATATAAACCAGCCCCACAGTCACTGACACCCATCTCCCCCTGTCTGATATAAACCAGACCCAGAGTCACTGACTCCATTCTCCCCCTGTCTAATATAAACCAGTCCCAGGGTCAATGACTCCAATCTCCTGTTGTCTGATATAAACACGTCCACAGTCACTGACGCCAATCTCCCCCTGTCTGATATAATCCAGCCCCACAGTCACTGACACCAATCTCCCCTTGTCTGATATAAACTAGCCCCACAGTCACTGACATCAATCTCCAAATGTCTGATATAAACCAACTCCACAGTCACTGACACCAAACTCCACCTGTCTGATATAAACCAGCCCCACATTCACTGACACCAATCTACCCCTGTCTGATATAATCCAGCCCCACAGTCACTGACGCCAAGCTCCCCCTGTCTGATATAAACCAGCCCCACAGTCACTGACACCAATTTCCCCCTGTCTGATATAAACATACCCACCGTCACTGATTCCAATCTCCTGTTGTCTGATTTAAAGCAGCTCCCACAGTCACTGACACAAATCTACCCTTGTCGAATATAAACACGTCCCACAGTCACTGACGCCAATCTCCCCCTGTCTGATATAAAACAGCCACACAGTCACTGATATCAATCTCCCCGTGTCTGATGTAAACCAGCCCCACAGTCCCTGACATCAATCTCCCCTGTCTGATATAAACCAGCCGCACAGACACTGACACCAATCTCACTCTGTCTGACGTAAACCAGCCCACAGACACTGACAGAATCTCCCCGTGTCTGATATAAACCAGCCCCACAGTCACTGACACCAATCTCCCCCTGTCTGGTATAAACTAGCTCTAAGTCACTGACACCAAACTCCCCTGTCTGATATAAACCAGCCCCACAGTCACTGACACCAATCTCCCCCTGTCTGATATAAACGAGCCCCTCATTCACTGACACCAATATCTCCTGATATAAACCTGTCCCCCAGAGAGTGATACCAAACTCCCCAAGTCCAATTTAAACCGTTCCGACAAAATCGTTCATAAATCTCCTCTTGTCGGATATAATCCAGCCCCACAGTCACTGACGCCAATCTCCCCCTGTCTGATATAAACCAGCCACACAGTCACTGACGCCAATCTCCCTCTGTCTGATATAAACCAGCCCCACAGTCACTGACACCAATCACCCCTGTCTGATATAAACCAGCCCCACAGTCACTGACGCCAATCTCCCCCTGTCTGATATAAACCAGCCCCACAGTCACTGACACCCATCTCCCCCTGTCTGATATAAACCAGACCCAGAGTCACTGACTCCATTCTCCCCCTGTCTAATATAAACCAGTCCCAGGGTCAATGACTCCAATCTCCTGTTGTCTGATATAAACACGTCCACAGTCACTGACGCCAATCTCCCCCTGTCTGATATAATCCAGCCCCACAGTCACTGACACCAATCTCCCCTTGTCTGATATAAACTAGCCCCACAGTCACTGACATCAATCTCCAAATGTCTGATATAAACCAACTCCACAGTCACTGACACCAAACTCCACCTGTCTGATATAAACCAGCCCCACATTCACTGACACCAATCTCCCCCTGTCTGATATAATCCAGCCCCACAGTCACTGACGCCAAGCTCCCCCTGTCTGATATAAACCAGCCCCACAGTCACTGACACCAATTTCCCCCTGTCTGATATAAACATACCCACCGTCACTGATTCCAATCTCCTGTTGTCTGATTTAAAGCAGCTCCCACAGTCACTGACACAAATCTACCCTTGTCGAATATAAACACGTCCCACAGTCACTGACGCCAATCTCCCCCTGTCTGATATAAAACAGCCACACAGTCACTGATATCAATCTCCCCGTGTCTGATGTAAACCAGCCCCACAGTCCCTGACATCAATCTCCCCTGTCTGATATAAACCAGCCGCACAGACACTGACACCAATCTCACTCTGTCTGACGTAAACCAGCCCACAGACACTGACAGAATCTCCCCGTGTCTGATATAAACCAGCCCCACAGTCACTGACACCAATCTCCCCCTGTCTGGTATAAACTAGCTCTAAGTCACTGACACCAAACTCCCCTGTCTGATATAAACCAGCCCCACAGTCACTGACACCAATCTCCCCCTGTCTGATATAAACCAGCTCCACAGACACTGACACCAATCTCCCCCTGTCTGATATAAACCAGCCCCACAGTCACTGACACCAATCTCCTCCTGTCTGATATAAACCAGCCCCACAGTCACTGACACCCATCTCCCGCAGACTAATATAAACCAGTCCCACAGACATTGACACCAATCTCCTCCTGTCTGATATAAACCAGCCCCACCGTCAGTGACTCCAATCTCCTGGTGTCTGATTTAAAGCAGCTCCGCAGTCACTGGCACCAATCTCCCACTGTCTGATATAAACCAGCCACACAGTCCCGGACATCAATCTCCTCCAGTCTGATATACACCAGCCCCCCAGTCCCTGACATTAATCTCCCCCTCTCTGATATAAACTAGCCCCACAGTCACTGACACCAATCTCGCCCTGTCTGATATAAACCAGCCCTACAGTCACTGACACCAATCTCCCCCTGTCTGATTTGAACCAGCCCCACATTCACTGACACCAATCTCCCCCTGTCTGATATAAACCAGCCCCACAGACACTGACACCAATCTCCCCCTTGTCTGATATAAACCAGTCCCACAGTCACTGACACCAATCTCCCCCTGTCTGATATAATCCAGCCCCACAGTCACTGATGATAATCTCACCTTGTCTGATATCAACCAGTCCCACAGTCACTGACACAAATCTCCCCCTGTTGATTATAATCCAGCCCCACAGTCACTGACACCAATCTCCCCCTGTATGATATAATCCAGCCCCACAGTCACTGACGCCAAGCTCCCCCTGTCTGATATAAACCAGCCCCACAGTCACTGACACCAATCTCCCCCTGTCTGATATAAACACATCCCACAGTCACTGACACCAATCTCCCCTTGTCTGATATAAACCAGCCCAACAGTCCCTGACATCAATCTCCCCCTGTCTGACATAAACCAGCCCCACAGTCACTGACGCCAATCTCCCCCTGTCTGATATAAACATACCCACCGTCACTGATTCCCATCTCCTGTTGTCTGATTTAAAGCAGCTACCACAGTCACTGACACAAATCTACCCTTGTCGAATGTAAACACGTCCCACAGTCACTGACGCCAATCTCCCCCTGTCTGATATAAACCAGCCACACAGTCACTGAAATCAATCTCCCCGTGTCTGATGTAAACCAGCCCCACAGTCCCTGCCATCAATCTCCCCCTGTCTGATATAAACCAGCCGCACAGACACTGACACCAATCTCACCCTGTCTGACATAAACCAGCCCACAGACACTGACAGAATCTCCCCGTGTCCGATATAAACCAGCCCCACAGTCACTGACACCAATCTCCCCCTGTCTGGTATAAACCAGCTCTAAGTCACTGACACCAAACTCCCCCTGTCTGATATAAACCAGCCCCACAGTCACTGACACCAATCTCCCCCTGTCTGATATAAACCAACTCCACAGACACTGACACCAATCTCCCCCTGTCTGATATAAACCAGCCCCACAGTCACTGACACCAATCTCCTCCTGTCTGATATAAACCAGCCCCACAGTCACTGACACCCATCTCCCCCTGACTAATATAAACCAGTCCCACAGACATTGACACCAATCTCTTCTTGTCTGATATAAACCAGCCCCACCGTCAGTGACTCCAATCTCCTGGTGTCTGATTTAAAGCAGCTCCACAGTCCCGGACATCAATCTCCTCCAGTCTGATATAAACCAGCCCCCCAGTCCCTGACATTAATCTCCCCCTCTCTGATATAAACCAGCCCTACAGTCACTGACACCAATCTCCCCCTGTCTGATATAAACCAGTCCCACAGTCACTGACACCAATCTCCCCCTGTCTGATATAATCCAGCCCCACAGTCACTGATGATAATCTCACCTTGTCTGATATCAACCAGTCCCACAGTCACTGACATCAATCTCCCCCTGTTGATTATAATCCAGCCCCACAGTCACTGACACCAATCTCCCCCTGTATGATATAATCCAATCCCACAGTCACTGACGCCAAGCTCCCCCTGTCTGATATAAACCAGCCCCACAGTCACTGACACCAATCTCCCCCTGTCTGATATAAACACATCCCACAGTCACTGACACCAATCTCCCCTTGTCTGATATAAACCAGCCCAACAGTCCCTGACATCAATCTCCCCCTGTCTGACATAAACCAGCCCCACAGTCACTGACGCCAATCTCCCCCTGTCTGATATAAACATACCCACCGTCACTGATTCCCATCTCCTGTTGTCTGATTTAAAGCAGCTACCACAGTCACTGACACAAATCTACCCTTGTCGAATGTAAACACGTCCCACAGTCACTGACGCCAATCTCCCCCTGTCTGATATAAACCAGCCACACAGTCACTGAAATCAATCTCCCCGTGTCTGATGTAAACCAGCCCCACAGTCCCTGCCATCAATCTCCCCCTGTCTGATATAAACCAGCCGCACAGACACTGACACCAATCTCACCCTGTCTGACATAAACCAGCCCACAGACACTGACAGAATCTCCCCGTGTCCGATATAAACCAGCCCCACAGTCACTGACACCAATCTCCCCCTGTCTGGTATAAACCAGCTCTAAGTCACTGACACCAAACTCCCCCTGTCTGATATAAACCAGCCCCACAGTCACTGACACCAATCTCCCCCTGTCTGATATAAACCAACTCCACAGACACTGACACCAATCTCCCCCTGTCTGATATAAACCAGCCCCACAGTCACTGACACCAATCTCCTCCTGTCTGATATAAACCAGCCCCACAGTCACTGACACCCATCTCCCCCTGACTAATATAAACCAGTCCCACAGACATTGACACCAATCTCTTCTTGTCTGATATAAACCAGCCCCACCGTCAGTGACTCCAATCTCCTGGTGTCTGATTTAAAGCAGCTCCACAGTCCCGGACATCAATCTCCTCCAGTCTGATATAAACCAGCCCCCCAGTCCCTGACATTAATCTCCCCCTCTCTGATATAAACCAGCCCTACAGTCACTGACACCAATCTCCCCCTGTCTGATATAAACCAGTCCCACAGTCACTGACACCAATCTCCCCCTGTCTGATATAATCCAGCCCCACAGTCACTGATGATAATCTCACCTTGTCTGATATCAACCAGTCCCACAGTCACTGACATCAATCTCCCCCTGTTGATTATAATCCAGCCCCACAGTCACTGACACCAATCTCCCCCTGTATGATATAATCCAATCCCACAGTCACTGACGCCAAGCTCCCCCTGTCTGATATAAACCAGCCCCGCAGTCACTGACACCAATCTCCCCCTGTCTGATATAAACACATCCCACAGTCACTGACACCAATCTCCCCTTGTCTGATATAAACCAGCCCAACAGTCCCTGACATCAATCTCCCCCTGTCTGACATAAACCAGCCCCACAGTCACTGACGCCAATCTCCCCCTGTCTGATATAAACAGACCCACCGTCACTGATTCCAATCTCCTGTTGTCTGATTTAAAGCAGCTCCTACAGTCACTGACACAAATCTACCCTTGTCGAATATAAACACGTCCCACAGTCACTGACGCCAATCTCCCCCTGTCTGATATAAACCAGCCACACAGTCACTGAAATCAATCTCCCCGTGTCTGATGTAAACCAGCCCCACAGTCCCTGCCATCAATCTCCCCCTGTCTGATATAAACCAGCCGCACAGACACTGACACCAATCTCACCCTGTCTGACATAAACCAGCCCACAGACACTGACAGAATCTCCCCGTGTCCGATATAAACCAGCCCCACAGTCACTGACACCAATCTCCCCCTGTCTGGTATAAACCAGCTCTAAGTCACTGACACCAAACTCCCCCTGTCTGATATAAACCAGCCCCACAGTCACTGACACCAATCTCCCCCTGTCTGATATAAACCATCTCCACAGACACTGACACCAATCTCCCCCTGTCTGATATAAACCAGCCCCACAGTCACTGACACCCATCTCCCCCTGACTAATATAAACCAGTCCCACAGACATTGACACCAATCTCCTCTTGTCTGATATAAACCAGCCCCACCGTCAGTGACTCCAATCTCCTGGTGTCTGATTTAAAGCAGCTCCACAGTCCCGGACATCAATCTCCTCCAGTCTGATGTAAACCAGCCCCCCAGTCCCTGACATTAATCTCCCCCTCTCTGATATAAACTAGCCCCACAGTCACTGACACCAATCTCGCCCTGTCTGATATAAACCAGCCCTACAGTCATTGACACCTATCTCCCCCTGTCTGATATAAACCAGCCCCACAGACACTGACACCGATCTCCACCTTGTGTGATATAAACCAGTCCCACAGTCACTGACACCAATCTCCCCCTGTCTGATATAATCCAGCCCCACAGTCACTGATGATAATCTCACCTTGTCTGATATCAACCAGTCCCACAGTCACTGACATCAATCTCCCCCTGTTGATTATAATCCTGCCCCACAGTCACTGACACCAATCTCCCCCTGTCTGATATAATCCAGCCCCACAGTCACTGACGCCATGCTCCCCCTGTCTGATATAAACACATCCCACAGTCACTGACACCAATCTCCCCTTGTCTGATATAAACCAGTCCCACCGTCACTGACACCAATCTCCCACTGTCTGATATAATCCAGCCCCACAGTCACTGATGATAATCTCACCTTGTCTGATATCAACCAGTCCCACAGTCACTGACATCAATCTCCCCCTGTTGATTATAATCCAGCCCCACAGTCACTGACGCCAAGCTCCCCCTGTCTGATATAAACCAGCCCCACAGTCACTGACACCAATCTCCCCCTGTCTGATATAAACACATCCCACAGTCACTGACACCAATCTCCCCTTGTCTGATATAAACCAGCCCAACAGTCCCTGACATCAATCTCCCCCTGTCTGACATAAACCAGCCCCACAGTCACTGACGCCAATCTCCCCCTGTCTGATATAAACAGACCCACCGTCACTGATTCCAATCTCCTGTTGTCTGATTTAAAGCAGCTCCTACAGTCACTGACACAAATCTACCCTTGTCGAATATAAACACGTCCCACAGTCACTGACGCCAATCTCCCCCTGTCTGATATAAAACAGCCACACAGTCACTGAAATCAATCTCCGCGTGTCTGATGTAAACCAGCCCCACAGTCCCTGCCATCAATCTCCCTCTGTCTGATATAAACCAGCCGCACAGACACTGACACCAATCTCACCCTGTCTGACATAAACCAGCCCACAGACACTGACAGAATCTCCCCGTGTCCGATATAAACCAGCCCCACAGTCACTGACACCAATCTCCCCCTGTCTGGTATAAACCAGCTCTAAGTCACTGACACCAAACTCCCCCTGTCTGATATAAACCAGCCCCACAGTCACTGACACCAATCTCCCCCTGTCTGATATAAACCATCTCCACAGACACTGACACCAATCTCCCCCTGTCTGATATAATCCAACCCCACAGTCACTGACACCAATCTCCTCCTGTCTGATATAAACCAGCCCCACAGTCACTGACACCCATCTCCCCCTGACTAATATAAACCAGTCCCACAGACATTGACACCAATCTCCTCTTGTCTGATATAAACCAGCCCCACCGTCAGTGACTCCAATCTCCTGGTGTCTGATTTAAAGCAGCTTCACAGTCCCGGACATCAATCTCCTCCAGTCTGATATAAACCAGCCCCCCAGTCCCTGACATTAATCTCCCCCTCTCTGATATAAACTAGCCCCACAGTCACTGACACCAATCTCCCCCTGTCTGATTTGAACCAGCCCCACATTCACTGACACCAATCTCCCCCTGTCTGATATAAACCAGCCCCACAGACACTGACACCAATCTCCCCCTTGTCTGATATAAACCAGTCCCACAGTCACTGACACCAATCTCCCCCTGTCTGATATAATCCAGCCCCACAGTCACTGATGATAATCTCACCTTGTCTGATATCAACCAGTCCCACAGTCACTGACATCAATCTCCCCCTGTTGATTATAATCCAGCCCCACAGTCACTGACACCAATCTCCCCCTGTCTGATATAATCCAGCCCCACAGTCACTGACGCCATGCTCCCCCTGTCTGATATAAACACATCCCACAGTCACTGACACCAATCTCCCCTTGTCTGATATAAACCAGCCCAACAGTCCCTGACATCAATCTCCCCCTGTCTGACATAAACCAGCCCCACAGTCAGTGACACCAATCTCCCGCTGTCTGACATAAACCAGCCCTACAGTCACTGACACCAATCTCCCCCTGTCTGATATAAACCAGCCCCACAGTCACTGACACCAATCTCCCCCGTCTGATATAATCCAGCTCCACAGTCACTGACACCAATCTCCCCTTGTCTGATATAAACTAGCCCCACAGTCACTGACGCCAATCTCCCTCTGTCTGATATAAACCAACCCCACAGTCCCTGACATCAATCTCCCCCTGTCTGATATAAACTAGCCCCACAGTCACTGACGCCAATCTCCCTCTGTCTGATATAAACCAGCCCCACAGTCCCTGACATCAATCTCCCCCTGTCTGATATAAACTAGCCCCACAGTCACTGACACCAATCTCCCCCTGTCTGATATAAACCAGCCCAAAAGTCACTGACACCAATCTCACCCTGTCTGACATAAACCAGCCACACAGACACTGACACCAATCTCCCCCTGTCTGATATAAACCAGCCCAAAAGTCACTGACACCAATCTCACCCTGTCTGACATAAACCAGCCGCACAGACACTGACACAATCTCACGCTGTCTGACATAAACCAGCCCTACAGTCACTGACACCAATCTCCCCATGTCTGATATAAACCAGCTCCACAGTCACTGACACCAAACCCCCCCTGTCTGATATAAACCAGCCCTACAGTCACTGACAACAATCTCCCCCTGTCTGATATAAACCAGCCCCACAGTCCCTGACATCAATCTCCCCCTGTTTGATATAAACCAGCCCCGCAGTCCCTGACATCAATCTCCCCCTGTCGGATATAAACTAGCCCCACAATCACTGACACCAATCTCCCCTCGTCTGATATAAACTAGCCCCATAATCACTGACACCAATCTCCCCTTGTCTGACATAAACACCTCCCACAGTCACTGACGCCAATCTCCCACTGTCTGATTTTGCACCAGCCACACAGTCCCGGACATCAATCTCCCCCTGTCTGATATAAACCAGCCCCACATTCAATGACACCAATCTCCCCTGTCTGATATAAACCAGCCCCACAGTCACTGATACCAATCTCCCCCGAACTGATATAAACCAGCCCCACAGTCACTGACACCAATCTCCCCTTGTCTGATATAAACCAGCCCCAGTCACTGACACCAATCTCCCGTTGTCTGATATAAACCAGCCCCACAGTCACTGACGCTAAACTCTCCATGTCTGATATAAACCAACCGAGAATCACTGACACCAATCTCCCCATGTCTGATATAAACCAGCCCCACACTCACTGACACCAATCTCCCCCTCTCTGATATAAACCTGCCCCACAGACACTGACACCAATCTCCCCCTTGTCTGATATAAACCAGACCCACAGTCACTGACACCAATTTCCCCTTGTCTGATACAAACACGTCCTACAGTCACTGACGCCAATCTCACCCTGTCTGATATAAACCAGCCACACAGTCCCTGACATCAATCTCCCCCTGTCGGATATAAACTAGCCCCACAATCACTGACACCAATCTCCCCTCGTCTGATATAAACTAGCCCCATACTCACTGACACCAATCTCCCCTTGTCTGACATAAACACCTCCCACAGTCACTGACGCCAATCTCCCACTGTCTGATTTTGCACCAGCCACACAGTCCCGGACATCAATCTCCCCCTGTCTGATATAAACCAGCCCCACATTCAATGACACCAATCTCCCCCTGTCTGATATAAACCAGCCCCACAGTCACTGATACCAATCTCCCCCGAACTGATATAAACCAGCCCCACAGTCACTGACACCAATCTCCCGTTGTCTGATATAAACCAGCCCCACAGTCACTGACGCTAAACTCTCCTTGTCTGATATAAACCAACCGAGAATCACTGACACCAATCTCCCCATGTCTGATATAAACCAGCCCCACACTCACTGACACCAATCTCCCCCTCTCTGATATAAACCTGCCCCACAGACACTGACACCAATCTCCCCCTTGTCTGATATAAACCAGACCCACAGTCACTGACACCAATCTCCCCTTGTCTGATATAAACACGTCCTACAGTCACTGACGCCAATCTCACCCTGTCTGATATAAACCAGCCACACAGTCCCTGACATCAATCTCCCCCTGTCTGATATAATCTAGCCCCAAAGTCACTGACACCGATCTCCCCTTGTCTGATATAAACCAGCCGCACAGACAAAGACACAAATCTCACCCTGTCAGACATAAACCAGCCCACAGACACTGACACAATCTCCCCCTGTCTGACATAAACCAGCCCTACAGACACTGACACCAATCTCACCCTGTCTGATATAAACCAGCCTCACAGTCACTCATGCCAATCACCCCTTGTCTGATATAAACATACCCACAGTCCATGACACCAATCTCCCCCTGTCATATAAACCAGCATTGCTGAAGAAGACCTTACGCCCAAAACGTTGATTCTCCTGTCTCTTGGATGCTTACTGACCTGCTGTGCTTTTCCAGCAACACCTTTTCACCACAGTCACTGACACCAATCTCCCCTTGTCTGATATAAAGCAGCCCCACATTCACTGACGCCAATCACCCCTTGTCTGATATAAATCAGCCCACAGTCACTGACGCCAATCTCCCCCTGTCTGACATAGACTTGCCCCGCAGTCACTGACACAAATATCCGCCTGTCTGATAGAAACCAGCCCCACAGTCACTGACACCAATCTTCCCCTGTCTGATATGAACCAGCCCACAGTCACTGACACCAATCTCCCCCTGTCTGATTTGAACCAGCCTCACAGTCACTGACGCCAATCTCCCCTTGTCTGATACACACCAGCCCCACAGTCACAATGGCAATCTCCCCCTGTCTGATATAAACCAGCCCCACACTCACTGACACCAATCTCTGCATATCTGATATAAACCAGCCCCAAAGTCACTGACACCAATCTCCCCCTGTCTGACATAAACCAGCCCCACAGTCACTGACACCAATCTCCCCTTGTCTGAAATATTCCAGCCCCACAGTCACTGATGCCAATCTCCCCCTGTCTGATATAAACCAGCTCCACAGTCCCTGACACCAATCTCTGCATATCTGATATAAACCAGCCCCAAAGTCACTGACACCAATCTCCCCCTGTCTGACATAAACCAGCCCCACAGTCACTGACACCAATCTCCCCTTGTCTGAAATATTCCAGCCCCACAGTCACTGATGCCAATCTCCCCCTGTCTGATATAAACCAGCTCCACAGTCCCTGACACCAATCTCTGCATATCTGATATAAACCAGCCCCACAGTCACTGACACCAAACTCCCCCCTGTCTGACATAAACCTGCCCCAGAATCACTGACACCAATCTCCCCTTGTCTGATATAAACCAACCCACAGTCACTGATACCAACCTCCTCCTGTCTGATATAAACCAGCCCCACAGTCACTGACGCCAACCTCCCCCTGTCTGATATAAACCAGCCCCACAGTCACTGACAACAATCTCCACCTGTCTGATATAAACCAACCCACCATCACTGACGCCAATCTCCCCCTGTCTGATATAAACCAGCCTCACAGTCACTCATGCCAATCACCCCTTGTCTGATATAAACATACCCACAGTTATTGACAGCAATCTCCCCCTGACTAATGTAAACCACACACACAGTCCATGACACCAATCTCCCCCTGTCATATAAACCAGCATTCCTGAAGAAGATCTGATGCCCAAAACGTCGATTCTCCTGTCCCTTGGATGCTTACTGACCTGCTGTGCGTTTCCAGCCACATCTTTTCACCACAGTCACTGACGCCAATCTCCCCTTGTCTGATATAAACCAGCCATACAGTCCCTGATACTAATCTCCCCTTGTCTGACTTAAAACTAGCCCCACAGACACTGACACCAATCTCTCCCTGTCTAATGTAAACCAGCCCCACACTCCCTGATACTAATCTCCCCTTGTCTGACTTAAACTAGCCCCACAGACACTGACACCAATCCCCTCCTGTCTGATATAATCGAGCCCCACAGTCACTGCCACCAATCTCCCCCTGTCTGAGATAAACGAACCCCTCATTCACTGACTCCAATCTCTCCTGATATAAACGAGTCTCCCAGAGAGTGATACCAAACTCCCTACATCCAATTTAAATCATTCCCACAAAATCTTTCACCAATCTCATGTTGTCTGATATAATCCATCCCGACAGTGAGTGAAACTAATCTCCCCCTGTCTGATATAAACCAACCCACAGTCACTGACAACAATCTCCCCTTGTCTGATATAAACCAGCCCACAGTCAATCACACCAATCTCCTCCTGTCTGATATAAACCAGCCCCACAATCACTGACGCCAATCTCCCGCTGTCTGATATAAACCAGCCCCACAGTCACTGACACCAATCTCCCCTTGTCTGATATAAACCAGCCCACAGTCAATCACATCAATCTTCTCCTGTCTGATATAAAACAGCCCCACAGTCACTGACACCAATCTCCCCCTGTTTGATATAAACCACCCCACATTCCCTGACACCAATCTTCCCTTTCTGCCATAAACCAGCCCCACAGTCACTGACGCCAATCTCCCCCTGTCTGATATAAACCAGCCCCACAGTCACTGACACCAATCTCCCCCTGTTTGATATAAACCACCCCACATTCCCTGACACCAGTCTCCCCTTTCTGCCATAAACCAGCCCCACAAACACTGACACCAATCTTCCCCTGTCTGATATTAACCACCCCACAGTCCCTGACACCTATCTCCCCCAATCTGATATAAACCAGCCCCACAAACACTGACACCAATCTCCCCCTGTCTGATATAAACCAGCCCCACAGTCACTGACACCAATCTCCCACTGTCTGATATACACCAGACCCACAGTCAGTGACGCAAATCTCCCCCTGTTTGATATAAACCAGCCCCACAGTCACTGACACCAATCTCCTGTTTTCTGATTTAAAGTAGCTCCACAGTCACTGACACAAATCTCCCCTTGTCTGATATAAACACGTCCCACAGTCACTGATGCCAATCTCCCCTTGTCTGATATAAACCAGCCCCACAGTCACTGACACCAATCTCCCCCTGTCTGATATAAACCAGCCACACAGTCCCTGACATCAATCTCCCCCTGTCTGATATAATCCAGACCCACAGTCACTGACACCAATCTCCTCCTGTCTGATATAAACCATCCCCACAGTCACTGACACCAATCTCCTCCTGTCTGATATAAACCAGCCCCACAGTCACTGACACCAATCTCCCCTTGTTTGATATAAACCAGCCCTACAGTCACAGATGCCAATCTCCCCCTGTCTGCCATAAAACACCCCACAGTCCCTGGCACCAATCTCCCCCTATTTGATATAAACCAGCCTCGCAATCACTGACGCCAATCTCCCACAGTCTGATATAAACCAACCCCACAGTCACTAACGCCAAGCTCCCCCTGTCTGCCATAAACCATCCCCACAGTCACTGACACCAATCTCCTCCTGTCTGATATAAACCAGCCCCACAGTCACTGACACCAATCTCCTCCTATCTGATATAAACCATCCCCACAGTCACTGACACCAATCTCCTCCTGTCTGATATAAACCAGCCCCACAGTCACTGACACCAATCTCCCCTTGTTTGATATAAACCAGCCCTACAGTCACAGATGCCAATCTCCCCCTGTCTGCCATAAAACACCCCACAGTCCCTGGCACCAATCTCCCCCTATTTGATATAAACCAGCCTCGCAATCACTGACGCCAATCTCCCACAGTCTGATATAAACCAGCCCCACAGTCACAGACACCAATCTCTCCCTGTCTGATATAAACCAGCCCCACAGTCCCTGACATCTATCTCCCCCTGTCTGATATAAACCAGCCCCACAGTCCCTGACATCAATCTCCACCTGTCTGATATAAACTAGCCCCACAGTCATTGACACCAATCTCCCCTTGTCTGATATAAACTAGCCCCATAGTCAGTGACACCAGTCTCCCCTTGTCTGATATAAACCTGCCCCACAGTCACTGACATCAATCTCCCCCTGTCTGGTATGAACTGCTCCACAGTCACTGACACCAAACTCCCCCTGTCTGATATACACCAGCCCCACAGTCACTGACACCAATCTCCCCCTCTCTGATATAAACCAGCCCCACAGAAACTGACACCAATCTCCTCTTGCCTGATATAAACCAGGCCCACAGTCACTGACCCCAATCTCCCCCTGTCTGATATAAACCAGCCCCACAATCACTGACGCCAATCTCCCCTTTGTCTGATATATTCCAGCCCCACAGTCACTGACACCAATGTCCCCTTTTCTGGTATAATCTAGCCTGACAGTCACTGATCTGGAGGAGTGGTTAGAAGGTTGGGTGAGCAAGTTTTCAGATGATACGAAAGTCGGAGGAGTCATAGACAGTGAGGAAGGACGTGGCAGGTTACAGCGTGATATAGATAAGCTGGAGAACTGGGCAGAAAGGTGGCAAATGGAGTTCAATGTAGCTAAGTGTGAGATGATTCACTTTGTTAAGAGTAACAAAAAGATGGGGTACTGGGCTAATGGACGGATACTTGGTAGTGTGGATGAACAGAGGGATCTTGGTGTCCATGTACACAGTTCTTTGAAAGTTGCCACCCAGGCAAATAGTGCGGTGAAGAAGGCATATGGCGTACTGGCTTTTATTGGTAGAGGAATTGAGTTCCGGAGTACTGAGATCATGTTGCAGTTGTATAAGATTCTGGTGCGGCCGCATCTGGAGTATTGTGTGCAGTTTTGGTCGCCATACTATAGGAAGGATGTGGAGGCACTGGAACGGGTGCAGAGGAGGTTTGCCAGGATGTTGCCTGGTATGGAAGGAAGATCGTATGAGGAAAGGCTGAGGCACTTGGGGCTGTTTTCATCAGAGAAAAGAAGGTTTAGGGGTGACTTGATAGAGGTGTACAAGATGATTAGGGGTTTAGATAGGGTCGACAGTGAGAATCTTTTTCCACGTATGGAGTCAGCTATTACAAGGGGGCATAGCTTTAAATTAAGGGGGGATAGGTATAGGACAAATGTTAGGGGTAGGTTCTTTACTCAGCGAGTCGTGATTTCATGGAATGCCCTGCCAGTAGCAGTGGTGGACTCTCCCTCATTATGGGCATTTAAGAAGGCATTGGATAGGCATATGGAGGATAGTGGGCTAATGTAGGTTAGGTGGGCTTGGATCGGTGCAACATCAAGGCCGAAGGGTCTGTACTGCGCTGTATTCTTCTATGTTCTATGTTCTATGTTCTTTGACACCAAACTCTACTTGTCTGACGTAAACCAACCGACAAGCACTGACACCAATCCCCCCTTGTCTGATATAAACCAGCCCCACAGTCACTGACACCAATCTCCCCTTGTCTGATATAAAGCAGCCCCACAGTCACTGACACCAATCTCCCGTTGTCTGACATAAACCAGCCCCACAATCACTGACGCCAAACTCTCCTTGTCTGATATAAACCAACCAAGAATCACTGACACCAATCTCCCCATGTCTGATATAAACCAGCCCCACACTCACTGACACCAATCTCCCCCTGTCTGATATAAACCTGCCCCACAGACACTGACACCAATCTCCCCTTGTCTGATATAAACACGTCCCACAGTCACTGACGCCAATCTCCCCCTTGTCTGATATAAACCAGACCAACAGACACTGACACCAATCTCCCCTTGTCTGATATAAACACGTCCCACAGTCACTGACGCCAATCTCCCCCTGTCTGATATAAACCAGCCCCACAGTCCCTGACATCAATCTCCCCCTGTCTGATATAAACTAGCCCCACAGTCACTGACACCAATCTCCTCCTGTCTGATGTAAACCAGCCGCACAGACACTGACACCAATCTCACCCTGTCTGACATAAACCAGCGCACAGAAACTGACACCAATCTCCCCCTGTCTGATATAAACCAGCCTCACAGTCACTCATGCCAATCACCCCTTGTCTGATATAAACATACCCACAGTCATTGACAGCAATCTCCCCCTGACTAATGTAAACCAGACCCACAGTCCATGACACCAATCTCCCCCTGTCATATAAAGCAGCATTCCTGAAGAAGACCTTACGCCCAAAACGTCGATTCTCCTGTCCCTTGGATGCTTACTGACCTGCTGTGCTTTTCCAGCAACACCTTTTCACCACAGTCACTCACACCAATCTCCCCATGTCTGATATAAAGCAGCCCCAACTTCATTGACGCCAATCACCCCTTGTCAGATATAAATCAGCCCACAGTCACTGACGCCAATCTCCCCCTATCTGATATAAACCAGCCCCACAGTCCCTGATACTAATCTACCCTTGTCTGACTTAAATTAGCCCCATAGTCACTGACACCAATCTCCCCTGTCTGATATAACCCAGCCCCACAGACACTGACACCAATCACCTCCTGTCTGATATAATCCAGCCCCACAGTCACTGACACCAATCTCCCCCTGTCTGATATAAACGAACCCCTCATTCACTGACATCAATCTCTCCTGATATAAACCAGTCTCCCAGAGAGTGATACCAAACTCCCTAAGTCCAATTTGAATCATTCCCACAAAATCTTTCACCAATCTCATGTTGTCTGATATAATCCATCCAGACAGTGACTGAAACTAATCTCCCCCTGTCTGATATAAACCAACCCACAGTCACTGACACCAATCTCCCCCTGTCTGACATAGACTTGCCCCGCAGTCACTATCACCAATATCCCCCTGTCTGATATAAACCAGTCCCACAGTCACTGACACCAATCTCCCCCTGTCTGATATGAACTAGCCCACAGTGACAGACAACAATCTCCCCCTGTCTGATATTAACCAGCCTCACAGTCACTGACGCCAATCTCCCCCTGTCTGATACACACCAGCCCCACAGTCACAACGGCAATCTCTACTGTCTGATATAAACCAGGACCACAGTCTCGGACACCAATCTCTGCATATCTGATATAAACCAGCCCACAGTCACTGACACCAATCTCCCACTGTTTGATATAAACGAGCGCCACAGTCACAGATGCCAATCTCCCCCTATCTGACATAAACCAGCCCCACAGTCACTGACACCAATCTCCCCTTGTCTGATATATTCCAGCCCCACAGTCACTGATGCCAATCTCCCCTTGTCTGACATAAACCTGCCCCAGAATCACTGACACCAATCTCCCCACTGTCTGATATAAACCAGCCCCACAGTCACTGACACCAATCTCCTCCTGTCTGATATAAACGAGCCCCACAGTCACTGACACCAATCTCCCCCCTGTCTGATATAAACCAACCCACAGTCACTGACACCAATCTCCCCTTGGCTGACATAAATCTGCCCCAGAGTCACTGACACCAAACACCCCCTGTCTGATAAAAACCAGCCCCAGAGTCACTGACACCAATCTCCCCTTGTCTGATATAAACCAGCTCCACAGTCACTGACACCAATCTCCCCTTGTCTGATATAAACCAGCCCCACAGTCACTGACACCAATCTCCCCCTGTCTGATATAAACCAGACCCATAGTCACTGACACCAATCTCCCCTTGTCTGATGTAAACCAGCCCACATTCAATGACGCCAATCTTCCCTTGTCTGATATAAACCAGACCCACATTCACTGACGCCAATCACCCCTTGTCATATATAAATCAGCCCACAGTCACTGACGCCAATCTCCCCTTGTCTGATATAAACCAGCCGTAGAGTCCCTGATACTAATCTCCCCCTGTCTGATATAAACCAACCCACAGTCACTGACGCCAATCTCCCCCTGTCTGACATAGACTTGCCCCGCAGTCACTATCACCAAAACCCCCCTGTCTGATATAAATCAGCCCCACAGTCACTGACACCAATCTCCCCCTGTCTGATATGAACTAGCCCACAGTCACTGACACCAATCTCCCCCTGTCTGATTTGAACCAGCCTCACAGTCACTGACGCCAATCTCCCCCTGTCTGATACACACCAGCCCCACAGTCACAACGGCAATCTCTACTGTCTGATATAAAACAGGCCCACAGTCTCTGACACCAATCTCTGCATATCTGATATAAACCAGCCCACAGTCACTGACGCCAATCTCCCCCTGTCTGACATAGACTTGCCCCACATTCACTATCACCAAAACCCCCCTGTCTGATATAAACCAGCCCCACAGTCACTGACACCAATCTCCCCCTGTCTGATATTAACCAGCCTCACAGTCACTGACGCCAATCTCCCCCTGTCTGATACACACCAGCCCCACAGTCACAACGGCAATCTCTACTGTCTGATATAAAACAGGCCCACAGTCTCTGACACCAATCTCTGCATATCTGATATAAACCAGCCCACAGTCTCTGACGCCAATCTCCCCCTGTCTGACATAGCCTTGCCCCTCAGTCACGATCACCAAAACACCCCTGTCTGATATAAACCAGCCCCACAGACACTGACACCAATCTCCCACTGTTTGATAAAAACCAGCCCCACAGTCACAGATGCCAATCTCCCCCTGTCTGACAAAAACTAGCCCCAGCATTCGCTGACACCAATCTCCCCTTGTCTGATATATTCCAGCCCCACAGTCACTGATGCCAATCTTCCCTTGTCTGACATAAACCTGCCCCAGAATCACTGACACCAATCTCCCCACTGTCTGATATAAACCAGCCCCACAGTCACTGACACCAATCTCCCCTTGTCTGATATAAACCAGCCCCACAGTCACTGACACCAATCTCCCCTTGTCTGATATAAACCAGACCCACAGTCACTGACACCAATCTCCCCCTGTCTGATATAAACCAGCCCACTGTCAATGACACCAATCTTCCCTTGTATGATATAAACCAGCCCCACAGTCACTGACACCAATCTCCCCCTGTCTGATATAAACGAGCCCCTCATTCACTGACGCCAACCTCCCCCTGTCTGATATAAACCAGCCCCACAGTCACTGAAACCAATCTCCCCTTGTCTGATATAAACCAGCCCACATTCAATGACGCCAATCTTCCCTTGTCTGATATAAACCAGCCCCACATTCACTGACGCCAATCACCCCTTGTCATATATAAATCAGACCACAGTCACTGACGCCAATCTCCCCTTGTCTGATATAAACCAGCCGTAGAGTCCCTGATACTAATCTCCCCTTGTCTGACTTAAACTAGCCCCACAGACACTGACATCATTCTCTCCCTGTCTGATATGAACCAGCCCCACAGTCACTAACACCAATCTCCCCTTGTCTGATATAAACGAACCCCTCATTCACTGACTCCAATCTCTCCTGATATAAACCAGTCTCCCAGAGAGTGATACCAAACTCCCTACGTCCAATTTAAATCATTCCCACAAAATCTTTCACCAATCTCATGTTGTCTGATATAATCCATCCCGACAGTGACAGAAACTAATCTCCCCCTGTCTGATATAAACCAACCCACAGTCACTGACACCAATCTCCCCCTGTCTGATATAAACCATCCGCACAGTCACTGACACCAATCTCCCCTTGTCTGAAATAAACCAGCCCCACAGTCACTGACACCAACCTCCCCTTGTCTGATATAAACCAGCCCACAGTCACTGACACCAATCTCCCCCTGCCTGATATAAACCATCCCCACAGTCACTGACACCAATCTCCCCTTGTCTGACATAAACCTGCCCCAGAGTCACTGACATCAATCTCCCCCCAGTCTGATATAAACCAGCCCCACAGTCACTGACACCAATCTCCCCCTGTCTGATATAAACCAGCCCCACAGTCACTGACACCAATCTCCCCTTGTATGAGATAAACCAGCCCCACAGACACTGACACGAATCTCCCCTTGTCTGACATGAACCTGCCCCAGAATCACTGACACCAATCTCCCCCGTGTCTGATATAACCCAGCCCCACAGTCAGCGACACCAATCTCCCCTTGTCTGATATAAACGAGGACCACAGTCACTGACGCCAATCTCCCATTGTCTGATATAAACCAGCCCAACAGTCTCTGAAAACAATCTCCCCCTGTCAGATAAAAACCATCGCCACAGTCACTGCCACCAATCTCCCCTTGTCTGATATAAACCAGCCCACAGTCACTGACACCAATCTCCCCCTGTCTGACATAAACCAGCCCACAGTCACTGACACCAATCTCCCCCTGTCTGATATAAACCAGCCCCACAGTCTCTGACACCGATCTCCCCCTGTCTGATATAAACCAGCCCCACAGTCACTGACACACATCTCCCCTTGTCTGAGATAAACCAGCCCCACAGTCACTGACACCAATCACCCCCTGTCTGATATAAACCAGCCCACAGTCAATGACGCCAATCTTCCCTTGTCTGATATAAACGAGCCGCTCATTCACTGACGCCAACCTCCCTGTCTGATATAAATCAGCCCCACAGTCACTGACACCAATCTCCCGCTGTCTGATACAAACGAGCCCCTCATTCACTGACGCCAACCTCCCCCTGTCTTAGATAAACCTGCCCCACAGTCACTGACACCAATCTCCCCCCAGTCTGATATAAACCAGCCCCACAGTCACTGACACCAATCTCCCCCTGTCTGATATAAACGAGCCCCTCATTCACTGAAGCCAACCTCCCCCTGTCTGAGATAAAACTGCCCCAGAGTCACTGACACCAATCTCCCCCCAGTCTGATATAAACCAGACCCACAGTCACTGACACCAATCTCCCCCCAGTCTGATATAAACCAGCCCCACAGTCACTGACACCAATCTCTTCCTGTCTGATATAAACCAGCCCCACAGTCACTGACACCAATCTCCCCCCTGCCTGATATAAACCAGCACCACAGTCACTGACACCAATCTCCCCCTGTCTGACATAAACCAGCCCCACAGTCACTGACACTAATCTCCCCTTGTCTGAGATAAACCTGCCCCAGAGTCACTGACACCAATCTCGCCTTGTCTGATATAAACCAGCCCACAGTCACTGACACCAATCTCCCCCCAGTCTGATATAAACCAGCCCCACAGTCACTGACACCAACCTCCCCTTGTCTGATATAAACCAGCACCACAGTCACTGACACCAATCTCCCCCTGTCTGACATAAACCAGCCCCACAGTCACTGACACTAATCTCCCCTTGTCTGAGATAAACCTGCCCCAGAGTCACTGACACCAATCTCGCCTTGTCTGATATAAACCAGCCCACAGTCAATGACGCCAATCTCCCCCTGTCTGATATAAACCAGCCCCACAGTCACTGACACCAATCTCCCCCTGTCTGATATAAACCTGCCCCAGAGTCACTGACACCAATCTCCCCTTGTCTGATATAAACCAGCCTATAGTCAATGACGCCAATCTCCCCTTGTCTGATATAAACCAGCCCCACAGTCAATGACGCCAATCTTCCCTTCTCTGATATAAACCAGCACCAAAGTCGCTGACGCCAAGCTCCCCCTGTCTGATATAAACCTGCCCCAGAGTCACTGACACCAATCTCCCCTTGTCTGATATAAGCCAGCCCACAGTCAATGACGCCAATCTCCCAATGTCTGATATAAACCAGCCCCACAGTCAATGACGCCAATCTCCCCCTGTCTGATATAAACCAGCTCCACAGTCACTGACACCAATCTCTTCCTGTCTGATATAAACCAGCCCAACTGTCACTGACACCAATCTCCCCCCTGTCTGATATAAACCAACCCACAGTCACTGACACCAATCTCCTCCTGTCTGATCTAAGCCAGCCCACAGTCACTGACACCAATCTCCCCCTGTCTGATATAAACCAGCCCCACAGTCACTGACACCAATCTCCCCTTGTCTGATATAAACCAGCCCCACAGTCACTGAAACCAATCTCCCCCTGTCTGATATAAACCAGCCCACAGTCAATGACGCCAATCTTCCCTTGTATGATATAAACCAGCCCCACAGTCACTGACACCAATCACCCCCTGTCTGATATAAACGAGCCTCTCATTCACTGACGCCAACCTCCCCCGGTCTGATATAAACCAGCCCCACAGTCACTGACTCCAATCTCCCCTTGTCTGATATAAACCAGCCCACTTTCAATGACTCCAATCTTCCCTTGTCTGATATAAACCAGCCCCACAGTCACTGACACCAATCTCCGCCTGCCTGATATAAACGAGCCCCTCATTCACTGACGCCAACCTCCCTCTGTCTGTTATAAACCAGCCTCACAGTCACTGACACTAATCTCCCCCTGTCTGATATAAACCAGCCCCACAGTCACTGACACCAATCTCACCCTGTCTGATATAAACTAGCCCCACAGTCACTGACACCAATCTCCCCCTGTTTGATATAAACCAGCCCCACAGTTACTGACACCAATGTTCCCCTGTCTGATATAAACTAGCCCCACAGTCACTGACACCAACCTCCCCCTGTCTGATATAAACCAGACCCACAGTCAGTGACGCAAATCTCCCCCTGACTGATATAAACCAGCCCCACTATCACTGACACCAATCTCCCCCTGTCTGATATAAACTAGCCCCACAGTCACTGACACCAATCTCCCCCTGTCTGATATAAACCAGCCCCACAGTGACAGACACCAATCTTCCCCTGTCTGATATAAACCAGACCCACAATCAGTGACGCCAATCTCCCCTTGTCAGATATAAACCAGCCCCACAGTCACTGACACCAATCTCACCCTTTCTGATATAAACCAGCCCCACAATCACTGACACAAATCTCCCCCTGTCTGATATAAACTAGACCCACAGTCACTGACACCAATCTCCCCCAGTCTGATATAAACCAGCCCCACAGTCCCTGACACTATTCTCCCCTTGTCTGATATATAAACCAACCCACAGTCACTGACACTAATCTCCCCTTTTCTGATATAAATCAACCCACAGTCACTGACACCAATCTACCCCAGTCTGATATAAACCAGCCCCACAGTCACTGACACCAAACTCCCCCAGTCTGATTTAAACCAGCCCCACAGTCACTGACACCAATCTCCCCCTGTCTGATATAAACCAGCCCCACAATCACTGACACCAATCTCCCCCTGTTTGATATAAACCAGCCCCACAGTCACTGACACCAATATTTCCCTGTCTGATATAAACTAGCCCCACAGTCACTGACACCAACCTCCCCCTGTCTGATATAAACCAGACCCACAGTCAGTGACGCAAATAGAACATAGAACATAGAAGAATACAGCGCAGTACAGGCCCTTGGGCCCTCGATGTTGCGCCGATCCAAGCCCACCTAAACTACACTAACCCACTATCCTCCATATACCTATCCAATGCCCTCTTAAATGCCCATAAAGAGGGAGAGTCCACCACTGTTACTGGCAGGGCTTTCCATGAACTAACAACTCGCTGAGTGAAGAACCTACCCCTAACATCAGTCCTATATCTACCCCCCCTAAATTTAAATCTATGCCCCCTTGTAATACCCGACTCAATACGCGGGAAAAGGTTCATACTGTCGACCCTATCTAACCCCCTAATCATCTTGTACACCTCAATCAAGTCACCCCTAAACCTTCTTTTCTCTAGTGAAAACAGCCCCAAGTGCCTCAGTCTTTCCTCATACGATTTTCCTTCCATACCAGGCAACATCCTGGTAAACCTCCTCTGCACCCGTTCCAATGCCTCCACATCCTTCCTATAGTATGGCGACCAAAACTGCACACAATATTCCAGATGCGGCCGTACCAGAGTCTTATACAACTGCATCATGACCTCAGGACTCCGGAACTCAATTTATAAAAATGACAAACAGCAATGGTCCCAAAACAGATCCTTGCGGAACACCGCTAGTGACGGCACTCCATGAAGAAACTTTGCCATCAACTACTACCCTCTGTCTTCTTCCATCCAGCCAATTTCTAATCCAAACCTCCAACTCACCCTCAATGCCATATCTCCGTATTTTCTGCAGTAGCCTACCATGGGGAACCTTATCAAACGCCTTACTAAAATCCATATATACCACATCTACCGCTTTCCCCTCATCAACCTCCTTCGTCACCTTTTCAAAGAATTCAATAAGGTTTGTGAGGCACGACTTGCCCTTCACAAAACCATGCTGACTATCCTTGATCACATTATTCCTATCCAGATGTGCATAAATCCTATCCCTTACAATTCTCTCTAAGACTTTGCCCACAACAGAAGTGAGACTCACCGGCCTATAGTTACTAGGGCTATCCCTACTCCCCTTTTTGAACAAGGGAACCACATTTGCTATCCTCCAGTCTTCTGGGACTACTCCTGTAGACAAAGAGGACATAAAAATCAAGGCCAATGGCTCTGCAATTTCCTCCCTTGCTTCCCAGAGAATCCTAGGATAAATGCCATCAGGCCCAGGGGACTTATCTATTTTCACCTTTTCCAGGATTTCCAACACCTCTTCTCTACATACCTCAAAGCCATCCATTCTACTTATTTGTGCCTCAGTATTCTCATCGACAACAATGCCCTGTTCCTGAGTGAATACTGAAGAAAAGTATTCATTCAGTGTCTCCCCAATCTCTTCCGCCTCCACACGCAACTTCCCCCTACTATCCTTGACTGGACCTATTCCTACCCTAGTCATTCTTTTATTCCTAACATACCTATAGAAAGCCTTAGGGTTTTCCCTAATCCTATCTACTAAGGACCTTTCATGTCCCCTCCTTGCTGCTTTTAGCTCTCTCTTCAGGTCCTTCCTGGCTACCCTATAACTCTCAATCGCCCCAATTGAACCTTCACGTTTCATCTTGAGATAGGCCGCCCTCTTCCATTTAACAAGGGATTCCAATTCCTTATTAAACCACGGCTCCCTCGCACGACCCTTTCCTTCCTGCCTGACAGGTACATAATTATCAAGGACACTCAATAGTTGCCCCTTGAACAAGTTCCACATATCATTTACACTCTTGCCTTGGAGTCTACTTTTCCAAGCCACACATCCTAAGTCATGCCTCACCGCATCATAATTTCCCTTACCCCAGCTATAATTCTTGCCCTGTAGTACACACTTATCCCTCTCCATCACGAGTGTAAAAATCAGCGAATTATGGTCACTATCCCCAAAGTGCTCATCTAAAATCTCCCCCTGTTTGATATAAACCAGCCCCACAGTCACTGACACCAATCTCCCCCTGTCAGATATAAACTAGCCCCACAGTCACTGACACCAAACTCCCCCAGTCTGATTTAAACCAGCCCCACAGTCACTGACACCAATCTCCCCCTGTCTGATATAAACCAGCCCCACAATCACTGACACCAATCTCCCCCTGTTTGATATAAACCAGCCCCACAGTCACTGACACCAATATTTCCCTGTCTGATATAAACTAGCCCCACAGTCACTGACACCAACCTCCCCCTGTCTGATATAAACCAGACCCACAGTCAGTGACGCAAATAGAACATAGAACATAGAAGAATACAGCGCAGTACAGGCCCTTGGGCCCTCGATGTTGCGCCGATCCAAGCCCACCTAAACTACACTAACCCACTATCCCCCATATACCTATCCAATGCCCTCTTAAATGCCCATAAAGAGGGAGAGTCCACCACTGTTACTGGCAGGGCATTCCATGAACTAACAACTCGCTGAGTGAAGAACCTACCCCTAACATCAGTCCTATATCTACCCCCCCTTAATTTAAAGCTATGCCCCCTTGTAATACCCGACTCAATACGCGGGAAAAGGTTCATACTGTCGACCCTATCTAACCCCCTAATCATCTTGTACACCTCAATCAAGTCACCCCTAAACCTTCTTTTCTCTAGTGAAAACAGCCCCAAGTGCCTCAGTCTTTCCTCATACGATTTTCCTTCCATACCAGGCAACATCCTGGTAAACCTCCTCTGCACCCGTTCCAATGCCTCCACATCCTTCCTATAGTATGGCGACCAAAACTGCACACAATATTCCAGATGCGGCCGTACCAGAGTCTTATACAACTGCATCATGACCTCAGGACTCCGGAACTCAATTTATAAAAATGACAAACAGCAATGGTCCCAAAACAGATCCTTGCGGAACACCGCTAGTGACGGCACTCCATGAAGAAACTTTGCCATCAACTACTACCCTCTGTCTTCTTCCATCCAGCCAATTTCTAATCCAAACCTCCAACTCACCCTCAATGCCATATCTCCGTATTTTCTGCAGTAGCCTACCATGGGGAACCTTATCAAACGCCTTACTTAAATCCATATATACCACATCTACCGCTTTCCCCTCATCAACCTCCTTCATCACCTTTTCAAAGAATTCAATAAGGTTTGTGAGGCACGACTTGCCCTTCACAAAACCATGCTGACTATCCTTGATCACATTATTCCTATCCAGATGTGCATAAATCCTATCCCTTACAATTCTCTCTAAGACTTTGCCCACAACAGAAGTGAGACTCACCGGCCTATAGTTACTAGGGCTATCCCTACTCCCCTTTTTGAACAAGGGAACCACATTTGCTATCCTCCAGTCTTCTGGGACTACTCCTGTAGACAAAGAGGACATAAAAATCAAGGCCAATGGCTCTGCAATTTCCTCCCTTGCTTCCCAGAGAATCCTAGGATAAATGCCATCAGGCCCAGGGGACTTATCTATTTTCACCTTTTCCAGGATTTCCAACACCTCTTCTCTACATACCTCAAAGCCATCCATTCTACTTATTTGTGCCTCAGTATTCTCATCGACAACAATGCCCTGTTCCTGAGTGAATACTGAAGAAAAGTATTCATTCAGTGTCTCCCCAATCTCTTCCGCCTCCACACGCAACTTCCCCCTACTATCCTTGACTGGACCTATTCCTACCCTAGTCATTCTTTTATTCCTAACATACCTATAGAAAGCCTTAGGGTTTTCCCTAATCCTATCTACTAAGGACCTTTCATGTCCCCTCCTTGCTGCTTTTAGCTCTCTCTTCAGGTCCTTCCTGGCTACCCTATAACTCTCAATCGCCCCAATTGAACCTTCACGTTTCATCTTGAGATAGGCCGCCCTCTTCCATTTAACAAGGGATTCCAATTCCTTATTAAACCACGGCTCCCTCGCACGACCCTTTCCTTCCTGCCTGACAGGTACATAATTATCAAGGACACTCAATAGTTGCCCCTTGAACAAGTTCCACATATCATTTACACTCTTGCCTTGGAGTCTACTTTTCCAAGCCACACATCCTAAGTCATGCCTCACCGCATCATAATTTCCCTTACCCCAGCTATAATTCTTGCCCTGTAGTACACACTTATCCCTCTCCATCACGAGTGTAAAAATCACCGAATTATGGTCACTATCCCCAAAGTGCTCACCTAAAATCTCCCCCTGTTTGATATAAACCAGCCCCACAGTCACTGACACCAATCTCCCCCTGTCAGATATAAACTAGCCCCACAGTCACTGACAACAATCTCACCCTGTCTGATATAAACCAGCCCCACAGTCACTGACACCAATCTCACCCTGTCTGATATAAACTAGCCCCACAGTCACTGACACCAATCTCCCCCTGTCTGATATAAACCAGCCCCACAGTCACTGACACCAATCTCACCCTGTCTGATATAAACCAGCCTCACAATCACTGACACCAATCTCCCCCTGTCTGATATAAACTAGCCCCACAGTCACTGACACCAATCTCCCCTTGTCTGATATAAACCAACCCACAGTCACTGACACCAATCTCCCCCTGTCTGATATAAACCAGCCCCACAGTCACTGACACCAATCTCCCCCAGTCTGATTTAAACCAGCCCCACAGTCACTGACACTATTCTCCCCCTGTCTGATATAAACCAGCCCCAGTCAATGACGCCAATCACCCCTTGTCTGATATAAACCAGCCCTCATTCACTGACACCAATCTCCCCCTGTCTGATATAAACTAGCCCCACAGTCACTGACACCAATCTCCCCCTGTCTGATATAAACCAGCCCCACAGTCACTGACACCTATCTTCCCCTGTCGGATATAAACCAGACCCACAGTCAGTGACGCAAATCTCCCCTTGTCAGATATAAACCAGCCCCACAGTCACTGACACCAATCTTCCCCTGTCTGATATAAACCAGACCCACAGTCACTGATACAAATCTCCCCCTGTCTGATATGAACCACCCTCACAGTCCCTGACACCAATCTCTGCCTGTCTAATATAAACCAGCCCACAGTCACTGACACCAATCTCCCCCCTGTCTGAAATAAACCAACCCACAGTCACTGACACCAATCTCCTCCTGTCTGATATAAACCAGCCCACAGTCACTGACACCTATCTCCCCTTGGCTGACATAAACCTGCCCCAGAGTCACTGACACCAAACACCCCCTGTCTGATATAAACCAGCCCCACAGTCACTGACACCAATCTCCCCTTGTCTGATATAAACCAGCTCCACAATCACTGACACCAAACTCCCCCTGTCTGATATAAACCAGCCCCACAGTCACTGACACCAATCTCCCCTTGTCTGATATAAACCAGCCCCACAGTCACTGACACCAATCTCCCCCTGTCTGATATAAACTAGCCCCTCATTCACTGACGCCAACCTCCCCCTGTCTGATATAAACCAGCCCACAGTCAATGACGCCAACCTCCCCCTGTCTGTTATAAACCAGCCCCACAGACACTGACACTAATCTCCCCCTGTCTGATATAAACTCGCCCCACAGTCACTGACACCAATCTCCCCCTGTCTGATATAAACGAGCCCCTCATTCACTGACGCCAACCTCCCCCTGTCTGTTATAAACCAGCCCCACAGTCACTGACACTAATCTCCCCCTGTCTGATATAAACTAGCCCCACAGTCACTGACACCAATCTCACGCTGTCTGAAAGAATCTAGCCCCACAGTCACTGACACCAATCTCCCCCTGTTTGATACAAACCAGCCCCACAGTCACTGACACCAATCTTCCCCTGTCCGATATAAACTAGCCCCACAGTCACTGACACCAATCTCCCCCTGTCTGATATAAACCAGCCCCACAGTCACAGACACCAATCTTCCCCTGTCTGATATAAACCAGCCCCTCATTCACTGACGCCAACCTCCCCCTGTCTGTTATAAACCAGCCCCACAGTCACTGACACCAATCTCACCCTGTCTGATATAAACTAGCCCCACAGTCACTGACACCAATCTCCCCCTGTTTGATATAAACCAGCCCCACAGTCACTGACACCAATCTTCCCCTTTCTGATATAAACTAGCCCCACAGTCACTGACACCAACCTCCCCCTGTCTGATTTCAACCAGACCCACAGTCAGTGACGCAAATCTCCCCCTTTCTGATATAAACCAGCCCCACAATCACTGACACCAATCTCCCCCTGTCTGATATAATCTAGCCCCACAGTCACTGACACCAATCTCCCCCTGTCTGATATAAACTAGCCCCACAGTCACAGACACCAATCTTCCCCTGTCTGATATAAACCAGACCCACAGTCAGTGACGCAAATCTCCCCTTGTCAGATATAAACCAGCCCCACAGTCACTGACACCAATCTTCCCTTTCTGATATAAACCAGACCCACAGTCAGTGACACCAATCTTCCCCGGTCTGATATAAACCAGACCCACAGTCAGTGACGCAAATCTCTCCTTGTCAGATATAAACCAGCCCCACAGTCACTGACACCAATCTTCCCCCGTCTGATATAAACCAGACCCACAGTCACTGATACCAATCCCCCCCGTCTGATATAAACCAGCCCCACAGTCCCTGACACTATTCTCCCATGTCTGACATAAACCAGCCCACAGTCACTGACGCCAATCTCCCCCTGTCTGATATAAACCAGCCTCACAGTCACTCATGCCAATCACCCCTTGTCTGATATAAACATACCCACAGTTATTGACAGCAATCTCCCCCTGACTAATGTAAACCACACACACAGTCCATGGCACCAATCTCCCCCTGCCATATAAACCAGCATTCCTGAAGAAGATCTTATGCCCAAAACGTCGATTCTCCTGTCCCTTGAATGCTTACTGACCTGTGGTGCTTTTCCAGCAACACCTTTTCACCACAGACACTGACACCAATCTCCCCCTGTCTGATATAAACTAGCCCCACAGTCACTGATGCCAATCTCCCCTTGTCTGATATAAACCAGCCCCACAGTCACTGACACTATTCTCCCCCTGTCTGATATAAACCAGCCCTACAGTCACTGACACCAATCTCCCCCTGTCTGACATAAACTAGCCCCACAGTCACTGACACCAATCTTCCCCTGTCTGATATGAACCAGCCTCACAGTCATTGACGCCAATCGCCCCCTGTCTGATCCACACCAGCCCCGCAGTCACAAGGGCAATCTCCCCCTGTCTGATATAAACCAGGCGCACAGTGCCTGACACCAATCTCTGCATATCTGATATAACCCAGCTCCACAGACACTGACACCAATCTCCTCCTGTCTGATATATTCCAGCCCCACAGTCACTGACACCAATTCCCCCCTTGTCTGATATAAACCAGCCCCACAGTCACTGACGCCAATCTCCCCTTGTCTGATATAAACCAACCCACAGTCACTGACACCAATCTCCCCTTGTCTGATATAAACCAACCCACAGTCACTGACACTATTCTCCCCCTGTCTGATATAAACCAGCCCCAGTCAATGACGCCAATCACCCCTTGTCTGATATAAACCAGCCCTCATTCACTGACGCCAACCTCTCCTTGTCTGATATAAACCAGCCCCACAGTCACTGACACCAATCTCCACCTGTCTGATATAAACCAACCCACAGTCACTGACGCCAATCTTCCCTTGTCTGATATAAACGAGCCCCTCATTCACTGACGCCAACCTCTCATTGTCTGATATAAACCAGCCCCACAGTCACTGACACCAATCTCCCCCTGTCTGATATAAACCAGCCTCACAGTCACTGACACTAATCACCCCTTGTCTGATATAAACATACCTACAGTCATTGACAGCAATCTCCCCATGACTAATGTAAACCAGACACACAGTCCATGACACCAATCTCCCCCTGTCATATAAACCAGCAATCCTGAAGAAGATCTTACGCCCAAAACGTCGATTCTCCTGTCCCTTGAATGCTTACTGACATGCTGTGCTTTTCCAGCAACACCTTTTCACCACAGACATGACACCAATCTCCCCTTGTCTGATATAAATGAGCCCACAGTCACTGACGCCAATCTTCCCTTGTCTGATATAAACGAGCCCCTCACTCACTGACGGCAACACTCCCCTTGTCTGATATAAACCAGCCACACAGTCACTGACGCCAATCTCCCCTTGTCTGATATAAACTAGCCGCACAGTCACTGACGCCAATCTCCCCCTGTCTGATATAATCCAGCCCCATAGTCACTGACTCAAACACCCCCTGTCTGATATAAACGAACCCCTCATTCACTGACACAAATCTCTCCTGATATAAACCAGTCTCCCAGAGAGTGATACCAAACTCCCTAAGTCCAATTTAAATCATTCCCACAAAATCTTTCACCAATCTCATGTTGTCTGATATAATCCATCCCGACAGTGACTGAAACTAATCTCCCCCTGTCTGATATAAACCAACCCACAGTCACTGACACCATTCTCCCCCTGTCTGATATAAACTAGCCCCACAGTCACTGACACCAATATCCCCCTGTCTGACATAAACCAGACCCACAGTCAGTGATGCAAATCTCCCCTTGTCGGATATAAACCAGCCCCACAGTCACTGACACCAATCTCCCCCTGTCTGATATGAACCAGCCCCACAGTCACTGACACCAATCGCCCCCTGTCTGATACACACCAGCACCACAGTCACAAGGGCAATCTCCGCCTGTCTGATATAAACCAGGCGCACAGTCCCTGACACCAATCTCCCCCTGTCTGATATATTCCAGCCCCACAGACACTGACACCAATCTCCCCTTGTCTGATATAAACCAGCCCACAGTCACTAACGCCAACCTCTCCTTGTCTGCTATAAAACAGCCCCACTGTCACTGACGCCAATCTCCCCTTGTCTGATATAAACCTGCCCCACAGTCACTGACCCCAATCTCCCCTTGTCTGATATAAACCAACCCACAGTCACTGACACCAATTTCCCCTGTCTGATATAAACCAGCCCCACAGTCACTGACACCAATCTCCCCCAGTCTGATTTAAACCAGCCCCACAGTCACTGACACCAATCTCCCCCTGTCTGATATAAACCAGCCCCACAGTCACTGACACCAATCTCCCCCAGTCTGATTTAAACCAGCCCCACAGTAACTGACACTATTCTCCCCCTGTCTGATATAAACCAGCCCCAGTCAATGACGCCAATCACCCCTTGTCTGATATAAACCAGCCCTCATTCACTGACGCCAACCTCTCCTTGTCTGATATAAACCAGCCCCACAGTCACTGACACCAATCTCCCCCTGTCTGATATAAACCAGCCTCACAGTCACTGACACCAATCACCCCTTGTCTGATATAAACCAGCCCCACAGTCACTGACACCAATCACCCCTTGTCTGATATAAACATACCTACAGTCATTGACAGCAATCTCCCCCTGCCTAATGTAAACCAGACACACAGTCCATGACACCAATCTCCCCCTGTCATATAAATCAGCATTCCTGAAGAAGATCTTACGCCCAAAACGTCGATTCTCCTGTCCCTTGAATGCTTACTGACATGCTGTGCTTTTCCAGCAACATCTTTTCACCACAGACATGACACCAATCTCCCCTTGTCTGATATAAATGAGCCCACAGTCACTGACGCCAATCTTCCCTTGTCTGATATAAACCAGACCCTCACTCACTGACGGCAACACTCCCCTTGTCTGATATAAACCAGCCACACAGTCACTGACGCCAATCTCCCCTTGTCTGATATAAACTAGCCGCACAGTCACTGACGCCAATCTCCCCCTGTCTGTTATAATCCAGCCCCATAGTCACTGACTCAAACACCCCCTGTCTGATATAAACGAACCCCTCATTCACTGAAACAAATCTCTCCCGATATAAACCAGTCTCCCAGAGAGTGATACCAAACTCCCTAAGTCCAATTTAAATCATTCCCACAAAATCTTTCACCAATCTCATGTTGTCTGATATAATCCATCCCGACAGTGACTGAAACTAATCTCCCCCTGTCTGATATAAACCAGACCCACAGTCACTGACAACATTCTCCCCCTGTCTGATATAAACTAGCCCCACAGTCAGTGATGCAAATCTCCCCTTGTCGGATATAAACCAGCCCCACAGTCACTGACACCAATCTCCCCCTGTCTGATATGAACCAGCCCCACAGTCACTGACACCAATCGCCCCCTGTCTGATATAAACTAGCCCCACAGTCACTGACACCAATCTCCCCCTGTCTGATATAAACCAGCCCCACAGTCACAGACACCAATCTTCCCCTGTCTGATATAAACTAGCCCCACAGTCACTGACACCAATCTCACGCTGTATGAAAGAAACTAGCCCCACAGTCACTGACACCAATCTCCCCCTGTTTGATATAAACCAGCCCCACAGTCACTGACACCAATCTTCCCCTGTCCGATATAAACTAGCCCCACAGTCACTGACACCAATCTCCCCCTGTCTGATATAAACCAGCCCCACAGTCACTGACACTAATCTCCCCCTGTCTGATATAAACTAGCCCCACAGTCACTGACACCAATCTCACCCTGTCTGATATAAACTAGCCCCACAGTCACTGACACCAATCTCCCCCTGTTTGATATAAACCAGCCCCACAGTCACTGACACCAATCTTCCCCTTTCTGATATAAACTAGCCCCACAGTCACTGACACCAACCTCCCCCTGTCTGATTTCAACCAGACCCACAGTCAGTGACGCAAATCTCCCCCTTTCTGATATAAACCAGCCCCACAATCACTGACACTAATCTCCCCCTGTCTGATATAATCTAGCCCCACAGTCACTGACACCAATCTCCCCTTGTCTGATATAAACCAGCCCACAGTCACTAACGCCAACCTCTCCTTGTCTGCTATAAAACAGCCCCACTGTCACTGACGCCAATCTCCCCTTGTCTGATATAAACCTGCCCCACAGTCACTGACCCCAATCTCCCCTTGTCTGATATAAACCAACCCACAGTCACTGACACCAATTTCCCCTGTCTGATATAAACCAGCCCCACAGTCACTGACACCAATCTCCCCCAGTCTGATTTAAACCAGCCCCACAGTCACTGACACCAATCTCCCCCTGTCTGATATAAACCAGCCCCACAGTCACTGACACCAATCTCCCCCAGTCTGATTTAAACCAGCCCCACAGTAACTGACACTATTCTCCCCCTGTCTGATATAAACCAGCCCCAGTCAATGACGCCAATCACCCCTTGTCTGATATAAACCAGCCCTCATTCACTGACGCCAACCTCTCCTTGTCTGACATAAACCTGCCCCAGAGTCACTGACACCAAACACCCCCTGTCTGATATAAACCAGCCCCACAGTCACTGACACCAATCTCCCCTTGTCTGATATAAACCAGCTCCACAATCACTGACACCAAACTCCCCCTGTCTGATATAAACCAGCCCCACAGTCACTGACACCAATCTCCCCTTGTCTGATATAAACCAGCCCCACAGTCACTGACACCAATCTCCCCCTGTCTGATATAAACTAGCCCCTCATTCACTGACGCCAACCTCCCCCTGTCTGATATAAACCAGCCCACAGTCAATGACGCCAACCTCCCCCTGTCTGTTATAAACCAGCCCCACAGACACTGACACTAATCTCCCCCTGTCTGATATAAACTCGCCCCACAGTCACTGACACCAATCTCCCCCTGTCTGATATAAACGAGCCCCTCATTCACTGACGCCAACCTCCCCCTGTCTGTTATAAACCAGCCCCACAGTCACTGACACTAATCTCCCCCTGTCTGATATAAACTAACCCCACAGTCACTGACACCAATCTCACGCTGTCTGAAAGAATCTAGCCCCACAGTCACTGACACCAATCTCCCCCTGTTTGATACAAACCAGCCCCACAGTCACTGACACCAATCTTCCCCTGTCCGATATAAACTAGCCCCACAGTCACTGACACCAATCTCCCCCTGTCTGATATAAACCAGCCCCACAGTCACAGACACCAATCTTCCCCTGTCTGATATAAACCAGCCCCTCATTCACTGACGCCAACCTCCCCCTGTCTGTTATAAACCAGCCCCACAGTCACTGACACCAATCTCACCCTGTCTGATATAAACTAGCCCCACAGTCACTGACACCAATCTCCCCCTGTTTGATATAAACCAGCCCCACAGTCACTGACACCAATCTTCCCCTTTCTGATATAAACTAGCCCCACAGTCACTGACACCAACCTCCCCCTGTCTGATTTCAACCAGACCCACAGTCAGTGACGCAAATCTCCCCCTTTCTGATATAAACCAGCCCCACAATCACTGACACCAATCTCCCCCTGTCTGATATAATCTAGCCCCACAGTCACTGACACCAATCTCCCCCTGTCTGATATAAACTAGCCCCACAGTCACAGACACCAATCTTCCCCTGTCTGATATAAACCAGACCCACAGTCAGTGACGCAAATCTCCCCTTGTCAGATATAAACCAGCCCCACAGTCACTGACACCAATCTTCCCTTTCTGATATAAACCAGACCCACAGTCAGTGACACCAATCTTCCCCGGTCTGATATAAACCAGACCCACAGTCAGTGACGCAAATCTCTCCTTGTCAGATATAAACCAGCCCCACAGTCACTGACACCAATCTTCCCCCGTCTGATATAAACCAGACCCACAGTCACTGATACCAATCCCCCCCGTCTGATATAAACCAGCCCCACAGTCCCTGACACTATTCTCCCATGTCTGACATAAACCAGCCCACAGTCACTGACGCCAATCTCCCCCTGTCTGATATAAACCAGCCTCACAGTCACTCATGCCAATCACCCCTTGTCTGATATAAACATACCCACAGTTATTGACAGCAATCTCCCCCTGACTAATGTAAACCACACACACAGTCCATGACACCAATCTCCCCCTGCCATATAAACCAGCATTCCTGAAGAAGATCTTATGCCCAAAACGTCGATTCTCCTGTCCCTTGAATGCTTACTGACCTGTGGTGCTTTTCCAGCAACACCTTTTCACCACAGACACTGACACCAATCTCCCCCTGTCTGATATAAACTAGCCCCACAGTCACTGATGCCAATCTCCCCTTGTCTGATATAAACCAGCCCCACAGTCACTGACACTATTCTCCCCCTGTCTGATATAAACCAGCCCTACAGTCACTGACACCAATCTCCCCCTGTCTGACATAAACTAGCCCCACAGTCACTGACACCAATCTTCCCCTGTCTGATATGAACCAGCCTCACAGTCATTGACGCCAATCGCCCCCTGTCTGATCCACACCAGCCCCGCAGTCACAAGGGCAATCTCCCCCTGTCTGATATAAACCAGGCGCACAGTGCCTGACACCAATCTCTGCATATCTGATATAACCCAGCTCCACAGACACTGACACCAATCTCCTCCTGTCTGATATATTCCAGCCCCACAGTCACTGACACCAATTCCCCCCTTGTCTGATATAAACCAGCCCCACAGTCACTGACGCCAATCTCCCCTTGTCTGATATAAACCAACCCACAGTCACTGACACCAATCTCCCCTTGTCTGATATAAACCAACCCACAGTCACTGACACTATTCTCCCCCTGTCTGATATAAACCAGCCCCAGTCAATGACGCCAATCACCCCTTGTCTGATATAAACCAGCCCTCATTCACTGACGCCAACCTCTCCTTGTCTGATATAAACCAGCCCCACAGTCACTGACACCAATCTCCACCTGTCTGATATAAACCAACCCACAGTCACTGACGCCAATCTTCCCTTGTCTGATATAAACGAGCCCCTCATTCACTGACGCCAACCTCTCATTGTCTGATATAAACCAGCCCCACAGTCACTGACACCAATCTCCCCCTGTCTGATATAAACCAGCCTCACAGTCACTGACACTAATCACCCCTTGTCTGATATAAACATACCTACAGTCATTGACAGCAATCTCCCCATGACTAATGTAAACCAGACACACAGTCCATGACACCAATCTCCCCCTGTCATATAAACCAGCAATCCTGAAGAAGATCTTACGCCCAAAACGTCGATTCTCCTGTCCCTTGAATGCTTACTGACATGCTGTGCTTTTCCAGCAACACCTTTTCACCACAGACATGACACCAATCTCCCCTTGTCTGATATAAATGAGCCCACAGTCACTGACGCCAATCTTCCCTTGTCTGATATAAACGAGCCCCTCACTCACTGACGGCAACACTCCCCTTGTCTGATATAAACCAGCCACACAGTCACTGACGCCAATCTCCCCTTGTCTGATATAAACTAGCCGCACAGTCACTGACGCCAATCTCCCCCTGTCTGATATAATCCAGCCCCATAGTCACTGACTCAAACACCCCCTGTCTGATATAAACGAACCCCTCATTCACTGACACAAATCTCTCCTGATATAAACCAGTCTCCCAGAGAGTGATACCAAACTCCCTAAGTCCAATTTAAATCATTCCCACAAAATCTTTCACCAATCTCATGTTGTCTGATATAATCCATCCCGACAGTGACTGAAACTAATCTCCCCCTGTCTGATATAAACCAACCCACAGTCACTGACACCATTCTCCCCCTGTCTGATATAAACTAGCCCCACAGTCACTGACACCAATATCCCCCTGTCTGACATAAACCAGACCCACAGTCAGTGATGCAAATCTCCCCTTGTCGGATATAAACCAGCCCCACAGTCACTGACACCAATCTCCCCCTGTCTGATATGAACCAGCCCCACAGTCACTGACACCAATCGCCCCCTGTCTGATACACACCAGCACCACAGTCACAAGGGCAATCTCCGCCTGTCTGATATAAACCAGGCGCACAGTCCCTGACACCAATCTCCCCCTGTCTGATATATTCCAGCCCCACAGACACTGACACCAATCTCCCCTTGTCTGATATAAACCAGCCCACAGTCACTAACGCCAACCTCTCCTTGTCTGCTATAAAACAGCCCCACTGTCACTGACGCCAATCTCCCCTTGTCTGATATAAACCTGCCCCACAGTCACTGACCCCAATCTCCCCTTGTCTGATATAAACCAACCCACAGTCACTGACACCAATTTCCCCTGTCTGATATAAACCAGCCCCACAGTCACTGACACCAATCTCCCCCAGTCTGATTTAAACCAGCCCCACAGTCACTGACACCAATCTCCCCCTGTCTGATATAAACCAGCCCCACAGTCACTGACACCAATCTCCCCCAGTCTGATTTAAACCAGCCCCACAGTAACTGACACTATTCTCCCCCTGTCTGATATAAACCAGCCCCAGTCAATGACGCCAATCACCCCTTGTCTGATATAAACCAGCCCTCATTCACTGACGCCAACCTCTCCTTGTCTGATATAAACCAGCCCCACAGTCACTGACACCAATCTCCCCCTGTCTGATATAAACCAGCCTCACAGTCACTGACACCAATCACCCCTTGTCTGATATAAACCAGCCCCACAGTCACTGACACCAATCACCCCTTGTCTGATATAAACATACCTACAGTCATTGACAGCAATCTCCCCCTGCCTAATGTAAACCAGACACACAGTCCATGACACCAATCTCCCCCTGTCATATAAATCAGCATTCCTGAAGAAGATCTTACGCCCAAAACGTCGATTCTCCTGTCCCTTGAATGCTTACTGACATGCTGTGCTTTTCCAGCAACATCTTTTCACCACAGACATGACACCAATCTCCCCTTGTCTGATATAAATGAGCCCACAGTCACTGACGCCAATCTTCCCTTGTCTGATATAAACCAGACCCTCACTCACTGACGGCAACACTCCCCTTGTCTGATATAAACCAGCCACACAGTCACTGACGCCAATCTCCCCTTGTCTGATATAAACTAGCCGCACAGTCACTGACGCCAATCTCCCCCTGTCTGATATAATCCAGCCCCATAGTCACTGACTCAAACACCCCCTGTCTGATATAAACGAACCCCTCATTCACTGAAACAAATCTCTCCCGATATAAACCAGTCTCCCAGAGAGTGATACCAAACTCCCTAAGTCCAATTTAAATCATTCCCACAAAATCTTTCACCAATCTCATGTTGTCTGATATAATCCATCCCGACAGTGACTGAAACTAATCTCCCCCTGTCTGATATAAACCAGACCCACAGTCACTGACAACATTCTCCCCCTGTCTGATATAAACTAGCCCCACAGTCAGTGATGCAAATCTCCCCTTGTCGGATATAAACCAGCCCCACAGTCACTGACACCAATCTCCCCCTGTCTGATATGAACCAGCCCCACAGTCACTGACACCAATCGCCCCCTGTCTGATATAAACTAGCCCCACAGTCACTGACACCAATCTCCCCCTGTCTGATATAAACCAGCCCCACAGTCACAGACACCAATCTTCCCCTGTCTGATATAAACTAGCCCCACAGTCACTGACACCAATCTCACGCTGTATGAAAGAAACTAGCCCCACAGTCACTGACACCAATCTCCCCCTGTTTGATATAAACCAGCCCCACAGTCACTGACACCAATCTTCCCCTGTCCGATATAAACTAGCCCCACAGTCACTGACACCAATCTCCCCCTGTCTGATATAAACCAGCCCCACAGTCACTGACACTAATCTCCCCCTGTCTGATATAAACTAGCCCCACAGTCACTGACACCAATCTCACCCTGTCTGATATAAACTAGCCCCACAGTCACTGACACCAATCTCCCCCTGTTTGATATAAACCAGCCCCACAGTCACTGACACCAATCTTCCCCTTTCTGATATAAACTAGCCCCACAGTCACTGACACCAACCTCCCCCTGTCTGATTTCAACCAGACCCACAGTCAGTGACGCAAATCTCCCCCTTTCTGATATAAACCAGCCCCACAATCACTGACACTAATCTCCCCCTGTCTGATATAATCTAGCCCCACAGTCACTGACACCAATCTCCCCTTGTCTGATATAAACCAGCCCACAGTCACTAACGCCAACCTCTCCTTGTCTGCTATAAAACAGCCCCACTGTCACTGACGCCAATCTCCCCTTGTCTGATATAAACCTGCCCCACAGTCACTGACCCCAATCTCCCCTTGTCTGATATAAACCAACCCACAGTCACTGACACCAATTTCCCCTGTCTGATATAAACCAGCCCCACAGTCACTGACACCAATCTCCCCCAGTCTGATTTAAACCAGCCCCACAGTCACTGACACCAATCTCCCCCTGTCTGATATAAACCAGCCCCACAGTCACTGACACCAATCTCCCCCAGTCTGATTTAAACCAGCCCCACAGTAACTGACACTATTCTCCCCCTGTCTGATATAAACCAGCCCCAGTCAATGACGCCAATCACCCCTTGTCTGATATAAACCAGCCCTCATTCACTGACGCCAACCTCTCCTTGTCTGATATAAACCAGCCCCACAGTCACTGACACCAATCTCCCCCTGTCTGATATAAACCAGCCTCACAGTCACTGACACCAATCACCCCTTGTCTGATATAAACCAGCCCCACAGTCACTGACACCAATCACCCCTTGTCTGATATAAACATACCTACAGTCATTGACAGCAATCTCCCCCTGCCTAATGTAAACCAGACACACAGTCCATGACACCAATCTCCCCCTGTCATATAAATCAGCATTCCTGAAGAAGATCTTACGCCCAAAACGTCGATTCTCCTGTCCCTTGAATGCTTACTGACATGCTGTGCTTTTCCAGCAACATCTTTTCACCACAGACATGACACCAATCTCCCCTTGTCTGATATAAATGAGCCCACAGTCACTGACGCCAATCTTCCCTTGTCTGATATAAACCAGACCCTCACTCACTGACGGCAACACTCCCCTTGTCTGATATAAACCAGCCACACAGTCACTGACGCCAATCTCCCCTTGTCTGATATAAACTAGCCGCACAGTCACTGACGCCAATCTCCCCCTGTCTGATATAATCCAGCCCCATAGTCACTGACTCAAACACCCCCTGTCTGATATAAACGAACCCCTCATTCACTGAAACAAATCTCTCCCGATATAAACCAGTCTCCCAGAGAGTGATACCAAACTCCCTAAGTCCAATTTAAATCATTCCCACAAAATCTTTCACCAATCTCATGTTGTCTGATATAATCCATCCCGACAGTGACTGAAACTAATCTCCCCCTGTCTGATATAAACCAGACCCACAGTCACTGACAACATTCTCCCCCTGTCTGATATAAACTAGCCCCACAGTCAGTGATGCAAATCTCCCCTTGTCGGATATAAACCAGCCCCACAGTCACTGACACCAATCTCCCCCTGTCTGATATGAACCAGCCCCACAGTCACTGACACCAATCGCCCCCTGTCTGATATAAACTAGCCCCACAGTCACTGACACCAATCTCCCCCTGTCTGATATAAACCAGCCCCACAGTCACAGACACCAATCTTCCCCTGTCTGATATAAACTAGCCCCACAGTCACTGACACCAATCTCACGCTGTATGAAAGAAACTAGCCCCACAGTCACTGACACCAATCTCCCCCTGTTTGATATAAACCAGCCCCACAGTCACTGACACCAATCTTCCCCTGTCCGATATAAACTAGCCCCACAGTCACTGACACCAATCTCCCCCTGTCTGATATAAACCAGCCCCACAGTCACTGACACTAATCTCCCCCTGTCTGATATAAACTAGCCCCACAGTCACTGACACCAATCTCACCCTGTCTGATATAAACTAGCCCCACAGTCACTGACACCAATCTCCCCCTGTTTGATATAAACCAGCCCCACAGTCACTGACACCAATCTTCCCCTTTCTGATATAAACTAGCCCCACAGTCACTGACACCAACCTCCCCCTGTCTGATTTCAACCAGACCCACAGTCAGTGACGCAAATCTCCCCCTTTCTGATATAAACCAGCCCCACAATCACTGACACTAATCTCCCCCTGTCTGATATAATCTAGCCCCACAGTCACTGACACCAATCTCCCCCTGTCTGATATAAACTAGCCCCACAGTCACAGACACCAATCTTCCCCTGTCTGATATAAACCAGACCCACAGTCAGTGACGCAAATCTCCCCTTGTCAGATATAAACCAGCCCCACAGTCAGTGACACCAATCTTCCCTTTCTGATATAAACCAGACCCACAGTCACTGACACCAATCTCCCCTTGTCTGATATAAACCAGCCCCACAGTCACTGACACCAATCCCCCCCGTCTGATATAAACCAGCCCCACAGTCCCTGACACTATTCTCCCATGTCTGACATAAACCAGCCCACAGTCACTGACGCCAATCTCCCCCTGTCTGATATAAACCAGCCTCACAGTCACTCATGCCAATCACCCCTTGTCTGATATAAACATACCCACAGTTATTGACAGCAATCTCCCCCTGACTAATGTAAACCACACACACAGTCCATGACACCAATCTCCCCCTGCCATATAAACCAGCATTCCTGAAGAAGATCTTATGCCCAAAACGTCGATTCTCCTGTCCCTTGAATGCTTACTGACCTGTGGTGCTTTTCCAGCAACACCTTTTCACCACAGACACTGACACCAATCTCCCCCTGTCTGATATAAACTAGCCCCACAGTCACTGATGCCAATCTCCCCTTGTCTGATATAAACCAGCCCCACAGTCACTGACACTATTCTCCCCCTGTCTGATATAAACCAGCCCTACAGTCACTGACACCAATCTCCCCCTGTCTGACATAAACTAGCCCCACAGTCACTGACACCAATCTTCCCCTGTCTGATATGAACCAGCCTCACAGTCATTGACGCCAATCGCCCCCTGTCTGATCCACACCAGCCCCGCAGTCACAAGGGCAATCTCCCCCTGTCTGATATAAACCAGGCGCAGAGTGCCTGACACCAATCTCTGCATGTCTGATATAACCCAGCTCCACAGACACTGACACCAATCTCCTCCTGTCTGATATATTCCAGCCCCACAGTCACTGACACCAATTCCCCCCTTGTCTGATATAAACCAGCCCCACAGTCACTGACGCCAATCTCCCCTTGTCTGATATAAACCAACCCACAGTCACTGACACCAATCTCCCCTTGTCTGATATAAACCAACCCACAGTCACTGACACCAATCTCCCCCTGTCTGATATAAACCAGCCCCACAGTCACTGACACCAATCTCCCCCAGTCTGATTTAAACCAGCCCCACAGTAACTGACACTATTCTCCCCCTGTCTGATATAAACCAGCCCCAGTCAATGACGCCAATCACCCCTTGTCTGATATAAACCAGCCCTCATTCACTGACGCCAACCTCTCCTTGTCTGATATAAACCAGCCCCACAGTCACTGACACCAATCTCCACCTGTCTGATATAAACCAACCCACAGTCACTGACGCCAATCTTCCCTTGTCTGATATAAACGAGCCCCTCGTTCACTGACGCCAACCTCTCCTTGTCTGATATAAACCAGCCCCACAGTCACTGACACCAATCTCCCCCTGTCTGATATAAACCAGCCTCACAGTCACTGACACTAATCACCCCTTGTCTGATATAAACATACCTACAGTCATTGACAGCAATCTCCCCATGACTAATGTAAACCAGACACACAGTCCATGACACCAATCTCCCCCTGTCATATAAACCAGCATTCCTGAAGAAGATCTTACGCCCAAAACGTCGATTCTCCTGTCCCTTGAATGCTTACTGACATGCTGTGCTTTTCCAGCAACACCTTTTCACCACAGACATGACACCAATCTCCCCTTGTCTGATATAAATGAGCCCACAGTCACTGACGCCAATCTTCCCTTGTCTGATATAAACGAGCCCCTCACTCACTGACGGCAACACTCCCCTTGTCTGATATAAACCAGCCACACAGTCACTGACGCCAATCTCCCCTTGTCTGATATAAACTAGCCGCACAGTCACTGACGCCAATCTCCCCCTGTCTGATATAATCCAGCCCCATAGTCACTGACTCAAACACCCCCTGTCTGATATAAACGAACCCCTCATTCACTGACACAAATCTCTCCTGATATAAACCAGTCTCCCAGAGAGTGATACCAAACTCCCTAAGTCCAATTTAAATCATTCCCACAAAATCTTTCACCAATCTCATGTTGTCTGATATAATCCATCCCGACAGTGACTGAAACTAATCTCCCCCTGTCTGATATAAACCAACCCACAGTCACTGACACCATTCTCCCCCTGTCTGATATAAACTAGCCCCACAGTCACTGACACCAATATCCCCCTGTCTGACATAAACCAGACCCACAGTCAGTGATGCAAATCTCCCCTTGTCGGATATAAACCAGCCCCACAGTCACTGACACCAATCTCCCCCTGTCTGATATGAACCAGCCCCACAGTCACTGACACCAATCGCCCCGTGTCTGATATAAACCTGCCCCACAGTCACTGACACCAATCTCCCCTTGTCTGATATAAACCAACCCACAGTCACTGACACCAATCTCCCCTGTCTGATATAAACCAGCCCCACAGTCACTGACACCAATCTCCCCCAGTCTGATTTAAACCAGCCCCACAGTCACTGACACCAATCTCCCCCAGTCTGATATAAACCAGCCCCACAGTCACTGACACCAATCTCCCCCAGTCTGATATAAACCAGCCCCACAGTAACTGACACTATTCTCCCCCTGTCTGATATAAACCAGCCCCAGTCAATGACGCCAATCACGCCTTGTCTGATATAAACCAGCCCTCATTCACTGACGCCAACCTCTCCTTGTCTGATATAAACCAGCCCCACAGTCACTGACACCAATCTCCACCTGTCTGATATAAACCAACCCACAGTCACTGACGCCAATCTTCCCTTGTCTGATGTAAACGAGCCCCTCATTCACTGACGCCAACCTCTCCTTGTCTGATATAAACCAGCCCCACAGTCACTGACACCAATCTCCCCCTGTCTGATATAAACCAGCCTTACAGTCACTGACACCAATCACCCCTTGTCTGATATAAACATACCTACAGTCATTGACAGCAATCTCCCCCTGCCTAATGTAAACCAGACACACAGTCCATGACACCAATCTCCCCCTGTCATATAAACCAGCATTCCTGAAGAAGATCTTACGCCCAAAACGTCGATTCTCCTGTCCCTTGAATGCTTACTGACATGCTGTGCTTTTCCAGCAACATCTTTTCACCACAGACATGACACCAATCTCCCCTTGTCTGATATAAATGAGCCCACAGTCACTGACGCCAATCTTCCCTTGTCTGATATAAACCAGACCCTCACTCACTGACGGCAACACTCCCCTTGTCTGATATAAACCAGCCACACAGTCACTGACGCCAATCTCCCCTTGTCTGATATAAACGAGCCGCACAGTCACTGACGCCAATCTCCCCCTGTCTGATATAATCCAGCCCCATAGTCACTGACTCAAACACCCCCTGCCTGATATAAACGAACCCCTCATTCACTGAAACAAATCTCTCCTGATATAAACCAGTCTCCCAGAGAGTGATACCAAACTCCCTAAGTCCAATTTAAATCATTCCCACAAAATCTTTCACCAATCTCATGTTGTCTGATATAATCCATCCCGACAGTGACTGAAACTAATCTCCCCCTGTCTGATATAAACCAGACCCACAGTCACTGACACCATTCTCCCCCTGTCTGATATAAACTAGCCCCACAGTCACTGACACCAATATCCCCCTGTCTGATATAAACCAGACCCACAGTCAGTGATGCAAATCTCCCCTTGTCGGATATAAACCAGCCCCACAGTCACTGACACCAATCTCCCCCTGTCTGATATGAACCAGCCCCACAGTCACTGACACCAATCGCCCCCTGTCTGATACACACCAGCACCACAGTCACAAGGGCAATCTCCGCCTGTCTGATATAAACCAGGCGCACAGTCCCTGAAACCAATCTCCCCCTGTCTGATATATTCCAGCCCCACAGACACTGACACCAATCTCCCCTTGTCTGATATAAACCAGCCCACAGTCACTGACGCCAACCTCTCCTTGTCTGCTATAAAACAGCCCCACTGTCACTGACGCCAATCTCCCCTTGTCTGATATAACCTTACCCACAGTCATTGACAGCAATCTTCCTCTGTCATATAAACCCGCATTCCTAAAGAAGGGCTTATGCCCGAAACGTCGATTCTCCTGTTCCTTGGATGCTGCGTGACCTGCTGCGCTTTTCGAGCAACACATTTTCACCAGCCACACAGTCACTGACGCCAATCTCCCTCTGTCTGATATACACCAGCCCCACAGTCACAGACACCAATCTCCCCTTGTCTGATATAAACCAGCCCCACAGTCACTGGCACCAATCTCCCCCTGTCTGATATAAACCAGCCCCACAGTCACTGACACCAATCTCCCCCTGTCTGATATAAACCAGCCCCACAGTCACTGGCACCAATCTCCCCCTGTCTGATATAAACCAGCCCCACAGTCACTGACACCAATCTCCCCCTGTCTGATATAAACCAGCCCCACAGTCACTGACACCAATCTCCTCGGGTATGACATAAACTTTGATTCCCATTCTTCCTGGTAGGAAAGTAGGGCCATGTGTGTAATGTTCAAATCAGGAAGAATTGTCAGCAAGGATTCATCAACTTCATTTTTGGACATTTTAATGCCGGGGAACTTTTCAGGTATCTAATTTCAGTTCTTTTCCCAGGGATCAAGTTCCATTTTAAGCAGAAATTCAATATTAGTTGCACACTAATTGTCTGTGATATTTTTCTGAATTTGACAGACTGATCACAGAGAGCTGGTTTTAAAGGGTCGCTATACCCTGAAGAAAGCTGTCAGCTACGATGACAAGAATCTTCAACTCTACTCTAGTGATAAGGAAGTAACTTCAGCAGAAACAAGCCCTAACTGTCAGGACGAACTTGATTCAGTGCTGGATGTCAGAGCAACAGGAGTAATGGAATATTCCAACCTCTGCAGTCACTTGTAGACTTGGTGTGTGAGCTGACTACATCCACTTGCACTGGTTGAACAGGTCACTCCCAGGTGTGAATCTGCTGGTGTGTCAGAGGGTTGGATGAAGTTGTGAATCCTTCCTCTCACACAGGGCAGGCGAATGGCCACAACACAGTGTGAACTCACTGATGGGTCAGAAGGTTAGATGTATTAGGGAACCCTTTCTCCCACACGGCAGACGAATATTCTTTCCACAGTTTGAACATGCTGATGGATCAGTAGCTGTGACAGTTGAGAAAATCCCTCTCACAAATGGAGCAGGGGAATGAATAGCTTCTCCCTAGTATGAACCTGATCTACCAGTCACTCTGAGTGAATCCTTCCTCACAGAGACAACAGGTGAATGGTTTCTCACTTGCGTGAAATAGCTGGTGTGTCAGCAGAGTTGCTGACTGAGTGAATCCTTTCCCACACTAAGTGCAGGAGAATGGCATCTCTCCAGTGTGACTGTGCGGATGAATTTCCAAAAGGAATGAGTATTTGAATGCCTTTCCACAATCCCCATGTTTACATGGTTTCCCTGTGGTACTGTTGTTGTTGCTTGTCTCCAGGTTTGGTGATCAGTTCAAGCCTTGCCCACACACAAACACACCCCCAGGGCGGTGGGAAATGGGAACTCACTGTCTGTAAGGGGTTCTGAAGGAGAAACTCTCCAAATGTTGAAGATGCTGTTATGAAGTTGAAGGTGTATACTGTACCTTTACGGGAGAGTGAAGGATGTTTTGGCAGTGAGAGCAACTGTCGTGTGACTTGACTATGACTTGAAAATATGTAACATTTGGTTGTAAACTAGATACCTCAGTAGTTTGACCACCATTTGAATTCAACCAATCCATTTAAATTATGCCCCAGTATACTAAAACCCAATGGAATTTGAATTTTACCATTTTGACAACTTAGAACCAGTGAGATGATCCAATATTTGGGGTATCAAAGGTCAGCATTTTGAGAGTTAGCTAGAGAGAGAGAGAGAGAGAGAGACTGCCATCCAAAACACTCTCGATCAAAGGTACTTTTTTTACCCTTGCAGCAGAAGTCTAAAGCCAACCCAGGGAGATCTAAAACAGGAAGATCGACACAGGAGATGACAGCCGCTGTCTGGCTTTGAAACTTAATATGCTGCACATTTTAATCGGGGTTTATTGGATCAGTATATTGTTATAGAGTTGGACATAGAAAACAGATCTTTAAGAGAAAAGTGGTTCAGAGTTGTAAATAGTTATTGTTTACATAGAACATAGTACAGAACAGGCCCTTTAGCCCACGATGTTGTGCCAAGGATTAATCTTAATGTAAAATAAAATAACTTAACATACACACCCCTCACTTCACTGCTATCCATGTGCATGTCCAGTAGTCACTTAATTGTCCCCAATGACTCTGCTTCCACCACCACCGCTGGCAACAGCATTCCATGCGTTCACAACTCTCTGCGTAAAGAAACTACCTCTGACGACCCCGTTTAACCTTTCTCCTAAAAACTTAAAACTATGACTCCTCGTGCCAGTCAATCCTGCCCTGGGGAAAGGTCTCTGGCTATTGACTCTCATTACCTTGTATACCTCGATCAGGTCTCCTCTCTTCCTCCTTCTCTCCAGAGAGAAAAGTCTGAGCTTCGTCAATCTCTCTTCATAAGGCAAGCCCTCCAGTCCAGGCAGCCTTGGTAAACATTCTTTGCACCCTCTCCAAAGCCTCTGTATCTTTCCTATAGTCGGGCATCCAGAACCGGATACAATATTCCAAGTGTGGTCTTACCAGGGGCTTGTAGAGCTGTAGCAAAACCTCTCGGCTCTTAAACTTGATTCCCCTGTTAATGAAAGCCAAAACACCATATCCTTTCTTAACATCCCTATCCCCTTGGGTGGCATATTTGCGGGAACTATGTACTTGAACACCAAGATCCCTCCGTTCCTCCACACTACCAAGATCCGGTCTTTAATCCTGTATTCAGCATTCTCGTTCGACCTTTCAAATTGCATCATTTCGCATTTATCCAGGTTTAATTCCATCTGCCATTTTTCAGCCCAGCTCTGCATCCTGTCTATGTTGTGCTGCAGCCCTCGATACTATCAACAGAACCTCCAACCTATATACCATCTGCAAATTTACTAACCCACCCCTCAATCTCCTCATCCAAGTCATTTATAAAAACTACAAAGAGCAGAGACCCAAGAACAGAGCCCTGTGGGACCCCACTCAAGACTGACCTCCAGGCAGAACTTGCCATCTACAACCACTCTCTGCCTTCTGTCAGCTAGCCAATTCTGAATCCAAATCGCCAAATCTTCCAAAACCCATACCTCCTGACTTTATGGATGAGCCTACCATGGGGAACCTTATCGAATGCCTTGCTGAAGTCCTTATACATCACATCCACCAGCTTGACCTTCATCGATCTGTCCTGTCACTTCCTCATAGAACTCAATAAGATTTATGAGGGATGATCTGCCCCTCACAAAGCCATGCTGACAGCCTTTAATCACGCTTTGTTTTTCCAAATAGTCATAAATTCTATCCCTCAGAATTCTTTCCAAAACCTTGCTGACCACAGACGGAAGACTGGCTGGTCTGTAATTGCCAGGGATTTCCCTACTCCCCTTCTTGAAAAGAGGAACAACATTCGCCTCCTAGCAATCCTCCTGTACGACCCCCATGGAGAATGAGGATGCAAAGATCTTCACCACCGGCTTAGCAACCTCCTTTCTTGCTGCCCGGAGTAGCCTGGGATAAATCCGGTCTGGTCATGGGGACTTATCAATCTTTATGTTTGCCAAAATTTCCAGCTCATCAACTTCATCAATCCTGATCTGTTCCAGCCTGTATCCCAGCTCCTCAAAGTTCTCATTCACAACAAGGTCCCTCTCCTCAGTGAAAACCAAAGCAAAAAACCTCATTGAGGGCTTCCCCTATCTGCTCAGACTCCACGCACAAGTTCCCTACGCTATCCCTGATTGGCCCGACCTTCTCCCTGATCATTCTGTATTCCTCACGTTTGTGTAAAATGCCTTTGGATTCTCCCTAATCCTTCTTTCCAAGCCCTTTTTCATGCCCCCTCCTGGCTCTCCTCAGCCATTGCTGAGCTCCTCTCTAGCAAACCTGTAATGCTCTAAAGCTGTGCTAGATCCTTGCCTCCTCCACCTTACGTAAGCTGTCTTCTTCCTTTTGAGGAGAAGCTCCTCTGTTCTCGTTACCCTTTCTTACCCGTCTCAGAGGGACATATTTGTGCATCACTCGCAACAACTGCCCCACACGTCTGCTGTGCCCTTTCTATGGCACAATTGCTCCCAGTCTGTACGCCCCAACTCCTGTCTGATCGCGTCATAATTTCATTTTCCCCAGTTAAAACATTCACTTTTTAAAATGTTTAATGTTCACTTTTAGGGTTAAAGAATAAAATTGATATTTTTTAAAAAAATAGTGGTATTTGGGACTCCTCTGTCCCTTTAACAGATTACGAGGCAAGGTGAGTTTTTCTGCGTTTGGTTTAAATTGCAGAAGGGCTCTCGGATCTTTTTTCTGTGCTGTCGATCTCTGTAACTCCATGCTGTCCAGGTCCTGTCTGCTGTGGATGGTGCAAAGCTTTTCCGAGGCTGTACCTCTGGTTGGAACACTCCTGCTTCCACGTTCAAACACCGATAGCATTCAGTTCCTGATTCATTGTGTTGGATCAGATTTTGACTGTTTTTGGTTTGGTTTGAGTTTTCTTTCTCTGGCCCTGTCCTGATCCCCTGGAAAAGAAGTTTATAAAAGTGATCACTGTCAGGACAGGAGAGAGGTTCAGACAATTTCCAGGATTGGTGAACTATTTGTCCCTGTCATGTTCCCCCCTCCCCCAGAGCTGTGAATGCCTGTTCCCCCCTCCCCCAGAGCTGTGAATGCCTGTCCACCCCCCTCCCCCAGATCTGTGAATGTCTGCCCCCCCAAAAGCTGTGAATGCCTGTCCCCCCGAGCTGTGAATGCCTGCCCCCCCCGAGCTGTGAATGCCTGTCCCCTTCCCCCCGACCTGTGAATGTCTGCTCCCCCCGAACTGTGAATTCCTGTCCCCCCCCAGAACTGTGAATGCCTGTTCCTCTCCCCCCCAGAGCTGTGAATGCCGGTCCCCCTTGCCCCGAGCTGTGAATGCCTGTCCCCCACCACCCCCAGAGCTGTGAATGCCTGTCCACCCCCACCCCCAAAACTGTGAATACCTGCCCCCCTCCCCCGAGCTGTGAATGCCTGTCCCCCTCCCCACACCCAGAGCTGTGATGGCCTGTCCACCCCCACCCCCAGAGCTGTGAATACCTGACCCCCTCCCCCAGAGCTGTGAATGCCTGCCCCACCTACCCCGAGCTGTGAATGCCTGTCCCCCCCAGAGCTGTTAATGCCTGTCCCCCCCAGAGCTGTGAATGCCTGTCCCCCCTCCCCAGAGCTGTGAATGCCTGCCCCCCAAACCAGAGCTGTGAATGCCTGTCCCCCCTCTCCCAGAGCTGTGAATGCCTGTTCCCCCCGCCCCCCAGAGCTGTGAATGCCTGCTCCCCTACCCCCAGAGCTGTGAATGCCTGTCCCCCTTCCCCCAGAGCTGTGAATGCCTGTCTCCCCTCCCCCAGAGCTGTGAATGCCTGTCCTCCCCCAGAGCTGTGAATGCCTGCCCCCCCTGCCCCAAGCTGTGAATGCCTGCCCCCCTACCCCCAGAGCTGTGAATGCCTGTCCCCCCACGCCCCCAGAGCTGTGAATACCTGCCCCCCTCTCCCGAGCTGTGAATGCCTGTCCACCACTGCCCCGAGCTGTGAATGCCTGTCCCCCCCACCCCCAGAGCTGTGAATGCGTGTCCCCCCTCCCCCAGAGCTGTGAATGCCTGTACCCCCACCCCCAGAGCTGTGAATGCCTGTCCCCCCCACCCCCAGAGCTGTGAATGCCTGTCCCCACTCCGCCAGAGCTGCGAATGCCTGTCACCCCCAGAGCTGTGAATGCCTGTCCCTCCCTCCCCCAGAGCTGTGAATGCCTGCCCCCCCAGAGCTGTGAATGCCTGTCCCCCCCAGAGCTGTGAATGCCTGTACCCCCCCCCCAGAGCTGTGAATGCCTGTCTCCCCCCAGAGCTGTGAATGCCTGTCCATCCCCTCCCCCAGAGCTGTGAATGCCTGTCCCCCCTCCCCCAGAGCTGTGAATGCCTGTTCCCACCCCAGAGCTGTAAATGCCTGTTCCCCCCCCAAAGCTGTAAATGCCTGTTCCCCCCTCCCCCAGAGCTGTGAATGCCTGACCCCCTCCCCCAGAGCTGTGAATGCCTGTTACCCCCCACAGAGTTGTGAATGCCTGTCACCCCCACCCCCAGAGCTGTGAATGCCAGTCCCCACTCCCCCAGAGCTGTGAATGCCTGCCCCTCCCACCCCCAGAGCTGTGAATGCCTCCCCCCTCCCCCAGAGCTGTGAATGCCTGCCCCCCTCCCCCAGAGCTGTGAATGCCTGTCCCCCCCACCCCCAGAGCTGTGAATGCCTATCCCCCCCACCCCCGAGCTGTAAATGCCTGTCCCCCCTTCCCCCAGAGATGTGAATGCCTGTCCCCCCTCCCCCAGAGCTGTGAATGCATGTCCCCCCACCCCCAGAGCTGTGAATGCCTGTCCCCCCCATCCACGAGGTGTGAATGCCTGTCCCCCACACCCCCAGAGCTGGGAATGTCAGCACCCCCCACCCCCAGAGCTGTGAATGCCTGTCCCCCCCAGAGCTGTGAATGCCTGTCCCCCCACCCCCAGAGCTGTGAATGCCTGCCCCTCCTCCCCCAGAGCTGTGAATGCCTGTCCCCCCTCCCCCAGAGCTGTGATTGCCTGCCCCCCTACCCCCAGAGCTGTGAATGCCTGTCCTCCCACCCCCAGAGCTGTGAATGCCTGTCCCCCCACCCCTAGAGCGGTGAATGCCTGTCCCCCTCCCCCAGAGCTGTGAATGCCTGTCCCCCCACCACGAGAGCTGTGAATGCCTGCCCCACCAGAGCTGTGAACGCCTGAACCCCCCACCCCTAGAGCTGTGAATGACTGTCCCCCCTCCCCCAGAGCTGTGATTGCCTGTCCCCCTCCCCCAGAGCTGTGAATGCCTGTCCCCCACCTCCCCCAGAGCTGTGAATGCCTGTCCCCCCTCCCCGAGAGCTGTGAATGCCTGTTCCCCCCCAGAGCTGTGAATGCCTGTACACCCCATCCCCCAGAGCTGTGAATGCCTGTCACCCCCCAGAGCTGTGAATGCCTGTACCCCCCCTCCCCCAGAGCTGCGAATGCCTGCCCCCCCCCCAGAGCTCTGAATGCCGGTTCCCACCCCAGAGCTGTAAATGCCTGTTCCCCCCCAGAGCTGTGAATGCCTGTCCATCCCCTCCCCCAGAGCTGTGAATGCCTGTCCCCCCTCCCCCAGAGCTGTGAATGCCTGTTCCCCCCCGCAGAGCTCTGAATGCCTGTTCCCACCCCAGAGCTGTAAATGCCTGTTCCCCCCCCAGAGCTGTGAATGCCTGTCCCCCCTCCCCCAGAGCTGTGAATGCCTGCCCCCCCTCCCACAGAGCTGTGAATGCCTGTCCGCCCTCCCCCAGAGCTGTGAATGCCTGTTCCCCCTCCCAGAGCTGTGAATGCCTGTCACCCCCACCCCCAGGGCTGTGAATGCCTGACCCCGCACCCCCAGAGCTGTGAATCCTTCCCCCCTCCCCCAGAGCTGTGAATGCCTGTTCCCCCCCACCCCCAGAGCTGTGAATACCTGCCCCCACTCCCCCAGAGCTGTGAATGCCTGTCCCCCCCACCGCCAGAGCTGTGAATGCCTGTCCCCCACCCCCAGAGCTGTGAATGTCTGTCCCCCCACCACTCCCAGAGCTGTGAATGCCGGTCCACCCCCCAGAGCTGTGAATGCCTGTCCGCCCCCCCCAGAGCTGTGAATGCCTGTTCTCCCCAGAGCTGTGAATGTCTGTCCCCCCTCCCCCAGAGCTGTGAATGCCTAATCCCCCCCTCCCCCAGAGCTGTGAAGGCCTGTCCCCCCTCCCCCAGAGCTGTGAATGCCTGTCTCCCCTCCCCCAGAGCTGTGAATGCCTGTCATCCCCCAGAGCTGTGAATGCCTGTCCTCCCCCAGAGCTGTGAATGCCTGCCCCCCCCTGCCCCAAGCTGTGAATGCCTGCCCCCCTACCCCCAGAGCTGTGAATGCCTGTCCCCCCCCGCCCCCAGAGCTGTGAACACCTGCCCCCCTCCCCCCGAGCTGTGAATGTCTGTCCACCCCTGCCCCGAGCTGTGAATGCCTGTCCCCCCCACCCCCAGAGTTGTGAATGCCTGTCCCCCTCCCCCCGAGGTGTGAATGCCTGTCCCCCCTCCCCCAGAGCTGTGAATGCCTGTCCCCCCCACCCCCAGAGCTGTGAATGCCTGTCCCCACTCGCCCAGAGCTGCGAATGCCTATCCCCCCCAGAGCTGTGAATGCCTGTCACTCCCTCCCCCAGAGCTGTGAATGCCTGCCCCCCCCACCAGAGCTGTGAATGCCTGCCCCCCCCCCCCCCAGAGCTGTGAATGCCTGTCGCCCCCAGAGCTGGAATGCCTGTACCCCCGCTCCCCCAGAGCGGTGAATGCCTGTCTCCCCCCAGAGCTGTGAATGCCTGTCCATCCCCTCCCCCAGAGCTGTGAATGCCTGTCCCCCCTCCCCCCGAGCTGTGAATGCCTGTTCCCACCCCACAGCTGTAAATGCCTGTTCCCCCCCCAAAGCTGTAAATGCCTGTTTCCCCCTCCCCTAGAGATGTGAATGCCTGACCCCCTCCCCCAGAGCTGTGAATGCCTGTTACCCCCACCCCCAGAGCTGTGAATGCCTGTCCCTCCCACCTCCAGAGCTGTGAATGCCTCCCCCCCTCCCCCTGAGCTGTGAATGCCTGCCCCCCTCCCCCAGAGCTGTGAATGCCTGTCCCCCCCACCCCCAGAGCTGTGAATGCCTGCCCCCCCTCCCCCAGAGCTGTGAATGCCTGTCCCCTCTCCCCAGAGCTGTGAATGCCTGTCCCCCCTCCCCCAGAGCTGTGAATGCCTGTCCCTCCCACCCCCAGAGCTGTGAATGCCTGCCCCCCTCCCCCAGAGCTGTGAATGCCTGTCCCCCCTCCCCCAGAGCTGTGAATGTCTGTCCCCCCCCACTCCCAGAGCTGTGAATGCCGGTCCCCCCCCAGAGCTGTGAATGCCTGTTCCCCCCAGAGCTGTGAATGCCTGTCCATCCCCGCCCCCAGAGCTGTGAATGTCTGCCCCCCTCCCCCAGAGCTGTGAATGCCTCCCCCCCACCGCCAGAGCTGTGAATGCCTGTCACCCCTCCCCCAGAGCTGTGAATGCATGTCCCCCCACCCCCAGAGCTGTGAATACCTGTCCCCCCCATCCACGAGCTGTGAATGCTTGTGTCCCCCACCCCGAGAGCTGGGAATGTCCGCCCCCCCCACCCCCAGAGCTGTGAATGCCTGTCCCCCCCAGAGCTGTGAATGCCTGTCCCCCCACCCCCAGAGCTGTGAATGCCTGTCCCCCCTCCCCCAGAGCTGTGAATGCCTGTCCCCCCTCCCCCAGAGCTGTGATTGCCTGCCCCCCACCCCCAGAGCTGTGAATGCCTGTCCCCCATCTCCCCCAGAGCTGTGAATGCCTGTCCCCCCTCCCCCAGAGCTGTGAATGCCTGTTCCCCCACCAGAGCTGTGAATGCCTGTACCCCCCCTCCCCCAGAGCTGTGAATGCCTGCCCCCCCCAGAGCTGTGAATGCCTGTCCACCCCTCCCCCAGAGCTCTGAATGCCGGTTCCCACCCCAGAGCTGTAAATGCCTGTTCCCCCCCAGAGCTGTGAATGCCTGTCCATCCCCTCCCCCAGAGCTGTGAATGCCTGTCCCCCCCTCCCCCAGAGCTGTGAATGCCTGCTCCCCCCCCCCCAGAGCTCTGAATGCCTGTTCCCACCCCAGAGCTGTAAATGCCTGTTTCCCCACCCAGAGCTGTGAATGCCTGTCCTCCCCCTCCCCCAGAGCTGTAAATGCCTGTCCCCCCCTCCCCCAGAGCTGTGAATGCCTGTTCCCCCCCACTGCTGTGAATGCTTGTCACCCCCACCCCCAGAGCTGTGAATGCCTGACCCCCCACCCCCAGAGCTGTGAATGCCTGTCCCCCCTCCCCCAGAGCTGTGAATGCCTGACCCCCCACCCCCAGAGCTGTGAATGCCTCCCTCCCTCCCCCAGAGCTGTGAATGCCTGTCCCCCCCACCCCCAGAGCTGTGAATGCCTGCCCCCACTCCCCCAGAGCTGTGAATGCCTGTCCCCCCCACCGCCAGAGCTGTGAATGCCTGTCCCCCCTCCCCCAGAGCTGTGAATGTCCGTCGTCCCCCCACTCCCAGAGCTGTGAATGCCGGTCCCCCCCCAGAGCTGTGAATGCCTGTTCCCCCCAGAGCTGTGAATGCCTGTCCCCCCTCCCCCAGAGCTGTGAATGTCTGTCCCCCCCACTCCCAGAGCTGTGAATGCCGGTCCCCCGCCCAGAGCTGTGAATGCCTGTTCCCCCCAGAGCTGTGAATGCCTGTCCATCCCCTCCCCCAGAGCTGTGAATGCCTGCCCCCCTCCCCCAGAGCTGTGAATGCCTCCCCCCCTCCCCCAGAGCTGTGAATGCCTGTCCCCCCAACCCCCAGAGCTGTGAATGCCTGCCCCCCTCCCCCAGAGCTGTGGGAATGCCTGTCCCCCCCACCGCCAGAGCTGTGAATGCCTGCCCCCACTCCCCCAGAGCTGTGAATGCCTGTCCCCCCCACCGCCAGAGCTGTGAATGCCTGTCCCCCCTCCCCCAGAGCTGTGAATGTCTGTCCCCACCCCACTCCCAGAGCTGTGAATGCCGGTCCCCCCCAGAGCTGTGAATGCCTGTCCCGCCCCCCCGAGCTGTGAATGCCTGTCCCCCCCCCAGAGCTGTGAATGCCTGTTCCCCCCACCCCCCTGAGCTGTGAATGCCTGTCCCCCCACTCCCCCAGAGCTGTGAATGCCTGTCCCCCCTCCCCAGAGCTGTGAATGCCTGTCGCCCCCACCCCCGAGCTGTAAATGCCTGTCCCCCCCTTCCCCCAGAGCTGTGAATGCCTGTCCCCCCTCCCCCAGAGCTGTGAATGCATGTCCCCCCACCCCCAGAGCTGTGAATGCCTGTCACCCCCATCCACGAGCTGTGAATGCTTGTCCCCCCCACCCCCAGAGCTGGGAATGTCAGCCCCCCCCACCCCCAGAGCTGTGAATGCCTGTCCCCCCCAGAGCTGTGAATGCCTGTCCCCCCACCCACAGAGCTGTGAATGCCTGTCCCCCCTCCCCCAGAGCTGTGAATGCCTGTCCCCCCTCCCCTAGAGCTGTGAATGCCTGCCCCCCCAGAGCTGTGAATGCCTGTACCCCCCCACCCCTAGAGCTGTGAATGACTGTCCCCCCTCTGCCAGAGCTGTGATTGCCAGTCCCCCCTCCCCCAGAGCTGTGAATGCCTGTCCCCCATCTCCCCAGAGCTGTGAATGCCTGTCCCCCCTCCCCCAGAGCTGTGAATGCCTGTTCCCCCACCAGAGCTGTGAATGCCTGTACACTCCATCCCCCAGAGCTGTGAATGCCTGTGCCCCCCCCCAGAGCTGTGAATGCCTGTACCCCCCTCCCCCAGAGCTGTGAATGCCTGCCCCCCCCCCAGAGCTGTGAATGCCTGTCCACCCCTCCCCCAGAGCTCTGAATGCCGGTTCCCACCCCAGAGCTGTAAATGCCTGTTCCCCCCCAGAGCTGTGAATGCCTGTCCATCCCCTCCCCCAGAGCTGTGAATGCCTGTCCCCCCCTCCCCCAGAGCTGTGAATGCCTGTCCCCCCCCCCCCAGAGCTCTGAATGCCTGTTCCAACCCCAGAGCTGTAAATGCCTGTTTCCCCACCCAGAGCTGTGAATGCCTGTCCTCCCCCTCCCCCAGAGCTGTAAATGCCTGTCCCCCCCTCCCCCAGAGCTGTGAATGCCTGTCCCCCCCCCCACTGCTGTGAATGCTTGTCACCCCCACCCCCAGAGCTGTGAATGCCTGACCCCCCACCCCCAGAGCTGTGAATGCCTGTCCCCCCTCCCCCAGAGCTGTGAATGCCTGACCCCCCACCCCCAGAGCTGTGAATGCCTGTCCACCCCTCCCCCAGAGCTCTGAATGCCGGTTCCCACCCCAGAGCTGTAAATGCCTGTTCCCCCCCAGAGCTGTGAATGCCTGTCCATCCCCTCCCCCAGAGCTGTGAATGCCTGTCCCCCCCTCCCCCAGAGCTGTGAATGCCTGCCCCCCCCCAGAGCTCTGAATGCCTGTTCCAACCCCAGAGCTGTAAATGCCTGTTTCCCCACCCAGAGCTGTGAATGCCTGTCCTCCCCCTCCCCCAGAGCTGTAAATGCCTGTCCCCCCCTCCCCCAGAGCTGTGAATGCCTGTTCCCCCCCCACTGCTGTGAATGCTTGTCACCCCCACCCCCAGAGCTGTGAATGCCTGACCCCCCACCCCCAGAGCTGTGAATGCCTGTCCCCCCTCCCCCAGAGCTGTGAATGCCTGACCCCCCACCCCCAGAGCTGTGAATGCCACCCCCCCCTCCCCCAGAGCTGTGAATGCCTGTCCCCCCCACCCCCAGAGCTGTGAATGCTTGCCCCCACTCCCCCAGAGCTGTGAATGCCTGCCCCCCCTCCCCCAGAGCTGTGAATGCCTGTCCCCCCTCCCCAGAGCTGTGAATGCCTGTCCCCCCACACCCAGAGCTGTGAATGCCGGTCCCCCCCAGAGCTGTGAATGCCTGTTCCCCCCAGAGCTGTGAATGCCTGTCCCCCCTCCCCCAGAGCTGTGAATGTCTGTCCATCCCCTCCCCCAGAGCTGTGAATGCCGGTCCCCCCCCAGAGCTGTGAATGCCTGTTCCCCCCAGAGCTGTGAATGCCTGTCCATCCCCTCCCCCAGAGCTGTGAATGCCTGCCCCCCTCCCCCAGAGCTGTGAATGCCTGCCCCCACTCCCCCAGAGCTGTGAATGCCTGTCCCCCCCACCGCCAGAGCTGTGAATGCCTGTCCCCCCTCCCCCAGAGCTGTCAATGTCTGTCCCCACCCCACTCCCAGACCTGTGAATGCCGGTCCCCCCCAGAGCTGTGAATGCCTATCCCGCCCCCCCGAGCTGTGAATGCCTGTTCCCCCCCCCCAGAGCTGTGAATGCCTGTTCCCCCCAGAGCTGTGAATGCCTGTCCCCCCCACCCCCGAGCTGTGAATGTCTGTCCCCCCTCCCCCAGAGCTGTGAATTCCTAATCCCCCCTCCCCCAGAGCTGTGAATGCCTGTCCTCCCTCCCCCAGAGCTGTGAATGCCTGTCCCCACCTCCCCAGAGCTGTGAATGCCTGTCCCCCCTCCCCCAGAGCTGTGAATGCCTATTACCCCCCCCACCCCCCGAGCTGTGAATGCCTGTTCTCCCCCTCCCCCAGAGCTGTGAATGCCTTTCCCCCCCCACCCCCAGAGCTGTGAATGCCTGTCCCCCCTCCCCCAGAGCTGTGAATGCCTATTACCCCCCCCACCCCCCGAGCTGTGAATGCCTGTTCTCCCCCTCCCCCAGAGCTGTGAATGCCTGCCCCCCCCCCAGAGCTGTGAATGCCTGTTCCCCCCCACCGAGCAGTGAATGCCTGTCCCCCCTCCCCCAGAGCTGTGAATGCCTGTCCCCCCTCCCCCAGAGCTGTGAATGCCTTTTCCCCTCCTCTCCCCGAGCTGTGAATGCCTGTTCCCCCCCCAGAGCTGTGAATGCCTGTCCCTCCCCCAGAGCTGTGAATGCCTGCCCCCCCCAGCTGTGAATGCCTGTCCCCCCTCCCCCAGAGCTGTGAATGCCTGTCCCCTCCTCCCCCCGAGCTGTGATTGCCTGTTCCCCCTCCCCCAGAGCTGTGAATGCCTGTCCCTCTCCCCCAGAGCTATGAATGCCTGTCCCCCCTCCCCCAGAGCTGTGAATGCCTTCCCCCCCCCCAGAGCTGTGAATGCCTGTCCCCCCTCCCCCAGAGCTGTGAATGCCTGGTCCCCCCCCAGAGCTTTGAATGCCTGTCCCTCCCCCAGAGCTGTGAATGCCTGTCCCCCCCCAGCTGTGAATGCCTGTCCCCTCCTCCCCCAGAGCTGTGAATGCCTGTTCCCCCTCCCCCAGAGCTGTGAATGCCTGTCCCCTCCAGCTGTGAATGCCTGTCTCCCCTCCCCCAGATCTGTGAATGCCTGCCCCCCCGAGCTGTGAATGCCTGTCCCCCCCTCCCCAGAGCTGTGAATGCCTTCCCCCCCCTCCTCCAGAGCTGTGAATGCCTGTTCCCCCCTCCCCCAGAGCTGTGAATGCCTGTCCCCCCAGCTGTGAATGCCTGTCCCCCTCCCCTAGAGCTGTGAATGCCTGTCTCCCCCTCCCCCAGAGCTGTGAATGCCTGTAACCCCCATCCCCCAGAGATGTGAATGCCTGTACCCCCCCAGCTGTGAATGCCTGTCCCCCCCCAGAGCTGTGAATGCCTGTCCCCCCCAGCTGTGAATGCCTGCCCCCCTCCCCCAGAGCTGTGAATGTCTGTCCCCTCCTCCCCCAGAGCTGTAAATGCCTGTAATCCCCATCCCTCAGAGCTGTGAATGCCTGTTCCCCCCCCCCAGAGCTGTGAATGCCTGCCCCCCCCCTCCCCCAGAGCTGTGAATGTCTGCCCCCCCTCCCCCAGAGCTGTAAATGCCTGTAACCCCCATCCCCCAGAGCTGTGAATGCCTGTTCCCCCCATCCCCCAGAGCTGTGAATGCCTGTCCCCCCTCCCCCAGATCTGTAAATGCCTGTTCCCCCCCAGAGCTGTAAATGCCTATACCCCCCTCCCCCAGAGCTAAGAATGACTGTTTCCCCCCAGAGCTGTAAATGCCTATACCCCCCTCCCCCAGAGCTGTGAATGCCTTCCCCCCTTCTCCCAGAGCTGTGAATTCCTGTTCCCCCCCCAGAGCTGTGAATGCCTGTTCCCCCCCAGAGCTGTGAATGCCTGTTCCCCCCCAGAGCTGTGAATGCCTGTCCCCACCCCAGAGCTGTAAATGCCTATACCCCCCTCCCCCAGAGTTGTAAATGCCTGTTCCCCCCAGAGCTGTAAATGCCTATACCCCCCCTCCCCCAGAGCTGTGAATGCCTTCCCCCCTTCTCCCAGAGCTGTGAATTCCTGTTCCCCCCCCAGAGCTGTGAATGCCTGTTCCCCCCCAGAGCTGTGAATGCCTGTTCCCCCCCAGAGCTGTGAATGCCTGTCCCCACCCCAGAGCTGTAAATGCCTATACCCCCCTCCCCCAGAGTTGTAAATGCCTGTTCCCCCCAGAGCTGTAAATGCCTATACCCCCCCTCCCCCAGAGCTAAGAATGCCTGTTCCCCCCCGAGCTGTAAATGCCTATACCCCCCTCCCCCAGAGCTGTGAATGCCTGTTCCCCCCCAGAGCTGTGAATGCCTGTTCCCCCCCAGAGCTGTGAATGCCTGTTCCCCCCAGAGCTGTAAATGCCTATATCCCCCCTCAACCAGAGCTGTAAATGCCTGTTCCCCCCCAGAGCTGTAAATGCCTATATCCCCCCTCCCCCAGAGCTGTAAATGCCTGTTCCCCCCAGAGCTGTAAATGCCTATACCCCCCCTCCCCCAGAGCTAAGAATGCCTGTTCCCCCCCGAGCTGTAAATGCCTACACCCCCCTCCCCCAGAGCTGTGAATACCTGTTCCCCCCCAGAGCTGTAAATGCCTATATCTCCCCTCCCCCAGAGCTGTAAATGCCTGTTCCCCCCCAGAGCTGTAAATGCCTATACCCCCCTCCCCCAGAGCTGTGAATGCCTGTCCCCCTCCCCCAGAGCTGTGAATGCCTGTTCCCCCCTCCCCCAGAGCTGTGAATGCCTGTCCCCCTCCCCAGAGCTGTGAATGCCTGTTCCCCCCCTCCCCCAGAGCTGTGAATGCCTGTCCCCCCCCTCCCCCAGAGCTGTGAATGCCTGTACCCCCCTCCCCCAGAGCTGTGAATGCCTGTTCCCCCCTCCCCCAGAGCTGTGAATGCCTGTCCCCCTCCCCCAGAGCTGTGAATGCCTGTCCCCCCCCTCCCCCAGAGCTGTGAATGCCTGTACCCCCCTCCCCCAGAGCTGTGAATGCCTGTTCCCACCCTCCCCCAGAGCTGTGAATGCCTGTTCCCCCCCTCCCCCAGAGCTGTGAATGCCTGTTCCCCCCCTCCCCCAGAGCTGTGAATGCCTGTCCCCCCCTCCCCCGGGTCAGACCCACAGGCCCCGCCCCATCTCCATTGTTTCCGTCACTGGGACCGCAGGCCCCGCCCATTCGCTGCGCGTCACCAGAATGACCGCGCATGCGCCTCGTCCCAAAATGGCGGCCACGGCCCAGGTCCCGGGAATTAAACTCAGGGCTGAAACCGCGGGACCCGCTAATACTTCGCGGGACCTTTACACGGCATTACCAAGACGGATCGCACCACCTCTCCCACCGCTGGCTCTATTATTCCTTCGTAACCACCCCCTCCCCGCCATTACCTGGAGACTGAAAAAGGGGCCTTCAGTCAATGTGCGCATGCTCCAACCTGCCTCAATCGGCGCCTGCGCACTGGTGTCCTTTGGGGTAGACATCGCGCGCCCTCTTCAGGAATGTCCTAGAACTTCACCCTGCAGCCAGGTCTCAGGGAGGACCATTCAGTCAGACTGTGGGCTTCTCTCACTCACTCTCCTTCTCTTTAATTAGCTTCACAGAATATGTGAAGGGGACAGTCTGTGGTCAGGAAACAGAACCAGGTATCATATTAGAATTGGAAAGATTGATTTTTATTTTATGATTGGAATATTATTCAACTCTGAACTTGGAAGGAGAAAACACCAAGTGAGGAGAAACTGTGCACCTTTCCTGTGTGTGGATGAAATCATCTGAACTGTCAAGATATAATCACAGTCACGCTGGGAGAAAGGATGGGAATATGAGGACAGTGAAGGAGGATTCAAATCCCCACCTCAACTGGAAATTCATCAATGCACTCACACTGAGGAAAGGCCATTCATCTGCTCCAAGTGTGGGAGGGGATTCACTCAGTCTTCTCAACTGTAGGCAGAGCATAGAGTTCACCCAGATAAAAGAACTTTTAAAATGACAAGACTGTGGAAAATGCCATAGAAATTCTGGGCAACTGAAGTGTCATTGATGTATTCGAACAGAGGAGAGACCGTTCAGGAGTTCTCACTGCGGCATTAAGTTCAGGCAATCATTTCAACTCCCTACCCACCAGCGAGATCACACTGGGTAGAGGCTGAGAACCTGCTCTGACTGCGGCAAGGCGTTCATTCTGTCATCCAGCTGCAGATATATCAGCAAACCCAGACTGTTCCCCTGAGCCGAATGAGAAGGCATTCTGTACCATATCCTATGTGCAAAAACACCGGTGAGTTCACACAAGGGTGAGACCATTTCGTTGTGCTGTGTTTAGGGAGGGATTTACTCACTCTTCTGCCCTACTGGGAGGCCAGTGAGTTCACACTGAGACCAGGCCTTTTAAATGTCCAGACTGTGGGAAGTGCTTTAATGATTCCAGGGAACTGATGTCCCACCAACATGTTCACAGTGATGAGAAACCTTTCTGGGGCTCTCACTGCAGAACCAGGTTCAGTCAATCAAACATCAGTGAGTTCACACCAGGGAGAGGCCATTCACCTGCTCCGTGTGTAAGAAGCGTTTGCTCACTCATTCCACCTGCTGAGACACCGACGTGTTCATAACGAACTACAGCAATGAGATTGTGCTGTTAACCACATCCAGGCCCAAGCCATGTTCACTGAGTCTGTTTATGCTCAGGTTAATTAACCTGTGTGAGACAGGTTTAATATTTTGGATAAAAGTCAAATAAATTAGTTTTGCATTAGATATATTGAGCCATTTTTAGCATCTCTGACGCAAGGTAGTTTCTTTTTGAAGGGATCACCCCCACTGTGGCATTTCACCATTGGCCCTACTGAAGGTTGAAGGTTCATGGATTAAGAACTCCAGAAATGGACTGGAGGACAGTCAAGTTTCAGTATCTAAAGGAATAGCTGGTGAGAAACAAGAGAAAACCTGACTGAAGTCTGGGCTTTCCTTGATAGTGTACGTCTAGGGTGAATGATGCCTGATTTCCTGATCTGTCTGACATTCAACCGAGTTGGTACAAGATGGGCTCAGTTTCTTCGAGAATAGGGACAAATATTCCTCACAACTGAAGGCATTAAATGTAGCTATTAGAGAAGTGGAAAGGTCTTTTAAAAAAAAGATAGTGAACTATTGTTATAGAACTGAACAAAACCGAAATGTTGCTAAAAGTAAAACAAAATTGAACATTTCTGCCCGACACTGGTCAGGATTAGAAGACAAGTAAGCAAACTGAAACAGGGAGAACCAATTGATGAGTGATAGGGATTGCCATGGAGATGGAGCAAAAGCTGTTAGGATTTGGGTAATCCACGATGGAGGATGGGAAAAGTTTTGGCTGTAAGAACTGCTCGCTTTTAGGGTATATTAGGTGTTGGAAGTGAGTTTCTCAAACTCCACAAGCAGTAATTACTGTTTTTAAGTTGTTGCATTGTTTTGGAAGTTTGGGAGAAAAAGAAATCAAAACAATGACACTTTAAAAAGAAGGAGGTGAACAAAGGTAGTGACCACATGGTCAGGGAGAGAGACAGAGAGGGAGAGAGACCGAGACAGAGACAGAGAGAAAGAAACCTACACTGCTGACTGACACAGCAGTGAATCTGCACAGTTACTGCCTTTGCTGTTTGAGTTCAAGTGTTTCCGGACATTGGGGTGCGTTGAAGAAAAATTGACAAACAGTGAAATTCACAGCTGTCATCCGAAGAAACTATGTTGGAGAGCACACAGCTCAGGAGCAGATAAGTGCATGGTTTTTAAGTGTAATATTGCTGTCATATTTAATAGTGAATGGAGTTGGTTGTTTTTCGTTTTTTTTTTAGATCTGTCCTTTGATTAAATATTAAAAATATGAAACATAGATACTAAGTTAGACTGGATTAGTGTTTTTTTTAGTGCATAAGACTATGCTATTTTCTGTAGGTTGTTAAGGTACAAAGATGGCCTTGAGTGGAGTGATGTGCTCTTCCTGTCAGCTGTTGGAGATTAGGGAGAGTTTCCTTAATACTGATGATGATGTCAGCAGTAAGTGTGTTTGGTTCTGAATCCTATCAGATCACATCGATCAGTTGGAGCGGCAGTTTGAGGCAATGAGGAATTTACAGGAGCTAGGGGCATCTGACGGATGGTAGTTTTAAGGAAGGGAGAAAAACCAGGAAAAGTAGCAGAGGGAGGCAGGTAGTGCAGGAGTCTCCTGTGGCTAACCCCATCTCAAACAAGTATGTTGTTTTGGAAAATGTAGGGGGTGATTGCCTTTCAGGAGAACGCAGCATGAACAGCCAAGTTTCTGGGACCGAGCCAGGCTGTAATGTAACGAGGGGTATGTCAGGTACCAAGCGATCGATTGTGAGAGGGGACTCTCTAGTCAGAGGCACAGACAGATGTTTCTGCCGCTGACAGCGAGAAATCAGAATGGTGTGTTGTCTCCCTGTTTCCAAAAACAAGGCAGAATATTCTCAAAGGGCAGTGGGACCGGCAGCAGGTCACTGTGCACATTGGAACGAATGACACAGGAAGGAAAAAGGATGAAATGTTGAAGAGAGGAGATAGAAAGTTAGACAGGAATTTTAAAAGGAGGTCCTCGAGGGTAGTAATATCTGGATTACTCCCGATGCTGTGAGCTATTGAGGCTAGGAATAGGAGGATCGAGCAGATGAACGTCTAGGAAAAAGTGAAGACTGCAGATGTTGGAGATCAGAGTCGAGAACGTGGTGCTGGAAAAGCACAACAGGCCAGGCAGCATTTGAGCAGCAGGAGAATCGACATTTTAGGAAAAAGTCCTTCATCAGGAATGAGGCTGTGAGCCAAGGAGGTGGAGAGATAAATGGAAGGGGGGTGGGCCTGGGATAAGGTCGCTGGAAGTTCATTAGCTGGATGGAGTTGGGGGTAAAGGTAAAAGGTCGGAGCGAAGGGGAGGGTGGAGTGGATAGGTGGGAAGGAAGATTGGCAGGTAGGACAGGTCCTGAGGGCGGTGCCAATTGGAAGGTTGGGGCTGGGATTAGGGGGGTGGGATGGTGAGGGGGAGGAGAAATGAGGAAACTGGTGAAACCCACATTGATAGTGTGTGGTTGCAATGTCCCAAGGCATATTATGAGGCATTCTTTCTCCAGGTGTCGGGTGGTTAGGGTTTAGTGATAGAGGCCCAGGACCTGCATGTCCTCGGCAGAGTGGGAGGGGGAGTTGGGAGATTTTCAGCCATAGGGTGGTGGGGTTGTTTGGTGCGGGTGTCCCAGAGATTTTCTCTGAAGAGCTCAGCAAGTAGGTGACCTGTATCCCCGATGTAAAGGAGACTGCATCGGGAGGAGAAAGTGAGGTCTGCAGATGCTGGAGATCAGAGCTGAAAATGTGTTGCTGGAAAAGCGCAGCAGGTCAGGCAACATCCAGGGAACAGGAGAATCGACGTTTCGGGCATAAGCCCTTCTTCAGGAAATCCTGAAGAAGGGCTTATGCCCGAAATGTCGATTCTCCTGTTCCCTGGATGCTGCCTGACCTGCTGCGCTTTTCCAGCAACACATTTTCAGACTGCATCGGGAGCAACGGATACAGTAAATGACGTGTGGAAGTGCAGCGAAAGCTCTGATGGATGTGGAAGGCTCCTTTGGGGCATTTGGGAAGTGAGAGGGAGTTCGGGGCACAGGTTTTGCAATTCCTGTGGTGACAGAGGAAGGTGCCAGGAGGGGTGGGTGGGTTGGTAGGGTATGGGATGTGGGCCTGACAAGGGAGTTGCGGAGGGAATGGTTTTTACAGAAAGCAAATAAGGGTGTGGAGGCAAATATATCTCTGGTGTTGGGGTCCATTTGTAGGTGGTGGAAATGGCAGAGGACAATGAAATGTATCCGGAGGTTGGTGAGATGGAAGGTGAAGATCGGGGGAATTCTGTCCTTGTTTAGCTGTGGGAGCCGGTGGGTTTGTAGAAGATGTCTGTGTTGAGTCTGTCACTGTTGATGGAGATGGAGAGCCCCAGGAAAGGGAGAGAGGGCAGTGTCCAAATGAATGTATAGCTGTGGAGCTGGTGTATGGGAGAATGGATCAGATTTTAGATCACTAGAAGCTCTTCTCGAGTAGGAGTGACCTATACAAGAAGGATGGGTTGCACCTGAATTGGAAGGGAATTAGAGGGAGATTGCTGCAGTTGCTTGGCGAGATTTCAAGTAATAAGGTGGGGGTGTGGGACCCAGGGAGATAGTGAGGAAAGAGATCAATCTGAGACTGGTACAGTTGGGAAGAAAAGCAAGTCAAACAGTCAGGGCAGGCAGGGACAAAGCAGAGAACAAGGTAGGACCGATAAATCAAACTGCATTTACATTAATGCAAGGGACCTAACAGGGAAGGCAGATGAACTCAGGGCATGGTTAGGAACATGGGACTGGGATATGAGAGCATTTACAGAAACATGGCTCAGGGATGGACAGAACTGGCAGCTTAATTTTCGAGGATACAAATGCTACAGGAAGGATAGAAAAGGAGGCAAGACGGTGGTGGGGGGGGGGGGGGGGGGGGCGTGTGGCGTTTTTCATAAGGGATAGCATTACAGCTGTACTGAGGAAGATATTTCTGGGAATACATCTGGGAAGTCATTTGGGTGGAAGTGAGAAATAAGAAAGAGATTATTACCTGTTCGGGACTGTACTATGGAGCTCCACAAAGTCAGCGGGAAATTGAGAAACAAATTTGTAAGGAGATCTCGGTTATCTGTAAGAATAATAGGGTGGTTATGGTAGGGGATTTTAACTTTCTAACTGTAGACTGGGACTGCTGTAGTGTTAAGGGTTTAGATAGAGAGGAGAATGTGAGGTCTGCAGATGCTGGAGATCAGAGCTGAAAATGTGTTGCTGGAAAAGCGCAGCAGGTCAGGCAGCATCCAGGGAACAGGAGAATCGATGTTTTGGGCATAAACCCTTCTTCTTTAGATAGAGAGGAATTTGTTAAGTGTGTACAAGAAGATTTTCTGATTCAGTATGTGGATGAACCTCCAAGAGAAGGTGCAAAACTTGACCTACTCTTGGGAAATAAGGCAGGGCAGGTGAGTGAGGTGTCAGTGGGGGAGCACTTTGGGGCCAGCGACCAGAATTCTATTAGTTTCAAAATAGTGATGGAAAAGGATAGACAGGATCTAACTGTTAACATTCTAAATTGGATAAAGGACAATTTTGACAAATTAGATAAGAACTTTGAAAAGGTGATTGGGTGCGGAGTTTTGCAGGTAAAGGAATGGCTGGAAAATGATTAAGTTTTCAAAAATGTGATAATGAGACAGAGTGTTCCTGTTGGGGTGAAAGGCAAGGCTGGTAGGTGTGGGGAATGCTGGGTGACTATAAAAATTGAGGGTTTGGTCAAGAAAAAGAAGGAAGCATATGTTAGGTATAGACAGAATAGATCGAGTGAATCCTTAGAGTATAAAGGCAGTGGGAGTATACTTAAGAGGGAAATCATGAGGGCAAAAGGGGGGCATGAGATAGCTTTGGCAAATGGGATTAAGGAGAATCCAAAATGATTCTACAAACACATTAATGATAAGGGGTAACTAGTGAGACAATAGAGCCCTTCAAGGATCAGCAAGGCAGCCTGTGTGTCGAACCGCAAGAGATGGGGGAGATACAAAAGAAGTATTTGCATCAATGTTTACTGTGGAGAAGGACATGGAAGATACAGAATGTGGGGAAATAGATAGTGACATCTTGAAAAATGTCCAGATTACAGAGCAGGAGGTGCTGGATGTCTTAAAATACATAAAGGTGGGTAAATCCTCTTGCTGAGATATTTGTATCATCGATAGTCACAGGTGTGGTGCTGGACGACTGGAGGTTGGCTAACGTGGTGCCACTGTTTAAGAAGGGTTGTAAGGGCAAGCCAGGGAACTACAGCCCAGTGAGCCTGACCTCAGCGGTGGGCAAGTTGTTGGAGGGAATCCTGAGGGACAGGATGTACATGTATTTGGAAAGGCAAGGACTGATTCGGGATAGTCAACATGGCTTTGTGCGTTGGAAATCATGTCTTACAAACTTGATTGAGTTTCTTGAATAAATAACAAAGAGAATTAGTGAGGCAGAGCGATGGACGTGATTTATATGAACCGAAGTAAGGCATTCGACAAAGTTCCTCATGGGAGACTGGTTAGCAAGGTAGAATCTCATGGAATAAAGGAAGAAAGAGCCACTTGTATACAGAACTGGCTTGAAGTTAGAAGACAGAGGGTGGTGGTGGATGTTTGATTATCAGATGGAGGCCTATGACCAGTGATGTGCCACAAGGATCGGTGCTGGATTCACTGCTATAAGACTTGGATGTGAACATAGAGGTATATGGAGTAAGTTTGCAGATGACACCAGCATTGTCGGTGTAATGGACAGCGAAGAAGGTGACCTCAGAATATAACGGGATCTTGATCAGATGGGCCAATGGGCCAAAGGTTGGTAGATGGAGTTTAATTTAGATAAATGCAAGGTGCTGCATTTTGGAAAGGCAAATCAGGGCTGGGCTTACACACTTCATGGTCATGTCCTGGGGAGTGTTGTTGATCAAAGAAACCTTAGAGTTCATAGTTCCGTGGAAGTGTAGTCCCAGGAAGACAGCATAGTGAAGTATGCTTCCCTTTGTTGGTCAGAGCATTGAGTATAGGAGTTGGGAGGTTATGTTGCGGCTATACAGGGCAATGGTTAGGCCACTGTTAGAATATTGCGTGCAATTCTGGTTTCCCTCCTAAAGGAAGGAAGCTGTGAAACTTGAAAGGGTTCAGAAAAGATTTACAAAGATGTTGCCAGGGTAGGAGGGTTTGTGCGACAAGGAAAGTCTGAAGAAGCTGCAGCTATTTTTCCTGGAGCGTCGGTGTCTGAGGGGTGACCTTATAGAGGTTTGTAAAATCATGAGGGGCATAGTTCGGGTAAATAAGGTTTTCTTTGTTTAAAGGAAATGTGACATTGATGTCCCAGGTGTGATTCAGTTGGTTAAACCACTCTGCATTAAGCCAAACAGAATTTATTTGAACACTACGGTTGAAACACAAACAAAAGAAAGTGGCATTAAGAATAAGTAAACGATTGGAAAACATAACCGACTACTTGATACAGTAACTTACTCATTTCCTGATCCAATGTTGTAACATCTCATAAACACACCCCTTGGCAAAAAGGTAAATTCAAACTCGTATTCTTACAGGCGGAGGGAACAACATCCAGAGAAATGTCCGAGTGCTCAGTTAGGAATCATTTACTGAAACTTGCAACCTTCTGACACTCAAAACATCTTGGGATTGCTGCAGCTAGACCAAAACTAGAAGAACCTGAACTGGCCACTCCTTTTCCATTGTTAAACTGCTTTTAAGAAAAACCTACAGGCACTCTAGACTCTTTGGCACCTCTGCCTTTACAATCCCTCTTCAAAAAAATACAGGCCAAAGTAACCTTTTTAAAGTGACAGCATCCTCACACCACCACACCCCCCACTCCCCCTGCCCCCCTGACTCTCACACACAAACACACACACACACACACACACGCACATGCACACACACACACACACACACACACACACATAGTCTCTCCCTCACACACACACACACACAGTCTCTCAGTCTCTCTCTCTCTCTCTCTCTCTCTCTCTCACACACACACGTGGTCTTTCCCTCTGTCATGCACAGACATGGTCTTTGTTTGTGTGTCTGTCTGTCTCACTTTCTCTCTCACACACAGGCATGATTTCTCTCTCTCTCTCTCTCACACACACCCACACACACACTCGCACACACACACAGGCATGTTTTTCTCTCTCTCTTTCTCACTCACTCTCACACACATACTCTTAGGCATAGTGTTTTTCTCTCTCTCTTACACACACACAGATATATGGTCTTTCTCTCTGTCTCTCTCTCTCTCTCGATCTCTCTCTCGATCTCTCTCGATCTCTCTCTCTCGATCTCTCTCTCGATCTCTCTCTCACACACAATGAACTATTATCTTTTATTCATTTTATGGGTTGTGGGTGTCACTGGCTGGCCAGCATTTTATGCCTCTCCCTAGTTGCCCTTGATAAGGTGGAGGTGAGCTGCCGCTTTGAACTACTGTGGTCCACCTGCTGTGGGTTAACCCCCAATGCCATTAAGGAGGGAATTCCAGGACTTCGACCCAGTGACAGTGATGGAACGGCATTATATTTTCAAGTCAGGATGGTGCATGACTTGGAGGGGAACTTGAAGGTCGTGCAGTTCCCACACATCCGCAGCCCTAGTTCTTCTAGATGGAAGTAGTTGTGGGTTTGGAAGGTGCTGTCTGAGGATCCTCGATGAAGTTATGCAGTGCATCATGTAGATAGTAGCAGCAGTGTGTCCTGAGCATGTGTGGTGGAGAGAGGGGACACTTGTGGATTTGGGCTGCTTTTCCTGGATGGTGTCAAACTTCTTGAGTGTTGATGGGGTTGCACCCATCCAGGCAAGTTGGGAGTATTCCATCACACTTCCAACTTGTACATTGTAGATGGTGGATAGAGTGCAGAATTCCTTGCTGCAGTATTCCTAGCTTCTGACCTGCTGCTGTAGCTACTGTGTTTGTGGTAAGTGCAGTTGAGTTTCTGGTCAATGATAACCCGCAGGATGTTGACATTATGGGATTCAGTGATGGTAACATCATTGAAAGCCAAGGGGCAGTGGTTGGATTGTCTTTTATTTTTGATGGAAATGTTTCTTGCCACTTGTCAGCCCACACCTTGATATTGTCCAGATCTTGTAGCATTTGAACATGGACACCCGAATCTGAGGAGTCGTGAATGGTGCTGAACATAGTGCAATCATCGGCGAACATCCCCACTTCTGACCTTGTGATGGAGGGGAAGGGCATTGATGAAGCAGCTGAAGATGGTCAGGCCGAGGACACTCCCCTGAGGGACTCCTGCAGAGACGTCCTGGCCCTGAGGTGAATGACCTCCAACAACCACGACCATCTTCCTATGTGTCAGGTATGACTCCAACCATCAGAGAGTTTGCACCCATTGAGTCCCGATTTCCGATGGTTCCTTGAAGCCACATTCAATCGAGAGCAGCCTTGATGTCAAGGACTGTCACTCTCACCTTCCCTCAAGCACCCAGCTGTTTTGTCCATATTTGAGTCAAGGCTGTAATGAGGTCAGGAGCTGACTGGCCCTGGCAGAACCCAAACTGGGCCTCACTGAGCAGCTTATTGCTGAGCAAGTGCTGCTTTATAGCACTGTTCATGATACTTGTCATCACTTTACTAATGATCGAGAATAGACTGATGGGGCGTTAATTGGCTGGGTGGAATTTGTCCTGTTTTCTTTGTGTGTACAGGACATCCCTGGGCAAGTTTCAGCATTGTTGGTTAGGTACCCATGTTGTAATTTTACTGCGACATTAATAAGAGACAAAGATTATTTCATTTTAAAACCCTTAGTCTTAATCTATTATTACGTGACAATACACGCAAATTGCATCAACTGTAACCATGCATTACTGCATCCTGTTTCTGTCCATTTACTCCTGCAACCAACTCCCTCCATCTTACATCATCCAAGTTGTGACAACACATCAGGAATTACACTTTCTTATCCTGCCACGTGTATCAGTTTCAAATTGAATGGCTGCAGTAATAAGCTCCATGTAAACCATCTGGAAGTGCAGCCCTTACATTTCTCCAAAAGCTTTAATGGGTTATGATCAGTACAGACAATTGTACAAGACCCATTACTGACAATATAAATGTTGGAACACCAAGCTCAAGGTCTCCTTAATCATGGAATATTCCTGATAAATATTCAGTTTCCTGATGAAATAACCAATGGGGCTTCCTATCTTCTCATCGCCGTCTTGTAAGAAGTGGGCGGCACGGTGGCACAGTGGTTAGCACTGCTGCCTCACAGCGCCTGAGACCCGGGTTCAATTCCCGCCTCAGGTGACTGACTGACGGTGGCACAGTGGTTAGCACTGCTGCCTCACAGCGCCTGAGACCCGGGTTCAATTCCCGCCTCAGGTGACTGACTGTGTGGAGTTTGCACATTCTCCCCGTGTCTGCGTGGGTTTCCTCCGGGTGCTCCGGTTTCCTCCCACAGTCCAAAGATGTTCAGGTCAGGTAAATTGGCCATGCAAAATTGCCCGTAGTGTTAAATGTAGGGGTATGGGTGGGTTGCGCTTCGGCGGGTCGGTGTGTACTTGTTGGGCCGAAGGGCCTGTTTCCACACTATAATCTAATCTAATCTAAATACAGCACCAATAGCCATCTCGAGTAGCTTTGTGTAATTAGGTGTAGCTAACACTGGGGCAGTGGTTAACACAGCCTTCAGGCTGGCAAATGCCTTCTGACATTCTACTGTCCGCTAAAATATCCAGCACTTCTTCAATTAGTCAGTCAGTGGAGCAACCACACTACTACAGTTTTGTACAAACTTCTGGTAAACTTGTTCACTGCCAGGAATCATAGTCCTGCTATCTTTGTCAATGTTATGGTTGGGACCATATGTCCATGCCTGATAACAGGGCCCAGGCACATGACTCGGACTTTGGTGAATTCACACTTAGCCACGTTTGTCACCAGCCTGCCTCCCAAAGTCAATTAAATAGTTCCAATAAAGGCTGCAAATGTTCCTTCCCTGTGCGACTAAAAGAGCACAAGTTTGTCGATGTACATCATACAATTGGATAACCCAGGAATAACTTGATTGGTTACCCTTTGAAATGTGGCTGGCACATTTTCCATACCAACTGGCATGACTTTAAGTTAGTAAATTCCGTTCAGTGTTACAAAAGCCGAAATAGTCTTCACTCCTTCGGATAAAGGTACCTGCCAGTATCCTCTGAGCAAGTATAAATTACAAATCTAAGTTGCTTGTCCTACCTTTTTCAATACAGTCTTCCCAATGTGGAATCGGATATGAATCAGACTCTTCAACCGCATTCACTTTGCAACAGTCTGCACACAACCATGGGTACCATCTGGCTTTGGCACCATTACTATGGCTGAGCTCCAGTTGCTGCAACTCTCTTTGATGCTGTTGTTTTTGGAACATCTATTCAGTCTGTCTTTGAACATATGCCAACTTTCTTTGGCGTAAGTGTGTAAGGATATTGCATAATTGGAGCCAACTCCCCCTCTCAATTTAATCATTCACAGTTCAAATATGTGGTCGTTGAACTCTGACTCACTAATTTCTCCTTATTTATTTTCAGTGGTCCTCTCAGCTCATGCCCCAAAACTCATTGATGTACAAATGGAATTCCTTTATCCAGTCGTTTGGATTGTCTTGACAATAAGCCCTCGATATGGTCTTCTCTAAGCTTTAAAGTTTAACGCCACCTTTCGAACACTCCCTTACCATGCTTGTTGGTAAGCAGGTGATAAGCTCCCCATGCTGAAAATGTGTTGCTGGAAAAGCGCAGTAGGTTAGGCAGCATCCAAGGAACAGGAGAATCGACGATTCAGGCATAAGCCCTTCTTCAGGAATCTTCCTTCTTCCTGAAGAAGGGCTTATGCCCGAAACGTCGATTCCCCTGTTCCTTGGATGCTGCCTGACCTGCTGCGCTTTTCCAGCCACACGTTTTCAGCTCTGATCTCCAGCACCTGCAGTCCTCACTTTCTCCTCCGATAAGCTCCCCATACCTTCCATGCATACATTTGATGTAAAATTTGCCCCTTGACCTGATTGTATCTCTGTGGGTGGTCTGTATCGAGTTAAACATTGGGGTACCTCTTCTACAACCTTTCTAGCAGTGGTATTGCACAAATAGAATGGCCTGTGGATATCAAATGGACGCATCTATCATTGTTAACAAATACTGATTCCCACTTTTTGTTTTGTGTAGGGGTCCTACTCAATCAAGTAAGACCCTTGTAAAAGGTTCCTCAAATGCAGGGATGGGCATTAAAGTTGCCGGTTTTATTATTGCCTGAAGTTTTCCGGTTACATGACATGTATGACATTTCTGGCAATTTTCATCTCCACCTAAATGAAGTCCAGGCCAGTAAAAACGTTTTTGTATTTTGCCGGGAGTTCTTCTCACTCCCACAATGACCCACAGGTGACTGATGTGCTACCTGCCATACCTCCTTTCTATAAGTCCCACGTTCCCATCTGCCTGAATGTCTCATCAAGACATCATGTTTAAGTTAGTAACATTTGGGAATGCACTCAGATTCTTCTTCTGTGTTTGCTTTTCAATGCAATTGCTTCAGTTTTTCATCTTTCTGTTGTAGCTGAGTTCATTTCTCTGAACTAAAAATATCCATTAGTTCTCCATCTGTTCTTGTTCTGTCTGAGCCATTCAATCAAATGTGTGCTCTGATAATTCTGCTTCAACTTGCTTTTCTGTACTCTTTGATTTCTTCTCCTGTTTCAATTGGTGACTTTATGACCTTGTTACCTCTCCGTTAATGTTTTCCAATTCTTTCATGATTCACATAGCAGTGATGATCATTGTATTTTATTTTGAACATGAGATAATCCATCCACAAGGATGTTGAATTATTGCCCTCTATTAGAATGATGACGAAGTTATTGATTTTCACTGCCCAATTCCAACAGCCGACTTTGTCCCAACAATAGTCTTCACTCCTGACCGAGAAGTCAGTGTTTTGGGCAGGAAACTCCATGAAAGGCTTATGCCCGAAACGTTGACTCTCCTACTCCTTGGATATACTGCCTGACCTGCTGTGCTTTTCCAGCGCCACACTTTTTGTCTCTGATCTGCAGTCCTCACCTTTTCCTTTTCCCTCGGATGTCTGGTCCGGTCTGAAGTAAGCTGCGAGGTACAGATGCACTTGCAAGGAGTTTTGTGGTCCTGGAACATGCAGAGGGAGGAGTGAAAAGGCTGTTGTATGGAGACTTCCAGAGGTTGTTGGGTTAATTGAGATGTGGGCGAGGGTATCCCAGTTGGAATGCTGAGATTTGGAGGTGACATGACAAATTCTTGAATTCTGTGTCCTCTCAAATGGAGAGGTCCTAAATCATCCAACAAGTGTGTCTTGGACATGTCAACAGAATGGAAGCATGTGACGTGTGAATTTACTTCCTGCATGATGAGATTCCTACAGCCAGGCAGCTAGTGATGGACCAAAGGGTCTGCTTCAGGAATGCTGAAGAATGGTATGACAGCCCTGAACATCGACTATACATGGAGAGAGTCCCTATTGGCTGAGAGAAATGAATGGGAAGATTTCCATTGGTTTGACATGAGCTATCAGGGTGACAAGACATCACCTTAGACGCTAAAACTGAAGGCATAAAATGACACTCTAAGTGTTAGTGAGAAACTGGTGATAAAAGCTGTCTGTTCTGAATTAGTATCTTCGTCAAGCAGCAAAGTTACATTGCATGGAGGCACGCAATCTGAAATACATCAGAGCACCTTCCAGCAACTGGAGCATGCTGGTGGCCTCTGACAAAGAAAGTAGTTTCAAGGAAATATGATGTGCTTCAAAATGCCACGGACACAGAAATGTACATCCGCGCGCGCGTGCGCGACACACACTCATACTCACATTCACACCTACACAGAGACAGACACATCGCCATGGATATGCACAGACATACACACACACACACACCCACACAGAGACAGACACATAGCCATGGATATGCACAAACATACACACACACGCGCACACACACAGACACACACACAAATACACATGCACACACACACACACACACACACACACAAATACAGACACACAAATACAGACACACACAGACAAATACAGATGCTTTGGCATTAACAAGTTCCTGTGGTAATGAATTCCACAGGCTCATCACTCTTTAGGTGAAGAAATGTCTCCTCATCTCCATCCTACATGATCCACCCCGAATCGTCAGTCTGTGTCCCCTGATTCTGGACACACCCACCATCAGGAGTATCCTCCCTGTATCTACCCTGTCTCGTCCTGTTAGAATGAGATCCCCTCCCATTCGTTTAAACTCCAGTGAAAACAATCCTAAGCTAGACAACCTGTCCTCATATGTTCGTTCCACCATCCTCGGAATCAGTCAGGTAAACCTTCGCTGTACTCCCTCCAGAGCAAGAGCATCCTTCCTCGGAAAAGGAGACCAAAACTGCACACAGTATTTGAGGTGTGGCCTCACCAAGGCCCTGTACAACTATAACAACGTATCCCTGCTGCTGTACTCAAAACATCTCTCAATGAAGGTCAATATAACATTTTCCTTCTTTACTGCCTGCTGCACCTGCATGCGTACCTTCTGCGACTGGTGCACAAGGACATGTGGGCCCTACAGCACACTCCCCTCTCCCAATTTGCAGCCAGTCAGGTAGTAATCCACCATCTTCCTTTTGTTTCCAAAGTGAATAACCTGACATTTATCTAAAATAAACTGCATCTGCAATTGATTGGCCTGCTCACCCAATCTGTCCAGACCATGCCATAGGGTCTCTGCATCCTCGTCACAGATCACCCTCCCACCCAACTTGGTATCATCTGCAAACCTTGAGATGTTACATTTTATTCCTTCATCCAAATCATTAATATATATTGTTAATAGCTGGAGTCCCTGTGGCACCCCACTAGTTACTGTCTGCCTGTTTGACATGGGCCCCTTAAGCCCTCCTCTGTTCCTTCTCTGCCAACCAGTTTTCTATCTATCTCAGGACACTTACCCCAATCCCATGTGCCTTAATCCTGTACAGTGACCTCTTAAATGGGGCATTGTCAAACGCTTTCTGTAAGTACAAATATACCATATTGACCAGTTCCCCTTTCTCAACTCTGATAGTTACATCTTCACAGAATTCCAATAGATTTGTCAAGCATGATTTCCCCTCCATACCTCCATGCTGACTCTGTTTGATTTTGCCATGGCTTTCTCAATGCTCAGTCATAAAGGGTAAAGGATTTGAGAATTTTCCCCACTACTGATCTGAAGCTTACTGGTCTCGAATTCCCTTTCTCTGTATCTCTCTTTCTGAGTGTTGGAGTGGCAGTAGCTGCCCTCCAATCTACAGGGACTGCACCAAAATCTGAAGAATCCTGACAACCAAAGCATCCACTATTTCTGGAACCACTTCCTTAAGTGCTCTGGGATGCAGATTTATCAGGCCCTGAGGATTTATCAGGTTCAATCCCCTCAATTTCCCAGCACCATTTCTCTACTAATATTGACCTCCCTCAGTTCTTCCCTCTCACTAAATCTTGCATTCTCCAGGATTTCTGGTACTTGATTTGTATCTTCGAGTCAGAGAGCCCTAAAGCACAGAGACATGTCGTTTGGCCCAAAGTGGTCCATACTGACCAAATTGTCCACCCATGCTAACCCCATTTCCCTGCATTTGGTCCACATCCTATCCATGTATTTGTCAAAATGCCTTTAAATGTTGTTAACGTACCCACCTCAACCACTTCCGCTGGCAGCTCATTGCATACACGTGCCAGCCTCTGTGTAAACAAATTGCCCCTCAGGTTCCCTTTTGTACTTTTCCCCGTTAACCTTAAACTAATGCCATCTAATCCTCGATTCCCCAACTCTGGCAAAAAAGACCGAGTGTATGCCTCTCATAATTTTGTACAGTTCTGTAAGGTCCCCTCTCAGTCTCCTAGACTGCCAAGAAAAGAAGTTCTAGCTTGTTCAGCCTCTCCTTATAACTCAGACCACTGAGTGCGAGCAACATCCTTATAAATTTCTTCTGCACTCTTTCCAGTTTAATAACATCCTTCCTCGAGCAAGGTGACCAATACTGAACACATGCTCCAACTGCAGCCTCACCAACCTCCTGTACAACTGTCCTTTTTTGTGAAGACAAAACTAAAGTATGTATTCAGTTGCTCAGCTGTTCCTTTGTCCTTTGTTATACATTTCCCCATTTCTATCTGTAGGGACCTACAGTTGTCTTCACCAATCTCTTTCTCTTCACGTACTGTAGAACCTTGTAGTGTCAGTCTTCATGTTCCCTGCAAGCTTACTTTCCTTTTTACTGTGTTTTCCCCATCTTAATCAGTCCCTTGGTCCTTCTTTGCTGCATTCGAAACTGCTTTCAAACATCAGACCTATTATTCTTCTTGGCCAATCTCTATGCTTCTTCCTTCAATTGGATACTATCTAATTTCCTTTATAAGCCATGGATTGGCCCTGTTACCCATTTTGCTTTTGTACCAGACAGGAATAAATAGTTGTTGCAGTTCCCCCATGATTTTGTTGAATATTTGCCAATGCCTATCTACTGTCGCACCTTTAAGCAACTTCCACTAATCTATCAACGCCAACTCATGCCTTATATCCCTTCATAGTTTCCTTTATTAAAATTCAGCACCCTAGTCTCCAAATCAGCTGGCACACTCTCCATCCTGATAAAAAAGCTGTATCATGTCATTGTCGCTCTTCCCCAAGGAGTCACACGCAGCTAGATTGGCAATGATTCCCTTCTCATTACACAGTACCCAGTCTCAGATGGCCTCCTCTCTAGTTGGTTCATCCACATGTTGGTTAAGAAAACCATCCCATATGTAGGCCAGGAATTCCCCCTAGTAGACATTGTGGCTAATTTGATTTGTTCAATCTGGATGCAGATTAAAATCACCCATGATCACAGATGTCTCCATATCATTAGCTTGGCTAATTTCCTGTTTAAGGAGAAAGTGAGGACTGCAGATGCTGGAGATCAGAGCTGAAAATGTGTTGCTGGAAAAGCGCAGCAGGTCAGGCAACATCCAAGGAGCAGGAGAATCGACGTTTCGGGCATAAGCCCTTCTTCAGGAATGAGGAAAGTGTGTCCAGCACACTAAGATAAAAGGTAGGGAGGAGGGACTTGGGGAGGGTCGTTGGAAGTGCGATAGGTGGAAGGAGGTCAAGGTGAGGGTGATAGGCCGGAGTGGGGGTGGGGGCGAAGAGGTCAGGAAGAAGATTGCAGGTTAGGAAGGCGGTGCTGATTTTGAGGGTTGGGACTGAGACAAGGTGGGGGGAGGGGAAATGAGGAAACTGGCGAAATCTGAGTTCATCCCTTGTGCTTGGAGGGTTCCTAGGCGGAAGATGAGGCGTTCTTCCTCCAGCCGTCATGTTGCTATGGTCTGGCGATGGAGGAGTCCAAGGACCTGCATGTCCTTGGTGGAGTGGGAGGGGGAGTTGAACTGTTGAGCCATGGGGTGGTTGGGTTGGTTGGTCCGGGTGTCCCAGATGTGTTCTCTGAAACGTTCCACAAGTAGGCGGCCTGTCTCCCCAATATAGAGGAGGCCACATCGGGTGCAGCGGATGCAATAGATGATGTGGGTGGAGGTGCAGGTGAATTTGTGGCAGATATGGAAGGATCCCTTGGGGCCTTGGAGGGAAGTAAGGGAGGAGGTGTGGGCGCAAGTTTTGCATTTCTTGCGGTTGCAGGGCAAGGTGCCTGGAGTGGAGGTTGGGTTGGTGGGGGGAGTGGATCTGACAAGGGAGTCACGGAGGGAGTGGTCTTTTCGGAACGCTGATAGGGGAGAGGAGGGAAATATATCACTGGTGGTGTGGTCCGTTTGGAGGTGGCGGAAATGACGACGGATGATACGATGTATATGGAGGTTGGTAGGTGAGGGCCAGTGGGGTTCTGTCCTGGTGGTGATTGGAGGGGCGGGGCTCAAGGGCGGAGGAGCGGGAAGTGGATGAGAAGCGGTGGAGGGCATCATCGAATTTCCTGTTTCATACTATTCCAACATGACCACTGCAGTCTGGGGGTCTCTGTATGACACACACTAATGTTTTTGTCCTTTGGTATTTCATAGCTCCACCCACACAGACTCCACATTGTCGAAGCTAATGTCCTAAAAAGAGATGAGCAAAAATACGTGACCAGGAATTGAGATATTTCTGCTCAAATATTGATCTTGGTTTGATGCTAATTAGCCTTGTCGACTTTCAATGAATTGCTTCATAAAATCTGGGAGCGCCAGCAGAAGGTGATGAGCTAGAACATTTGTGGAATTGCTTTCTCAGTAAATGAACATAGATACATTTTGTTGAGATTTTCACAGTAGATGACAGTGCTTTTCCAGCAGTTGGAAGTGAGGGCTGATAGTAGATCCTTCACCCAACACCTTCACTCACAAAACGTTAAGGCACACAAAAGATTGACTGAGGCTACTTAGTTTAACATCATTTATTGAAAAAAATGGTTGAGTGTTTAAAAAAGGATGTTACAGCAGAAAACTGAGAATGGCTTTATAAAATGGAAATCTTGCCTGATAAAAGTATCGGAATTCTTGGAGAAAATGGAGGAAACCGTGATTGTAATATGTTTTGATTTTCTGAAGGTGTTTGATAGCACCCATGCATAAGATTACTGAATAAGATAGGAGCCTTGGCTTTGGAGGTACTGGATTAACACGGAGAGAGGATCTTTGAAATCCCAATCAGAAAAGTTTGATTAAAAGTTTTATTGTACAGAATGTCAATCTGTGGAGTACCACATAAATCTGTTCTGGGGACAAACAAAATTTACAAAGTATTTTGATGACTTCGATGAGGAAAGTGAGTATATTGTAGGTAAGTTTGCGAATGACTCAAAAATTGGAGCGGAGACAAGTGGTGAGTATGACACAAAAAGAAGTTTGCGGAGGGATACAGATAGGACAAGAGAGTGAACAAGGAGCTTTGCATAATAATGTAATGTGGATTAAATAAATGAAAACAGACATAAACAGTGAAGTTATGCATTTTAACGGGCAAGATAGAGATTGAATTCAGAAATCTACAAGGAGTCAGCATCTCCGAACCACAAAAAGTTAGCTTTTAATTTCAACTGTCAATAAGGATGGCAAATGTCATGTTGGGGTTTGTTTAAAAACTCATGGAATATTGAGATTAGGAACAGTCAGATAGAGGACCTAATGTGTGGCTGAGGAGCTGCTGCAGGGATTAGGATTCCCATTTTTCAATCACTGGGATCTCTTTAGGGATAGAAATGACCTGTATAAGAGGGAGCTGAATTGGAAGGGGACCGATATTCTTGTGGGGAAGTTTGCTAGCAGTATGCTGAAGGTTTTAAACTAGTAAGGGGGATGGTGGGAAACAACAAGATAGTGAGAAAAGAGAAATGTTTGAGGTGAGGTGTGGTGAGCAATTCTAGGGGTCGAGGCAGACAACAGTTTGGCAAGAGCGAGGTAAGACTGCGAAACTGCATTTACTTTGATGCAAGAGGCCTGACATGTGAGACAGATGAACATGGGGCATAGTTGGGAATGTGGGACAAGGATATCATTGCCATTACAGAAACGTGGCTCAGGGATGAACAGGACTGGCAGCTTAATGTTCCAGGATATAGATGCTGTAGAATGTCTCGACAGAGGAGCAAGAGAGGAGATGGAGTGGTGTTTTTGGTTAGAAAGAACATTACAGCTGGATGTAGAGAGGATATGTCTTGGAGACTGCCCAGTGAAGTTATATGGATGAAACTTAAAAATAAGAAAGAGGTGATGACCTTGCTGGGATTGTAAAATGGGCCTCCTAATAGTCAGTGGGAAATTTACAAGCGATTATGCTATCTGTAAGAAAAAAGGATAATGGTAGGGAATTTTAACTTTCCAAATAGAGTTTGGGATAGTGTTAAGATCTTGGAATGTGGAGAAATTGGTTAAGTGTGTACAAGAAAACGTTGTTATTCAATATGTGGATGCACCTACGAGACAGTTCGCAATACTTGACCTTCTGTTGGGAACCAAGGCAGGGCAAGTGACTGAGGTGTCCATAGGGGTAGGCTTCAGGGAAAGTGATCATAATTCTATTGGTTTAATAATAATGATGAGAAAGGATAACATTGATTTAAAAATGAAAGTTTCAAATTAGAGTGTAGCCAGTTTCGATGGTATTAGACTTTGAGAAGTTGGTTAGGGGAGGTTATTCACAGGTAAAGGGACTGCTGACAAGTGGGAGGCCTTTAAGAATGAGACAATGAGAGTTCAGTGATGGTATGTTTCTGTTTGTGTGAAGGGCAAGGCATGGGAAAAGCTCAATGATGAGGGAAATTGCAACTCCTGTCCAGAAAAAGAAGGGACCATTCATCAGATATAGACAGCTGGGATTGAGTGATCCTGAGAAGGGTATAATGGCAGTAGGAGTATACATAAACAGGAAATCATGAGGGGAAAAATGGGGACATTAAATTGCTTTGGCAAATAGAATTGAGGAGAATCCGAAAAGATTCTAAAATTATTTTAAGTTTAAAAGAATAACTAAGTAGAGAATACAGGCCTTAAAGATCAATATGGCTTTCCTGCATGTAACCACAGGAGATGGCAGAGACACTAAGCAAATATTTTGCATCAATATTTACAGTAGACAGGAGCATGGAAGCTAAGAAACTTGGGAAATAAATAACGAGTTCTTTAAAATGAGTTCATTTTACAGAAAAGGAGGTGTTGGAAGTCTTAAAGTAGAAAAATGGAAATAAATCCTGGAGACCTGATTAGATATTTCCCAGAACTTTGTGGGAAGCTAGGGAAGAGATTCCTGGACCCCTTGCTGAGATATTTGTATCGTTGATAATCATAGATGAGATGCCAGAAGATTGGAGTGACTAATGTGGCAGCATTATTGAAGAAAGTTGTATGGAAAAACAAGGGAACCATAAACTGGTGAGCCTTTCACACCAGAGATGCTGCCAGACCTTCTGAGCATTTCCAGCAGTTTCTGCTTTTGTTTCTGATACACAGCATCCACAGTTCTTTCAGTTTTTATTTAGTAGTTAGAGAGCATTACGTTTTGAATTGGAGGCCTGTTAGAACATAACAACATCCGAACATAAGAAATACAATCAGGAGTAGGCCATCTGACTCCATGAGTCAGCTCTGCCTTTCAATAACATCATGGATCATCTTTCAATGGATTGAGACTCCACTTACCCACTGCTCATTATACCCCTTCATTCCTTTACTGTTCACAAATCTATCTTCACCTTTAAAACATTCAACAGGTTAGCCTCAGCTGCTTCACTAGGCAGGGGATTCCAGAGATTCACAACTCTTTGGGTGAAGACGTTGGCTTGACCAGCTATCCTTAGTAGCCACACACGTAGATGACAAGCAACATGAGTTCGACTGGGACAACACTACTATTGGGACAAGCCAAACAGAGAACAGCCAGGGAATTCCTAGAGGCATGGCATTCATCCACAGATTCAATCAATAAGCACATCGACCTGGACCCAATATACCGGCCACTGTAGCGGACAGCTGGAACTGACAACCGGAAGCGGCAGATACAAACCACTATAAATGCCGGAGGAAACATCACACAAGCGCTTCACAGGAGTCTCCCAAGCACTGAGGATGTCACCTAGACAGGGGACGAAACGTCTGCAACACAAATTCCCAGCTCGGCGAACAGAACCACAACAACGAGCACCCGAGCTACAAATCTTCTCCCAAACTTTCAGCCTCCCTGCTTCTGTCTTATCTATCGCATTTATAATTTTACAATCCCCTCCCCCATTCTTCTGAATTCCAATGAGTATAATCCCAGTCTGCTCATAAGCCAACCCCCTCATTTCCAGAATCAACGTAGTTAAACTCCTCAGCAAACCCCACCCCAGTGCCATCTCATGTAAGGCGATGAAAAGTGTACAGAGTACTCCAGGCGTGGCCACACCAGCGCCCTATACAGCTGCAGCAGAAAGTCCTAATTTTAAACTCTATCCACTGGCAATGAAGGACATTATTCCATTTGCCTTCCTAATTAGCTACTGGACTTGCAAACCAGACTTTTGTGTTTCATGCACAGGAACACCCAGGTCCCCCTGCACAGCAGCATTCTGTAATTTTTCACCATTTTAAAGTAGTCCACTTTGTTATTAATCCTACCAAAATGGTCGACCTCATGTTTACTAACATTGTACTCCATCTGCCAGACCCTTGCCCACTCCCTTAACCTGTCTATATCCTTCTGCACACTTTGCTCCATCACTCATTTAAGTGGCTTCTGCGAACTACAACACACTACACTTGGTCTCTAACTCGAAGCAATCTTTCTGAATTGTAAACAATTGCAGTCCCAACAATTGTAAACAGTTGCATTCTCAACACTGATCCCTGAGACACATCACTAGCCACTGATTGTCAACCAGAAAAACACCCATTTATCCCCACTTTTTGCGTTCTGTTAGTTAACCATTCTTCTGTCCATGCTAATGCATTGCCCGTAACACTGTTCATCTTTATCTTATGCAGCAGCCTTTTGTGCAGCACCTTGCTGAATGCCTTTTGGAAATCCAGATACACCACGTTCACCAGTTCCCCATTGTCTACCTCAAAGAATTCCAATAAATCAGTTAAAGATGACCTGCCTTTCATGAACCCAAGCTTCATTAAATAAATGTAGGTGTTGCATTTTTGTAAGGCAAACCGGACAGGACTTATATAATTAATGGCTGGGCCTTGGGGAGTGTTGCTGAGCAAAGAAACCAAAGGGTGCAGATGCATCATTCCTTGAAAGTGGAGTTGCAGGGAGACAGGGTGGGGAAGAAGGTGTTTGGCAAGCTTTCATTCATTGGTCAAAATGTTAAGTGTAGGAGTCGAGATGTCATGTCTCAGCTGTACAGAACATTTGTGAGGCCACATTTAGAATTATTACAGACAAATCTGGCTGACCGTTTCTATGAAGGATTTTGTGAAACTTAAGAGGGTGTAGAAACGATTTCCAAGAATGATGCTGGAACTGGAGTGTTTAAGGTATAAGCTGAGGCTGAATAGGCTGGGGCTTCTCTTTTCCCTGCAGTGAGAGAAATGGAGGCTAAGGAGTAGCCTGAACAAGACTTATAAAATCATGCGGGGCATTGATATGGTGAATTGCCAAGGCCTTTTTCCTCGAGCGGGAGAGTCCAAAACGAGAGGACAGCGGTTTAACGTGAGAGGAGATAAGTTTGAAAAGAACCTGAGGGGTAACCTTTTCACGTGTATGTGTGGGAAAAGCTGCCAGCGGTAGTGGTGGAGGCGGGTTCAATTACTGCATTTAAAAGGTACCTGGATGGGTGTATGAACAGGTCACATTTAGAGGAAGATTGGCCAAATGTTTGGCAAATGGTACTCAGTCAGATTGGGATATCTAGTCAGTGCAGTTGAACCGAAGGGTCTGTTTCTGTGCTGGATATCTGTATGACTATAATGTTTGTTAAAACTGAAAAGAAGCTGTATTCTTACCACTGCTGGAATACTGTGACCTGTTCTTGGGACTCATATCACAAAGAAAAGGTACACTGGACAGAGAGACAATCCACACGAGGTTCAGTCGACTGATCCTAAAGATGGAGAGACTGTCTTGAGAGTAGAGATTGAGTCGTTTGGGCCTATACTCATTAGAACATAGAAGATTCAGTCTTGACATTCTGAAACATCTATTATTTTCAGGAAACTTGATGGTGTAAATGCAGAAATGTTGTTTCCCCTTGTGGGAGAGTTTCGGACCAGGGAGTAGAATCTATGAATTAGAGGTCACAAATTTCGGGAAGAAGAGAATTTTGTCTCCCAGAATGTAGAGAATTTGTGGAATTCTTTACCACAGAAAACTGTCGAGGTTGGGTCATTCAGTATTTTGAAGGCGGAAATGGACAGATTTTGATTGGTAATTGAATCAATGCTGACAGTTAAAACGCTGGAAAGTGGAGGTGAGGGTTATCAGCTCAGCCATGATGTCATTGTTTGGAAGACCAAACCCCATTGGCTGAACAGGCTGCTTCTGGTTCTCTATCATTGACCTTTGCTCTAAGTTAGTCTTTTCAGAATTATCTCGGCCTCATTTAAATTAACCTCCATTTCATGTTTGAAGCCCGGATGCTTCAATGCCTCCTCATCATGAAAAAAGGCAGGGATCGCCTTTCTCCCTGTTTGATGGCATGGCATTCTGCCTCTAATGCAGTGACTGCATTTAAATTCCTCCGGTTCTGTTGAATATTTGTCAAAAACAACCACAGCTGTCACAGAAAAGGTTAAAGACAGATCAAAACTACATTTAAACTACCATATCAAACGCATTGTCGGTATGCATTGCATGGAATACACACATTGCATATTAAAGGTCTCTCTGCACTTATCCATTAAACACTGCAAGGGTTGTTCAAAGATGATTTTCTTATGTGTGTATGTATGTCTGTGCCTGTAGATGATAATTTACTTGTATAACAAAGTTTCGATGCATCGTGTTGTTCCCTTTTTATTCTGGTATCAAGCATTTCAAAATCAGAAAGACAGTGGGTAGGAGTTCAAGCCCCTTTACACGGCTACATCAAATGTTTTCTGTGATTGTACAGCTCATGTAATGTGCTGGGTAAATCTCCCTCTATATTGTGCTGTCCAATGCAAACATGTCAAATACATTTTGGTTTAGACACAGTATAGATCCGCATCCAGGATTCCCTAAAAAAACCCTCCCAGAGCAGGTACAACACAGAGTCGACACAGAATAAATCACCCTCTACAATATTAAACATTCCATGAGATGTGCAGTAAAAGTTAATTATAGACTAAATATGCATTGCACTGAACCATTAAACATTCCTCAGCCAAGAATAATACTGCTGAGTTGCAATGAAAACACTATCACAGTAAAGTCTTTCCGATCAAGCATTTCCAGATCACTCAATACTCAGACAGATTTTTGAGAAAATCTGGTTGTACTGACTCAAATCTCTCGAAAGAAATGGATGAATTTGGCTGAGAGCATATGTTGGTGAGGTGTTGGCTTCATGTTATTAAGGAAAACGTTGTCCGATTGTGGAGAGGCAAAACAAGGCATCAGATATAAAGGAAAATGGGGGGAAGCAGGAGGGGAAGAGAGAAAAAGAGAGACAGAAATATTAGCTGTGCCAATGTATCACTTAATTATAGTTTTTTTTGACTAAACATGACAATTGATACCTCTGTCATTCAACAATTATACAAATTATGTATTAAAAAGTCCTAACATCAATTAGTATTGGAATCCATTGAGTTATTTGCATTTTTTCCACAATTCGTGTGCTGTGCTTGTGGGGAAATATAAATTGCGGTTTTGTTGTTCTGTAATTTATTCTGAGAATTCTATTTCTGTGTTTATTTACATAAATGCTTAATTGGTTTCAATGAAGTGATGGTGACAGCAAAGCCAGATGAAAGACATGGTTTGTTGGTAAGATTCAAATCGAAACAAGTTTATTTTAAGAATGGTGACCATTTTCAGAAGTGAATACCAATTTATGAAGACGAATTGCAACAGATTTTATTTATTTCTGAATGATAAACACAATTTAAAACTTTTATTTAGGTTAAATATTCAGTGCTGAAAATTCTGCAATTAAACTTCAATGTTGAACTGGATCTACTCTGAGTGTCGCTGCTGAAAATGTGTTGCTTATGCCTGAAATGTCGATTCTCCTGCTCCTTGGATGCTGTCTGACCTGCTGCGCTTTTCCAGCAACACATTTTCAGCTCTGATCTCCAGCATCTTCAGTCCTCACTTTCTCCTACTCTGAATGTCCCACTAATTTATATTGTAGTCCATTTAGGCGGTGCAACATCACTCAAAGTGCATTTTAGAATATTCACATGAAATACTTGAAATGACATCAGGAACTGCGTAACAATTACATTTAATTGATATAGTTGTTGTGAGGTTTTGTTACACGTATTACTTTCTGGTAAGGGTCAGCAATGAGTCCCTATCCCCAACTGCCCATTCAATAGCTTGCTAAAGCCACTTCAGAACACAGTGGGTCTGGAATCTCATGTTGGCCAGACCATGGAAAGGTGACAGATGCCTTGTCATTCGTGAACCAGCTGTTTTTGTATTTTCCCATTGACTCGGGTGACATGATCACCATTTGGCTTTCTTTCCCATTCCAGGCTTTCTTAGAATTCAAATTTCATCCTGGGCAAACGATGGTATTCCAAACGCCGTCCATTCAGCATCAAACTGGAGTTTGGGAATACTGGTGTCATGGTGTCACCGCTGTGATCCTAATATTGGGAATGCACAGAAAGCGGTCACAAACAGAAATGCAATCAATCTGACACTTTACCTCATGAACAAATATTGGAGTGCAATACTGGCAAGAACTCTCCTGCTGTTCACAGCAACATCACAGGAGACTTTGCATCCAGTCATCAATCTAAACTGTGTACCGCACTCTGTCTGAAGAGCCTGACTCACCATAATTTGCATTTTTTGAATTCTTCACTGACTTATGAAAAAGTTAGTCACATATCCCAAGGAGGTGCTCATCAGCTATCTTTTTGAAGGCCTGCTCCTCGGATGCTGCCTGATCTGCTGTGCTTTTCCAGCACTACACTCTCAAATCTGATCTCCAGCACCTGCAGTCCTCACTGTCTCCTGATGGGTTTCTTAGTCAGGTTCGGCACAGGAAAGGACCATCACCTTATTGTTGAACGGGTTGGGCAGGCCAGGTAGGAAGGTCAGACGACCTCCTCTGAAGGACAATACTGAACCATGTAACATGCTTCAAACCTTTGGTAGGTCTGTGATTATCGTTCATTATTCCAGCATTTTCATTTCATACTCTTTTATTAATTGAAGCTACCATGCTAGGGAGTGATTCTGGAACTTTACTTCAAACCTTTTGATTGCTTATTACATACTCATAATGCCTCCTCAACCACTTTATCAAACTGTCATGTTAGCTTCAATGAGTTTTTTATTGACTCCTGGAACATGGTGGTTGCTTTTAGTTGTCCGTAGTTGTCCTTCAGCAGATGGCAGTAAGCTGCCTTTCTGAAATAACATGTTCCAAAATGGCCTGAGGAAGGGAATTCCAGATTTTGACCCAATTACAGTAAAGGATCGGTGACATATTTCCATGTCAGGATGCCGAGTGTTTTAGAGAGGAGCTTACAGTGGTGCTGTTCCCATGTATCTGCTGCTCCTGTCCTTCGAGATGCAAGTGGTAGTGGGAAGGTACTGTCTCAGGAAGTGGCTAAGTTTCTGCAGTGTAGTATTTTAGATAGTGCATATGGCAGGTACTAAGAATCAGATTTGGAGGCAATGGACGCTTGTGGATGTGCTACTGATCAAGTGGGATGCTTTGTCCTGGACAATGCCAAGCTTCTTGAGTGCAGTTGAAGCTGTTCCTATCCAGTCAAGGGGTGAGCTGTGCTATTAGCCTCCTGACCTCTGTCTCTTAGACAGTTAATTGGCTTTGCGAGTCAGGAGGGTGAGTTACTCGCTGCAGTATTCCTAGCCTCCGGCCTGCTCGTACAACCATTGTATTTATATGGAGTGTCCAGCTCAATTTCTAATGAACAATAAAACCCAGGGTGTCGATGGTGAGGGATTCAGTGATGGTAACACTATTGAATGTCAAGGGGTTTTGGTTAGGTTGTCTCTTATTGTCAATGGTCATTGTCTCGCAGCTTTGTGGTGTGAATGCTATGTGCCACTTGTCAGCTCAAGTCTGGAAATTGTCCAGATTTTGTTGTGTTTGAATGTGGACTGAGGAGTCACTAAAAAGTGCGAGATTAATGCAGATTTCACTTCTGACCTTCTGATGGAGGAAAGGTCATTGCTGAAGCAGCTGAACATGATTGTGCCAAGGACACTTTCTTCAGGAACTCCAACAGGGATTTGCTTTGGCTGAGACGACTGCCCTCTAACAAGCAGAGCCATCTTTCAATGTGTGAGGTATGACTGCAGGCAGCAGGGAGGTTGTCACCTGATACCCATTGAACCCAGTTTTGCTAGGCTCCATAATATCACCCTCTGTCGAATGTGACCTTAATGTGAAGGGCTGTCACTCTCCCCTCATTTCTGGAATTCAGTTCTTTGTCAATGTTTAAATCAAGTCTGTAATTCAGACATGAGCTGAGGAGGCCTTGCGTAACCCACATTTACACAGGTTATTGCTGAGCTAGTGCTGCTTGATAGCACCTCCCTACATCTAACTCATGATTGAGCATGGACTGATAGGGCAGTAATTCGCCAGGGTGGTTTGACCTATTTTCTGTGCACAGGACGTGCCTGGCCTATTTTCCACATTGTCCATGCCAGTGTTTTAGCTGTACCGGGATTGCTTGGCTAGCACAAGTCATCAGTATTATTGCCAGAATTTTGTCAGGCTCCATAGCATTTACAGTAACCCCTGCCTCCTCCTCCCCCCACCCCCCCCCCCAACCCGGCCACAGTGTCTTGATTTCACATGGAGAGAGGCTAATTCCCTGCTGACAGGTATCTGTGATATTGGTGATCTATGAAAGATGCCGAGATGGATCACACAATTGGCACTTCTGGCTGAAGATTGCTGTGAATGCTTCGGCCTTAACTTTTGTGCTGATGTGTTGTGCTCTCCAAAGCAGAGCAAGGAAATATCTGTGGAGCTTATTCCTTCAATGAGTTGTTTAAATAGCAACTTTAATTCATGTCTTGATGTGGCAGCACTGTGGGCTCAGACCCCTGTTTCCTGAAAGAATGGTCTAGCCACAATATCTCCAGACTATAATTCCAACCCCCACTCCATAATGTGGATATTCACAACAGAAGATCGCTTATTCTTTGTATTGTGTAGATTCCAACAATGCATCGTATATTCGCCTAAATTGTTAGTCTCGAAAATACTTTACTTCACAGACTTTAGGATATAATGTTCTGTTTTCAATTCTTCTCTCCGACAGACAAGGTCATCGATGTCACACTGGCTTTCCTCCTCACTAATTGCAAAACCAAACGTTTTTCACCTCATCTTTGAACTTACTGATGAAAATTGCTACATTCTTGACTAGACCGTTCATATACACTGCAAACATCAAAGGATCCAGCAACCAGGCATGTAGTAAGCCACTGGACACAAGATGTCTTCACAATGACTACCTTCGACCATTACCTTCTGCCAACAAATAAACCTTCGAATCATTTGCCAAACTGCACCAGATCCCATGAACCCTTACCATATTAAAGATGCAAGATCTGGTCAAAAACCTGATTGAAGTCAAGAAGCATTACATCCACTTTTTACACCCGATGTTACATCTCATTGCCTCTCCGGAAAACAGAATCAACCACTTCCGATATGATATCACTTCCACCAAAGCCATGCTGAATTTTATTGCTTAAACCTTACAATTCCAACTTTTAATGAATGCTGTCTCTTAGATTTACTTATTAACTTCCCTCAAGCTTTCTACTTTTAAACATAGGTTTAGGAGTGAAACTACACATTGTCACTTAGCTCCTTTCACCCGATGACAACTCTTCTTATCTCTCTGACAGATAATTTACTCTAGCTGAAATAATCTTGTGTCTCTTCTGTTTCATTCTGGGAAATGGGAATGGAATTGAATACAGTGTTGAAACCAACAGCAATCTATCCGTTTGTTCTTGACACTGTCAGTGTGTGTTCCCCCTCAGAGGCAGGAAGACTTTGTGCTGATAATACGGAAAGTAGCGCCTGATGTATCATTCTCAGCTGGCACACAACTTCCTGTTTCTATGTGCCAGCAGCAAGCCACACATCTCACTTCTGATCAGAAAATAAACCCGGGGGATGCAATCTAGCGGAAACATCTGCCAATGTGGCCTATATCAGGACACAGAGTATGAAGTGATTACATTGAAGTGACATTTGCAAATTGACCTTTTGATCTCTGTTTCGCGGTCTGATTCCAGGACATCATTGGACGAGTCTCTCGACCATCTAACAAGCTCATTCAATTCACTAACGTCTGGGACATATCGACATGCACCTTGTCATGTCTTTGATCTTGTACTACTTGTTACTCTCTTTTCAGATTTAATGTTCCCAGTTTTTGATTCTGTCTTCTGTATCCATCACCTTCCCAGCGAATACATTCTGTTTGATCTGTTTCCTAAATTTTGATCAACTAAACAAATAATACAGTTTTGTACAGACAGGCATGTCAGTGTGTCAGATTAACAGAATCAATATATGGAGAGATCACCTTGGCTGTATCGAACTCTGACCGACATTGAATTCAAATAAAGCACAGCACTGTATGGTTTCAATCTTTCCAAATCCTCTCTCTTTGAAAGAGCTTGTTCTAACGGTTAATTCTTTTCTTGATTATTTCAGAAACTATGACTAAAAATCCCTATTTTTAAAAAAGTTTCAAATATTATTAAAAGTTGCAGCCCTGGCATTTCCTACAGTGAGCTTTGTGGTGTTTAAATGTTCTGGTCAAAATGTGCTTTAAGCAGAAGACTGAAACATTGGTTTCTCCGAGTTCCCAGCCATTGCACTTTCAGTTCCATAATAAGTGCAAGCTATTGCTAAGCCCCAGAGAGAACAGAATGTCCAGGCCCTGTACACATCCAAGCGCCATGATGTAGGCCTCAAAGCCCTCCGTTTCTTCCTGTCACGCCAACCCAAGCAGTACATGCTCAACCTCAACTACATTTCCTTTCAATCCTCCCACTTCCTCCAAACCAAAGGGGTAGCCATGGACACCTGTACGGACCCCAGCTATGCCTGCCTCTTCGTCAGATATGTGGAACAGTCAATCTTCCACAGCTACACCGGTATCATTGCCCATCTTTACCACAGCTACACCGGTATCATTGCCCATCTTTACCACTGCTACATTGATGACTGTATCAACGCCACCTCATGCTAGCACAAGGAGGTTGAACAGTTCATCAACTTTACTAAAGCCTTTCACCCTGACCTAAACTTCACAGGGACCATCTCGGACACCTCCCTCCCTTTCCTAGACCTCTCCACCTCTATCTCCAGTGACCGACTAAACATTTACTGCAAGCCCACTGACTCCCACAGCTACCTGGGCTACACTCCTCCCACCCAACCTCCTGTAAAAATGCCATCCCTTCTTGTCAATACCTCTGCCTCCACCGCACCTGCTCCCAGGAGGACCACCATAAAACATCCCGGATAACCTCCTTTTTCAAAGACTGCAATTTTCCCTCCCATGTGGTTGACGATGCCCTTGAACCCCAACCCTCCAATCGCAACAGGGAGCCCTCCTGGCCCTCTTCCACCGCACTAACCTCGCATACATCATATCATCCTCCGCTGCTTCCACCACCTGTAAACAGACCCCATCACTCGGGGTATATTTCCCTCCCTACCCCTATCTGCATTCCGGAGACACCATTCCCTCCGCGACTCCCTCGTCAGGTCCATGCCCCTCCACCAGCCCACACCTCCCCCCTCACCTCCGACAAGGCCCCAAATGATCCTACCACATCCCGGAGCAATTTATCTATACTTCCACAAATGTCATCCACTGTGTCTGTTCCACCTGCTGTGGTCTCCTCTACATCAGGGAGACAGGACACTAACTTGCGGATCATTTCAGAGAACATCTCTGGGACACCTGTGCCAACCAACCCCACGGCCCTGTGGCTGACCACTTTAACTCCCTCACCCACTCCACGAAGAACAGGCCGGTCATATTCTGTTCATTTCCAATGAATAAATGCAAAATAACCGAGCCTGAATTTGGGATGATATTAACAGGATTTATTTTGATCTAAGCATGAACAGATTATTTTGACAAAACAGGTGGAGAGATTCACTTCCTGAAAAAGCAGCTCAAGTGGTATAAGCTGGCACCAAACCAAGTTTGGTCAATACTGAGGCAAAAATACAGCATACAGTCTTGAGTGAAATAAATAAAGAAACTGTGTTAGCTCCGGAACAAGATAGAGTGTATTAAATATGAACAAAGACACAAGTATTTTAGGATATAATAGAAAAGTAATTTATAGTATATTGAAATGCAAACAGAGATGTGAATTTGTGTCTCGATATTCTTCCTAGCTAAATTAATCATTTCAGAAATGCCTTTGTTAAATTTCATGAATCATTTGTTGGTCCATTCCACGAACCTTGCGAGGTCCTTGTTAAATTCTGAACCATCGCCTTCCAGGTTCACAGTGGTTGCGAGTTTCATGTTACAGCAAATTGTGAAGTTGTGCACTGTATGCCAATGTCTTAGTTAATAATTTAAAGCAATTATTTAAAGCTCCAAACATTTACAAAATATCACTATGGATCTTCCTGGAATCCAAAAAAAATTGTCCCTTTGATCAATGATTTCTAAAATTTACTCACATATCTGTTGTGAAGGAAGTTTTGAAATAACTTGAAGTGCAAATGGCTCACATCAGTCGGAATACAGTAACATTTCGTGTGTTACCCCACACAAAAGGAAATCAAGCAATATTCACGAGTTGCTCTCAGCAAGTCTGTGATGGACTGTTTTATCAAACAAAATCATTTCCAATGTTGTGAGGGCTCGTCTATCTTCTGTGCAATGGTCTGAATCTTAAGTTGTGTCTGACTGCAGATGAAACTGGCTGATCTTGGTAAAAGTACAGTTTGTGCCTTTCACGTTGTTAATGTATATTGCTGACTTTAGTTGAATAACGTGATGTTGTCCCAGGCATCGTCTGGCACCATTAATTAGACCATTAATTTCCAAATCACTATCAGGTGGGGTGTATTGATCTCATTGATCTCATTCATTGAAACGAATGCTTGGAATATTTCCGGTATGAATCATGTGAATTAGAGTCTCTGAATGAGACATAGAACATAGAACAATACAGCACAGAACAGGCCCTTCGGCCCACGATGTTGTGCCGAACATTTGTCCTAGCTTAAGCACCCATCCATGTACCTATCCATTTGCCGCTTAAAGGTCACCAATGATTCTGACTCTGCCACTCCCACAGGCAGCGCATTACATGCCCCCACCACTCTCTGGGTAAAGAACCTACCCCTGACATCTCCCCAATACCTTCCACCCTTCACCTTAAATTTATGTCCCCTTGTAACACTATGTTGTACCCGGGGAAAAAATCTCTGTCTATCTATTCCCCTGATCATCTTATAAACCTCTGTCAAGTCACCCCTCTTTTTTCGCGTTTCCAATGAGAAAAGGCCTAGCACTCTCAACCTATCCTCGTACGACCTATTCTCCATTCCAGGCAACATCCTGGAGACAAAGTAGGAAAGATGAATTTCGAGTAGTGGGAAGTTTTCACGACAGAGCGAGATTACTTCGCCCATCGCACCTGTATCACGTGAAGACAGAGCCTTCCAGCCAACACCCACTTTATAGCATGTTGTCCATAACCATGCAGGTGATAGCACTGTAAACATTCGGGAACATTGTGTAGGGCCTAACTCATTATCAACATAGATATGATCTCCAATGCTGTAAATCCTGGCTTATGGGGAAAAAGTAGGGGCAGAACTGTATCAATATTCAAACAGTTGGTACAACCCTGAGGAGCTAATAGGTCCTCAGGATATTTTGACTATTCTTGACTTAATATCATTGTAAACTGACATGAAAAAAATGCAGACATGCTCCCCAGAAATGCTGACATCAACATACCTTTATTCAGCCAAGATCAGCAACATGAATTAAGAAAGTTTAAAAAAAAACTTTCTTTTAACTGATTATTGACAACACGGATTTCACAAAGTGCAAAGTACAGAGGGGAAGGGTGGAGGGGTGGGGGTGGGCGATATTCACTATTCCCTGATGTCTGGTTGCGTTTGTGAGCAACAGATGAACCTGCGAACCAGATTCAGGATGGTACTGCAGGTATTTCAGCAGATACTGTGTACACGGAATTCTCCCATAAATCAGCAATGACATGAACATTTATTTTTTATGGTGTTTGAAGCCAATTAAAATTGAACAATATGGTGGGAGAAGTTCCTTTCATTTCTTTGAACTAGTAACAAGGGACGCTCTTTGTGGACCTGGGGTGGCAGGAGGGAATGTGAGGGAACAGAATCAGAATGTGAGGGAACAGAATCATGTTGGAAATCCAGATAGACTGGAACTTGTTTCACTGGAGGGTGAGAGTTCGGGGGGGGGGGGGGGGGGGGGGAGGGGGGGGTGACCTCATACAAGTTTATAAAGCCATGAGTGCAAAGGTGAATGGCTCTAATTGACATGATTCATACTGGAAATGTACAAAGCTTTCGTTTCAAAAATATCACATATCAATAAACTCCACCTGACCCTACAGCTTGCGATGTGGAAATTAATGGTCTAATTAATGGTGCCAGACGATGCTGGAACAACATCACTTTACTCAACTAAAGTCAGCAATATACATTCACAATGCAAAAGGCACAAACTGTACTTTTACCCAGATCAGCCAGTTTCATCTGCAGTCTGACACAACTTAAAATTCAGACCATTGCACAGAAGATAGACGAGCGCTCACAACATTGGAAATGATTTTGTTTGATAAAAGAATCCATCGTATACTTCCTCAGAGCAATTCGTGTCAACAAACTTGTTTTTTTGTGTGTGGGGGGTAGCGCAAGAAATGTTACTTTAATCCGATTGATGTGAACCATTTGCACTTAAGAAGTTATTTGAAAACGTCTATCACAGTAGATACGCGAGTAAATTTTATAAATCATTGATCAAAGGGGACAATCTTTTTTGGATTCGAGGAAGATCCATAGTGATATTTTGTAAATGTTTGGAGCTGGGATTGCTTTCAATTTTTGACCCAGACATTGGTGTATTTCCCCTATGGTGGGGGATTTCAACAATCGGGAACATGTTTTTCCAATGAGAGGAGAAAAATTTTAAAAAGGATATCAGAGACAACCTTTTACACAGAGAATGGTTTGTGTGTGGGATGATTTGGTGGTGGATACTTACAACCTTTCGAAGACATTTGGATCAGTAAATGAATATCACATGTTTGGAAGGATATGGGCCAAGTGCACACAGGTGGGATTAGTTTAGTTTGGGATTAGGACTGGCATGGACTGGGTGGATCGAGGGGTCTGTTTCCATGCTGCATTACTCCATGACTCTCTGACTATTTATCAATTTTTCTCAATACTAAACAGTGCTACAGTGATCCTTGAATGAACTGCTGATGGTAAGTTGTGTCTGAGACTCTGCGAATATTACCTTCAATGAGAGGAGTGACTAGTTCTCCAAGTTACACAACTGAAAATAAACTTTTCTCCAGCATTGTTGCTGAGTCGTTTTGTTTCTGCGGAGGCGGTGGTTATAGTTTGCAGTTGGCTTTCCACCAACTGGTCAACCGTGAGACAAAATATCTTTGACCCACTGCAGAAACTCCACCTGCTTCCAGTAAATGAAACTGGGAACTCAAGGAACTTTTCTGTAGTCAGCTTAATTGCTGCCAACTATTGTATCTGGCCGCTTAAAGGGAAAATGAATCAACTAAAGTAAAATCCTACCAAACAAATTATATTTTCCCATTTACTCACAATGGACACATTTCACTTGGCATTTCTCCCTTTAAAAGGAAAGTCACTGAATACAGCATTCACTGTATGACTATCAGAAAACAGGACATTGAATGCAGTGACGTTCTGGTTAGTTCAGCCTGTTTATTGAGTATCTTTAAAGCTCCTGAATATGAAGTTAATGGATCCAAAATCCCACATTGAAAGTAAATTAACAAATTTGAATTAGTTTAAACTCACATCACTTGTTACACCATTCTCTGATTCATGTATCTCATTAAAACTGAGTGGGCCCTTTATACATGGTTAACACTGGTGTAGTGTAACAGCGAATTTTTGCTGATTTTTATGAGTTAACTGCCCTGTCAGAGCTATCAGTGAGCAGAGAATTGTACTGTTTATAACCTACATTCGTGGTAATTATTACTGTAATACTCTCTAACTTAACCAAACATTCCTGATGTACCCAGACTGTTACCTGCAATGGTTTAGACGTTGAGGGTTTAAAAAAAAAGTTATGGACTGTCTTGTTCTAGTTCATTAGATGCTCTTTCAAAAGTGTACCTCGGTGTTATGTATCACTGCGGACTCACATTTTGTTTCTCAGGCACACAGCTTTCCTTTACTGTGCATTTTAGTGTCGGAGCAATTTGAAAAAAAATGATTCAGGGAGAGACATTCTGCAATGTAAGGAGGTGCTTCTAATCTCCGGGTCCAAACTGTTTAGTGACATACACTCACATTCTGAACATAATCACTTTAGACATGCTCCATATTAGGTTGCCGAAACTGAATTTAGAAATGCAGATTCGAAATGGTATGTTATTTTGTAATGTGAGAGAGACTTTGAGTGACAGCAAAAATAAAGTCATTCATTTTGTTGGCTAATAATAATATTGAAGTTCTTTTTAGCTTTATCTGCTTGTGGTGGAATGTAGGATTAAAGGGAGTTAACTTCTAATTGAATATTCTAAATATAATCACTTTGGACACGCTCTGTATTCAGTTGCCTAAATTGAATTTTGAAATGTTTAGTATGAATTACATGTTATTTTTTAGTGCGACAGAGACTTGCAGTATCCAGGGAAGAAAAGCTCAACTGTTTTATTAGCTAGTTATATGTTTGAACTTTAATTTTAGTTTTATCTGCTTGTGAATGAATGTAGAAATAAAGGGAGCTAACTTCCAGTTGAATTTGTTTTTTTTAAACAAAATACATGCAACTATCATGTGAAACAGACCTGAAGCTACTCAAATTTACTTCCAAAGAAGCTATTCAGTAAAACCAATATCCCAAGATGTGTATGTGTCCATGTTTAAGCAGAAGCTCATGTAAAGACATAATCCCATGTGTTCGGGCTGTACAAGCTGATACCAGGATCCAGTCTGAGCCTCCAGCAGGAAACCAACATGCGGAAGCTGTAAGCCTGCCCCTTCCGATGGCCATATAAATCCTGGGCACTGGACCGTAATTCAACACTCCTGGGTCGGATCTGTTTAGAAAGATCTTAGCAGAACCGCTTCCCACAAGTTATCAGAATGATTGTGTCGACACTTTTTCTCAGTTTGTTATTGACTTTCTTATCATGTGAGTGTTTTTTGTTCAAGTCTCTCTTTGTGACTGTCTCAATGTTAGTCTACCGCAGGAATGTAAAAGACTCAGCCATCATTTCACCAACATTAATGCTCATGGTTTGTTTGTTTTCTTTTTAAAGGTGTCCAGTCGGAGGTTGTTTTGACCCAGCCAGAGGCAGAGACTGGCCGTCCCGCAGGCAGCCTGAAACTGACCTGTAAAACCAGCGGGTTCGATCTTGGCAGCTACACCATGCACTGGGTCCGACAGGTTCCCGGACAGGGTCTGGAGTGGCTGCTGAACTACTATAATTCAAACAGCAATAACTATGCACCAGCGATTAAGGGTCGATTTACTGCGTCCAAAGACACTTCAAACAACATTTTCGCGTTGGACATGGAGAACCTGAAGATCGAAGACACCGCCATCTATTACTGTGCAAGAGACCACAGCGAGAGGAACCAGGGCTGGACCCGTTCAAAAACAGCTCGAGGGAACATTTTGTCAATTCCATCATAAACTGACGGTCAGTACGAGTTTTAAATGCAATAATACCAACTGCAATCTGAAGCAGACCTCAGGCTGCCTCTTACAAAACTATCAAAGAGGAAATGTACCATTTAAACTAGCAAACTGCTGACACAATGGGACAATGTTTTGGGCATGTCATATGTACTGCTAACACTTCCATCAATTAAATGCTCGGACAAAATGTTAGTTTTAATATATCTGACAGCTCAGGAAATCACTGCTAATTGTTATGTCAACTATGGCATTCATTCTAAACATGATCAGTACTAAATGGCTCTTTCAAATGAAAATTGAGACCTCGAGTAAAGAACAGAGAATGAGTGTACTGGTCTACATCATTGTGATACTACAGTGGGTCACAGTGTTGTGCACAGCGACATCCTCATACAAAAACCACTGACAAGTGTTTATCTCAAATTGGTGATTTCTACCATGGCAGGAGCGAGAAATAATGTGAGATGCAATTTAAACGCAATCCAGTAGTGCTAGTTTGTACAAATGTATAATTTTTTCTACCTTCTTCGTGTTGATTGCCAAGTTAAATGCAGACCAAACCTGGAAAAGTATTCCAAGCTTTCAAAATACAATGGATCGTAAAAGCTGAAATAACACACTGAATCATTTTTAGAGGAGTCTGAATCACTGCTTTCTCGGAAGTGAAGAAATTCTCTGCATTTTACAGTTTACAGTCTGTCATAGTATTTGACACAACGTGTCTCACAGTGATATAGCTGGAGTGACACTGAAATTATGACCAATACAAAAACCTATTCAGCCTCCATTGTTTGAAACTAGTCAGTGATTACTTCTACAAACCGTCTTAACTTGCAGTGCAGTATTAGTTCTGTGCGGTTTAATGCCAGTATCACTATTTAATTTGTAAAAGTGTTGGGTAATTATCGATACACCAGTTGGGGATTTTGAGAATCAGTTTTATACTCTGTGAAGTATAAAACAGTATTAACATTAATCAAGAATGTTCAGAATTGACTAGCACAATTATGTGATGAAGATTTATCGTGACTTTATTTTGTCTGTGGTTCTGAAAATTTAAAATGATGGCAGATTTTTGATTTGTTTTATACAGAGCTAGTTATTGTGTGACCCAGTCCATAGAATGTAACACTGTGACTATATTGATTTCTGCGGCCAAGGGACCATGGTGACAGTGACTTCAGGTAAGACCCTTGAACTTTCTTAGTGACTTTTTAAAAACTTTCTATTCATGTGACTAATTTCTGAATTAAATGAAACTCAAATTCTGTGCTGAGTTTGATTTGGTTCGGATTGATTTTTGTTCAGACTGATTATAGACTTCAGTTAAGGCTCAGCAAATAGTTACAGTGGGGATGATGGAGTCAGTTGTTCGGTGTATCTCTTTTTTTGATCAGATGGTCTTTCTGTGTGGCTGGGTTACTTGAAACATCTAATGTCTCTTAATCAGTCAGCTATAAATAATGTTTAATGTCAGTGACATCCTGACTGTGAGTTTTATTATCAACAACAAACGCTAAGAATTCAAAGATGTTCGAGGTATTACTAAACATGATTAAAATATGCTAAAATATCATTATTCACTTCTTGAATATGTGCTCTTACCCTGATTATATTTTCTCATTAATTTTGTTAATTTTGTTGATGACAAGCAGCTTAGAAACTGTCATAAAATTTTCTTGCGGTGCTATATTGCATTCCGTTGATTAGATTCTGAGTTTGTTTTACTTGATTCTGTTGAATTGAGTTGATTGGATTTTGGCTTTCTTTTAGTTGATTTGGTTGAACTGTGTTGATTGGATTCTGACTGTTTTTACTTAGTTTTGTTGAATTGTGTTGATTGGCTTTTGAAATTGTTTTATTTGATTCTGTTGAATTGAATTGTTTGGATTCTGATTATGTTTCATTCAAATATGTTGTTCTGAGTTGATTGGATTCTGATTTTATTTTCCTTGATTCTGTTGAATTGAGTTGATTGGATTCTTATTCAGTTTGTGAAATTGATGAGCGTTTTCATGCTTTCTGTAATCGGTGTTTTGTCTCTGGTGAGGAGATTGACTCTCTGGATTAGTTTTCATTACCAATATTTGTGAAGTTCTTTTGTTTTTCATGAATCATTTCTGCATTTAAAATTAGATGACACGTTTTTCTCTGCTTGATTGAAAACATTACATCCATTTGTAACGGTCTGTAAAACAACTTAAGGCAGAAACTCGGAAGTGTGAGAAATGAAAAAAAAAAGGAGTTTTTAATGCATTGACTTTTAAAAAAACGCAGTTCTAATTGTAAACTTACTGAATTTTGTTTTGAGTAGTCTCATTCAAAATAAAATTTGGGACTAAAATCTGAAACTGCAGAATTGATTGTGGGCAAAGTCTTAGAGAGAATTGTAAGGGATAGGATTTATGCACATCTGGATAGGAATAATGTGATCAAGGATAGTCAGCATGGTTTTGTGAAGGGCAGGTCGTGCCTCACAAACCTTATTGAATTCTTTGAAAAGGTGACGAAGGAGGTTGATGAGGGGAAAGCGGTAGATGTGGTATATATGGATTTTAGTAAGGCGTTTGATAAGGTTCCCCATGGTAGGCTACTGCAGAAAATACGGAGATATGGCATTGAGGGTGAGTTGGAGGTTTGGATTAGGAATTGGCTGGATGGAAGAAGACAGAGGGTAGTAGTTGATGGCAAAGTTTCTTCATGGAGTGCCGTCACTAGCGGTGTTCCGCAAGGATCTGTTTTGGGACCATTGCTGTTTGTCATTTTTATAAATGACCTGGAAGAGGTGTTAGAAGGTTGGGTGAGCAAGTTTGCGGATGATACGAAAGTCAGAGGAGTTGTTGACAGTGAGGAAGGATGTGGCAGGTTACAGCAGGATATAGAGAAGCTGCAGAGCTGGGCAGAAAGGTGGCAAATGGAATTCAATGTAGCTAAGTGTGAGGTGATTCACTTTGGGAAGAATAACAAAAAGATGGGGTACTGGGCTAATGGTCGGATACTTGGTAGTGTGGATGAGCAGAGGGATCTTGGTGTCCATGTACACAGATCTCTGAAAGTTGCCACCCAGGTAAATAGTGCGGTGAGGAAGGCATATGGCGTACTGGCTTTTATTGGTAGAGGAATTGAGTTCCGGAGTCCTGAGGTCATGATGCAGTTGTATAAGACTCTGGTGCGGCCGCATCTGGAATATTGTGTGCAGTTCTGGTCGCCATACTATAGGAAGGATGTGGAGGCACTGGAACGGGTGCAGAGGAGGTTTACCAGGATGTTGTCTGGTATGGAAGGAAGATCGTATGAGGAAAGACTGAGACACTTGGGGCTGTTTTCATTAGAGAAAAGAAGGTTTAGGGGTGATTTGATTGAGGTGTACAAGATGATTAGGGGGTTAGATAGGGTTGACAGTGTGAACCTTTTCCCGCGTATGGAGTCGGGTATTACAAGGGGGCATAGCTTTAAATTAAGTGGGGGTAGATATAGGACTGAAGTTAGGGGTAGGTTCTTCACTCAGCGAGTCGTAAGTTCATGGAATGCCTTGCCAGTAGCAGTGGTGGACTCTCCCTCTTTATGGGCATTTAAGCGGGCATTGGATAGGTATATGGAGGATAGTGGGTTAGTATAGGTTAGGTGGGCTTGGATCGGCGCAACATCGAGGGCTAAAGGGCCTGTACTGCGCTGTATTCTTCTTCTTCTTCTAATTGATCAGATTATGTAATTGAAACTAACTTAAAATTATAATGTGGTAATATTTGTCCATTCAGTAATTTTGTTTTGACAATGAAGTGATTAATCAATATATGCCTTCAATCGCTCTACTGTGCGCTGCACAAGATTGTCACGATCAAGAAGGGTGTACAGGTTGGAAATAAATTGAACTGTTGCCAGAAACGTTACAGCTTTAAGTGTTAAGTCCCCTCTCAAACAAGGCTGCTGTTATGACTTGTTATTTCTATTCAAGTTAATCATTAGTTTTCTTGATTCTGACCAGCTTTGTTAGACTTCAATCTGGGTTTTTTTTGTGAGGTTACATCATGTTCTTGGTTCTGTTGAAACTGTTTGCAGAGCTAGTTCTGCTGCAAACACACCATGTTGTGATCTGGTGATCGTTGATCTGTTGAGGAGGGACTGTGCTTGGGTAACATTAAATGTGTTATATTTGGGAAACCGTTTCTGGTTTCTACATTGTTTTTGCAATGTTAACATGGTTGGTGACAGTGAACCGCTCCAGGTTCCCCATTCATTGCAATCGGCATGCGAGTTTAAATTTCATAAAGCCTATTATTAAGTGAAAGGCAAATCGCAAAGGTTTTAGAAATGAAGGGAAAACAGATACCTTCGGGCGCCATTTTTACTTAAAAGTAATAATTAAGGATTAATCGAATCCATGCTTTACAATCCAAATTCAGAACTCCACTATCTAGTTCAATCACAAGGTCTGTCTTTAAACAGTTTACAAGTCATAGAGAAATATAAATAGAATTTCAAAAGTCTAATGTTCTAATAGTTCTTGCTCTTGAGCATAAATGCCATGACTGTGTTATAATTGATCAAGAAACACCTTTCAATTCCGCTGTACACTACATACATATTTTTCTGGCTGGAAAAGATCATTGGCAAAAACCATTTGGAAATTCTGCTCAATTCTATGAAGAACAGATCAGTATCACTGCTTTGATCAGTTTCAGACGTAACTTGAGTTAATTAATTGTTATGTCCCTGATTAAACTGGATTTACAGGATAAAAATAAAACATTAACTGAATTATTTAATCTGCACAGTGCTTTAGGTGTTCCCAATCTGTGCATTTTAAATAAATAGTTACATTTTACAACATAATATCAACTGAGGAGTCATTCTTTCGGAAACAACTGCTATCGTGAATTATGTGACCAAGGCCAAATTTCGAATTAATTAAAATAATCCACTCATGACCTCGCAGGGCAACATAGTGTCTCAGTGGTTGGCACTGCTGCCTCACAGTGCCAGGGTCCCAAATTCGATCCCACCCTCGGGTGACTGCCTGTGTGGAGTTAGCACATTCTCCCTGTGTCTGCGTAGGTTTCCTTCGGGCGCTCTGGTTTCCGACCACAGTCCAAAAGATGTGCAGGTCAGGTGATTGGCTGTGCTAAATTGCACACAATGTTCAGGGATGTGTAGGTTCGGGTGCATTAGTCAGGGGTAAATATCAATTAGGGGAATGGGTCTGGGTGGGCTACTTACTGTTCAGAAGGTCAGTGTGGAATTGGTGGGCCAAATGGCCTGTTTCTATACTTTAGGAACCCTACTCTTAAAACCATGGGAGTGCTTGCTGCAAACGCAGAGAATTCATTTTACGTCGATGTGTTCAGACGGATGCAGAGTTCACAAATTTGCAGAAGACATGAACTAGAGGATAACAGAGCACATTGTTTATTCAGACACTTAAAATAGAGTAATATTTATTTTAATAAATATACTTGACCGATTTATTGCAATGTAGCGATCGGAAGGAATCTGCTCACATTAGTTAAGTGTGACAATCATTTAGATTAGATTTCCTGCAGTATGTATCGGGCTTTTTGGCCCAACAAGTCCACACCGACCCTCTGAAGAGTAATCCACCCAGACCCATTCCCCTACCCTATATTTACCCCTGACTAATGCACCTAATACTATGGACGATATAGCATGACCAGTTCACCTGACATGCACATCTTTGGATTGTGGGAGGAAACCCACACAGACACAGGGGAGATTGTGTAAACTCCACACAGGCAGTCACCCGAGGCTGGAACCGAGCCTGGGTATCTGGATCTGTGAGGCAGCAGTGCCCACATTTACTTAGACATCCGCTAAAGCGGGCAACTCCAGACAGAAGCATGTTTTCAATTCATACCTTTTTAAACATTTTCGTTTATTAAAAGCAGTTAACAAGAATATGACCTTGCCCTAATTCCTTCAACAGAAATGCTTTCCACACTGGAATGCGGTATTGACTTTATGCAGTCACATTAATCCACTGGTTAGTTCCTCTGATGAATTTTCAATTACAGTGAATATATTTGACGTGAGGAGTTGAGCAATGTATCCTCGAGGATTAAGTCTGTTGTGCAGTTTGTTTCTGTGCTATCTCCGACTAACTTGTCAACGTTCCTGACCATTTGTAGATTGTCCAGTTCGGATACCTGAATCTCAGACAGTTCAATTTTATCTTGAGCTTCAAAACCACTTTTATCTGCCAGAAATACAATATTCGATTAGGTGCCTCAGAATTGAGAGTCCTGACTAAGTTGTTCCAATCAGAACGTGCGTTTCAGGAACAAAAGGCAGATAGCAAGAGTTTTGAAATTGGTTGTTGGCAACAAGAGATATTTGATTGAGTGAGGCAGAGGGAAATATGCTGCATATTTTCTTTGTGCCTCAGTTATGCAGGACATGTTTCGTGGCACAATGTAGAATCAGAATTTTTTTGCATCTTATTATTTGAAAACCTATTATCAGCTTTTAATGTCACTGGCAACGGTCGTATTACACTTCAAATCATTTTAATCTTTTCCAAACTAAGTGGACCGTCTGGTGCAGCAACATTCACAGGGGAAAGAGGAAGGGAGTTCTAGGTTGGAATCCAGTGACAGTGAATTGATGGCAATTGCAATTCCTAGATTTATTCCTCTGTAGTTCCCATAGAGTTTGAACAATTTGGAGCTGCTGTCAAAGCATTCTTCGATAAATTTGAAATGTTCCTTTCATTGTACAAACATTCTGGAACAATCCCTGGTTGTTGGAAGGTGTTAATAACTAACATGGTTTAGGTACTGTCAAAACAGGTGGGCTGTGTTCTCCGTGATAGTGTCAAGCTCATTGAGTTCAGGTCTGTTGTGATGTTGTATTAGGGTCCCTGATTCTGTGCCAGGTGGCCTGTGTTCACTTACAACCTGTTAGAGAGGTATGTAACACCATCTCTTATCAGGTTACTTCATTGCAAGAAAGCAGATTGACATGTTTGGGTGTTTGTTGGAATTCCACTCACAGAGGCCAATGAAATCTATTCAATCGCTGTCCTGACTTGTGTCTCTTAGATATTAAACAGAATTTTGGTGGTTAGCAGCTTTTTCCAGATCAATATTTGTTCACAAGCTTTTGGGTATCGCTAGATGGTGTTAATGGAGTAAGTGCTCAAAGAAATTCCAGCTTTTGACTTGCTGTTCTAACAATATCATTTATAACTAATCCAGAATGAATCATTTTCGCAGCATATCTGATGAGATTATGCTTAGGCTGTTTTACTTTTTATTAAACCAGTGCTGGAGCTGAAGTTGATTGTTCAGTACGGTGGGAGTTCCGCTGAATCCAACACTTGCTGCAGATGGTGATAGCTTTTCAGTTGGTCTTCAATTGCAATCTCAGACCATCCAGTACCTCTGCTAAGAATTCTTTTTCCAACAGGAGTCAAGCCAACACAATCACTGTTTATCTCAACAGGTGTGAGCTCTTGTGCCAAAAGCATGAAAACAATTTGGTGAAGGGGGGGGGGGCGTCTCTGAATGCGAAAGGTTAACCTTGCCTTCTCTCCACAGGAGCTGCTCGACCTGCTGAGTTTCTTTTGAAATTTCTGTCTTTATTTTGGTTTTCTAGCATTTAACGTTTGTTGTTTCATTGAAAAAAGTTGTGTTCGATGAAGCACGTTCTTCAGAGAAAAGATGCATTTGAACAAATTGCGAATGTTCAGAGATATTAAATATCAGAGAATCATTGAATTTGACCGCCCTGATCTCGAGCTGTAGTTTCACAAGAAACTATTATGGAGTAACAACACACTCCAGAGCGCAGTGGCTGCTGTAATTGGGTGGAAGTTATTTTGATCACTCAGATAGAGAATGTCAATGATCCCGTTCCAAATAATCAACAGAAGGTTTTTTTTTATAAAGCATGTGTGAAACAATTAATTTGTTGAAATATTTTTATAAAAAGTGTTCACCACCAGTGCTAGCTTAATGAATGACACAATGATAGGAAGGTAGGAGCAAGAGGAGGGCACTCAGCCCCTCGAGCTGTTCCACCACTTACTTAGATCATGGAGCATCTGTGAGCTAAATCCACAGGTCTCCCTTTGGCTAAAACTCTTCAACACCTTTGATTAACAAGCAAAAACTATCCCAGATTTACTAATTCGACTGCCCGTAACAAAGGGAGACACCATTTCTGAAAGACATTCCTGTGAGTACTGTGACACAATGAGGCTGGAATTAATTGCTCATGAAAGTAAACTTTAAATCTCTGACAATTTCCATTTGAAACATCCCAATCATCATATTTCATTAACTTAACACTATACTTCCCTTGAATAAAGAAATATAATGTGTGATTGCCTTGCTAATAATGCGGGAAGCTTCCTTCCTATTTTATGGTTAAGAAATAGCTCTGTTCATTCAGTGAAAACACAGTCAAATCACACAAAAGGAAACCACGTCATCTTGTGTAGACACACAAGTGCCTCAAATAATTTTCAATTCTTCCAGTGGTTGTTTGAATCTCTAGACAGGTGTGGAAGTGTCCGACTTTTTATATCGCCTTGAGAACCCAGTTATCATCAGTCTATTTGAATTGCTGAAGTTTGTGTGGTATTAGCACATTCACAGCGCTGTTAGGAAGTGAGGCCCATGGCTGTGATTGAGGAAGAGGAAACGGCAGAGAAATAGTTTAGAGTCAAGTTGAAGTCTAATTTGGAGGAGAGCTTTCAGTTGAAGCATTTACATGCATGTGCGCCCTTATCCTCAAGGATCACAGTTTTGGAACATGCTGCTGAAGGGACATGTCAGCATGCAAAACGGAAGCTGAAGAAGGCCCCTTGGCCCCTCGAGAATGCTATTCCATTCATGGGATCATCATTAATCTTGCTGCTCACCAATCTTCCCAACACACCGATAACATTGAACCTGATTGTTTACTGTTCAGCAAAAGAATGGTGGAACTTTGGAATTCTCCACCACAGAAATTGATTCAGGACAAAACATTAAATGATTTCAATAAGGAGATAGATTCCTTCAATCCTCAAAAAAATGCTCCGGATATGTGGGAGAAAGGCAAACAGGGTACAATATTGGTTGAAAGCCATGAAAACATTGAATGGGACATGGTTTGTAAGTTTGCACGTAACACCAACATTGGTGGTATAATTGGCAGTGAAAGTTATCTAAACGTAGAATGAGATCTTGATTAGCTGGGCCAATGGGCTGAGGAGTGGCAGATTGAGTGTAATTTAAATGAATACGACGTGTTGCTTTTTGAGAAGACAAATCAGGTCACAACTTACAGAGTTAATGGTAGGGCACTGGATAGTGATGTTGAACACAGGGCCCTGAGGGTCCAGACTCATAGAGTCTTACAGAGTTCATGGTAAGGCACTGGGTAGTGATATTGAACACTGAGGACCCTGAGGGTTCAGACTCATAGATTCGTGAAAGCGTTGTCTCAAGTAGCTAGTGTGTTGAAGGCGTTTGGCACAAGTACCTTCATTGGTCAGAGCGCTGAGTGCAGGAGTTGGGGCTTGATGTTGTAACTGTCCAAAACATTGGAATGAACTGCCAGAGGAAGTGGTAAATGCAGAGATAGGTCCAACATTTAGAAGACATATGAACAGCTCCAGGAACTGGATAGGTCTGGATGGATATGGGCCAAAGGCAGGCAAGTGGAATTAGTTTAATTTGGGAACTCTGGTCAGCATGGATGAGCTGGACCAAAGGAACTGTTTCTGTGCTGTATGACTTTATGACTCACTGACTTTATGGTGGAGTGGGCTCAAAGTTGGAAGGTGGTGAGCAAGTGAGGGGCTAGATTGGGCATGTGGGAGAGTTTGGGCTGGTAGGCTGTGAGGTGTTGGCTGGCTGCTGAGTAAGCTTGCATGCACTTTGTCTGGCAAGGTGGCATCAAGATAAATGGTAATGGTCACAGAATAATTTGGTCGAATTGTGCTTGGTAGGTGAGGGGTAGTTTGAGCTGAAATGCAGGAGGTCTGTCTTTGCCAGGCTGGTTTATGGAGAGGTGAGCAGGATGCCAGGCTGGTTAGTGTAGAGGTGGGCAGAGTGCCAGGATGTTTCGGGGGTCGAAGGTCACTGTAATGAAGTGACAGGTGGACGTGTTGTCAAAATGCAAAGCTCGGAGTCTGGCAAAATGGTAGGTTGTAAAGCACAGATGCGAAAGGAGATAGGATGCAATGTGCACAGGTTGACTTGGGTAAGGTGAGAGGTCAGTGATCATGGACTGAGGTCATGTCTTGGGTAGTGGGCTTTTGTCAGAGGTTGTGAAAATGATGGTGCCAGGTCCAGTCAGGGCCAGATTCACCATGGGCCAGGTGCAGGGCGGCAGGAGTGTAAATGAGTGAAAGGAATTGAGATCATATGTCCATCTGGAACATAGAATATAGAACATTACAGTGCAGCACAGCACAGGCCCTTCAGCCCTCAATGTTGCGCTGACCTGTGGAACCAATCTGAAGCCTATCTATCCTACACGATTCCATTTACATCCATATGTTTATCCAATAACCTTTTAAATGCCCTTAAATTTGGCGAGTGTACTATTGTTGCAGGCAGTGCGTTCCATGGCCCTACTACTCTCTGAGTAAAGAAACAACCTCTGACATCTGTCATCTATGTCCGCTCCTGCTAGCCATCACTATTCAAGGAAAAAAGACTTTCACTGTCCACTCTCTGTTTATCTTTTATGTCTCAATTAAGTCACCTCTCAACCTTCTTCTCTCAAATAAAAACAGCCTCAAGACCCTCATCCTTTCCTAATTAAACCTTCCCGCCATACCAATCAACATCCTGGTAAACGTCCTCTCAACTCTTCCAAAGCTTCCACATTCTTTCTATAATGTGCTGACCAGAACAGTACACAATACTTGCAAGTGCGGCCCCACCAGAGTTTTGTACAGCTGCAGCCTAACTTCGTGGTTCTGAAACTCAGTCCCTCTATCGATGAAAGCCAACACAAAGTATACCTTCTTAACAACTCTGTCAAACTGGCTGGCAACTTTTAGGGATCTATGTACATGGACACCGAGATCTCTCTGCTCAGCTACACTACCAATATGGATTGCCTTGGATGTGTTTCGTGTGATAGGGGTTGTGTGTTCCGGGCATGAATGGGTGCATAGCAGGGTAGGGTTTGTCAATGTGACTGGGAATTTAGGTCTAGACAGAGTAAGTGCAGTGGTTCGTTTGAAAGATGAGGTTTGCTGATGAACTGCGTGTCAGTTTGATAGTTATTAAAGTTAAAGATTGCTTGTTCATATCTCAAATCATATTTACATAAATACTCAGCTGTAACACTCCAAAGTCTCTGAACCTTAATGGTCCTCCATTTTTCAGAGGCCTCCAGAATTCAGATAATTGTAAATGAGATGTTTCAACTTCCAGACAATTGGCATGAGTTCAGCCGTGTCAACTATCCTCCCAGTCCCAGTGCTCAGCTCCTGCCTGTGCTGCTGCTGCAGTGACCTTCCTCCCAGGGAAAACATTCTACCTTGCATTGATAAGTAAGGAAGGCTCACTGGACCTGATTTCCAAGTATGGGGACGGCAAACACGAGGGGACACAACTTTAAAGTGAGGGGAGATAGGTATAAGACAGATGTCAGAGATAGTTTCTTTACTCATTGAGTATTAAGGGTATGGAATGTTTTGCCTGAAACAGTAGTAGATTCGCCAAGTTTATGTACATTTAAGTCGTCATTGGACAAACATATGGCCGTACATGGCATAGTGTAGGTGGGATGGGCTTCAGATTAGTATGACAGGGCAGCGCAACATCGAGGGCCGAAGGGCGTGTACTGCGCTGTAATGTTCTATGTTCTGTGATTCACTCTGATTTCTCTCCGGGGGTACTGCCAGCTGTTGGGTATTTCCAGCAGTACGGTACCTACTGGGGCAGCACACTGGTTCCGTGGTTAGTGCTGCTGCCTCACAGTGCTCGGGACTCGGGTTCCAGTCCAGCCTCGAGTGACTGTCTGTGTGGAGTTGGCACTTTCTCCCCATGTCTGTGTGCGTTTCCTCCCACAGTCCAAAGATGTGCAAGCTGGGGGAATTGCAAATGTTGTATTCAGTGATTGGGAGTTTAGGTGCATTAGTCAGGGTTAACTGTAGCATAATAGGGTAGGGGAATGGGTCTGGATGCATTACTTTTCAGAGGGTGGGTGTGGACTTGTTGGGCCAAATGGCCTGTTTGCACACACTGTAGAATTTCGATGAATCTGCATTTCCTTGGTTTGTATTTTGTGAAACGTCTCTGCTCTTCACAGCAATCCAGTGAAAGTGTCAGTTGGTGAGATCTTTAAACAGTTACTGGGGTGGGATCAGGATGTTCTTCTTCCTAAATTACATGGTAATGGTCAAGGTCGAGGGCAGGTTTCTAAAGAGGGAACCAATGATCATGATCAGCAACTGGTAGGAAACAAAACTAAACCCCAGTTATGCTGTAGACTTCAGCGGGAGCATACTGGCAAACTTTACAGCTGAGGATACATTTGAGTAACTGATAAGGTCAAATTAACAGAAACTAACATGCTCAATTGGTCATTCTATTGTAGAGACACCGTCTCCCCCCACGCTTTATGGCCTGGTCTCCTCCTGTCAGGAGCACAACACCGGTTCTGTGATCTTTGGTTGTTTGGCGATGGACTATTCCCCTGACGTCACCAAGGTAACCTGGAAGAAAGGTGGGGAGCTAATCACGACTGGATTGAAGACTTACCCATCAGTGAGAAACAAGAAGGGAACCTACACCCTGAGCAGTCAGTTAACCCTGCCCGAGTTAGCGATAGATTGCCCCAGCAAAATCTACTGTGAGGTTCAACACAGCAGGACGCACAAGAGCAAAGTAATGCCATGTAAGTGTTGTGGGAACTGAGATTAACAGATCATCTGTGATTAACATGAAGAAGGCATTATTTATAACCGTTTTCACAGAATCACCTTATACAGCACAGGAAAAAGGCCCTTTGATCCAGCCAATTCACGCCTATCGATAACAGCCACCTAACTATTCCAGTCTCATGTGCCAGCACACGATCCATTGCCTTGTGTGACTTGCCCTTGCAAGGATACTTCATACTTATAATGAGGGGCTCAGTCTCTACATGACTTATAGGTGCTGAGCTCCAGGCTAACACCACCCTCTGTTTGATTTTGTTTTCCCCTGATATCCACTTGGAAGCTCCTGGCCTTACCTTCACCCTGTGCCCCTGAGGCATTGATTTCTCCATCAAGGGGAAAGGTTTCATCCAGTTTACCCTGTCTATGCCTAAAATAATTCTAGATATCATGATAATCTTCTTCCTAATTCTCCTCTGCTCCAAGGAAAACCCCTGTCTATCTAAACTAGCTTCATAACTAAAACCCTCCAACCCAGGCAAGATTCTGGCAAATCTCATCAATACTGCCTTCAGTGTAATCACATTGCTTCGATAACATGCACACAACGCTTCAGTATGGCCTACCCAGTGTTTTATTAAGTTCCAGTATCATCTCACCACTCTTCATTGTCAATGTCTAGGCTAATAAAAGCAAATATCCTCCCACTTTCTTAGCCTATTTATCCAGACGACACAGTACTATAAGGGATCGGTGGGTACATGCACCAAAGATCCTCAGGCCTTTCCAGGGTTCCACCATTCAAAACGTCATACCTCACAGATTCTTCTGACGAATTACATCAACTTACATTTATTCAGAATAATTTCCATTTGCAACTTTTCTCTTCACATACAACCAACCCTTTTATATCCTCCTGCAATCTAAAGCCATTATGCTCATGACTTACCAACATGACGGTTTTCATTTAATCTGTGAATTCACTGGTTAATCCTCCTAAATTTGAGTCTCAATCATTGGTATGTAAGAGAAATAGCACGGAAATCAACACCAATCCCTACAGAACACCAGGAGACATAGATTTCCAGTCACGCAGACACCCGATGACTATTATCCCCTGCTCCCATCACTCAGCCAGTTCTAGATCCAATCTGTCAAATTAACTCGGATCCCATTGGCTCTGATTATTGCTATCATCTGGACATCGAGTTATCTCTATGAAAACTACAATCAAATTGTTACACATGACTTCCTCTCAATAGAACCGTGCTGAAAATTATTGATTTATCTTCCAAATGAAAACTAATTTCACTTCTCAATAGTTTCCTTACCACTGAGACTAGCTTGACAGATCTATGTTTTCATTATTTATCCCTTCCTTCGTCCTGCATAACAGTGCAACGTTGGCTGATCTGCACTCACTTGGCACAACTGCTGTGGCCAGACAGGAATTCTAAATTATTGTCAGCAACCCAACTATTTCATCCTTTGCATCGCTCAACCGCTTGGTATACTTTTCATCTGCCCTGGAAATATAACCACTTTTCATTCAGCAAGACAACACAGAACATCACGTCATGTCTCCTAATTTCTGAAAGTACATCACAACACCCCTCCATGATGTCTGTCCCCACATTGTCACTCTAACTAGTGAACACTGACACAACACATTCGTTTTGACCACAAACTAATCCTCCGGCTCCACTCCAATAATAACACTTAATGGGCATTACTGTTTCCCGAATAATTCTTTTATTATGAATGAGTCTGTAAATTTTAAAAATATTTTCCTTTATTTTGACTGCTATTATTTTCTCATGGTCCCTTTTGCTCTTCTAATTCCTTTGTCTTTCAAACTCCCCCTTGCACGTTCTGTACTCCATATTAGTTTCTATTGTTTTGAGATTTCAGTATAGACCAGAAGCCTCCCTTGTTTCTCTTTATCTCCCCCTCCATGCCCTTTGGTGTCCAGAGCCCGCTGCATTCTTGGTCCCACGCAGTGGTTTCCTGGGAAATGCCCTCCCTGTGATTTTCCTATCTCTTTCTTAAATGTGTCACACTGCTCTAACTCAGATTTACCAATAAGTGTCAGCTTCCAGTCCACTCTGGTCAAGTCATTACCTGATCTTACTAAAATTGTCCTTCCCCTTTTCAGAACTTTGGGCCAATTTCTATTCCTTTGCAGTACAATCTGAAATCCAACTGATTTACGATCACTGTCTGCAAAGTGCTCCACCATTGATGTTTTACCCACTGAGTCGACTTCATTCCCGAAAGTTAAGTTCCGGTTCACCCCTCTCTTGCAAGGTCTGGATTAAAATTCTCTGTATTAAACACATACTTTGTTCAAATATTCTCCTGGAGGCGTTTTCAGAATTGTGCTCCCTCTAAATTTTTGACAAAATGAATATCCAAGCCTATGCTGAGGAAGTGAAAAACCTCGTTTCTCATTCCCCTGTTTAATTTACATGTCTCTGAAATTTGCCCATGTATTCGCACTTGGTATTTTGGACCAATAGTAAGGTCTATCGTGCTCTCCCAATACTTATGTTTGCTGTGTTTTGGTTTTGAAGTACTGTCCATTTGCCTTTGTTCAAGGAGGTATCCATGATTTCATTTCTCTTTACAGCCTAAAATACTCTTGTCAGAATTGCAACAGAAACAACATTCTGTACCGCACACCCCCGCCCCCATCATTTTCTATCTTTCCCTGTCTTGCCTGAAGGCACTAAATCCTGGAATATTGAATAGCTACTCCTGCCCGGCTCTCAATATGTCTCCGTGATAGCAACGACATCATTTCTTCATTTATGCCAGTAATTCGTCTGCCTTGTTCATGAGACTCTGTCATTAAAACGAATACCATCCAACGTTGCTATCTCCCTTCTGATGTTACCAGCCTATAGTTTCTGTGCCTCCTTGACTCCCTTGCTGTGTCCTCTAAGTTTAGCCTTTCACATTGTCCTGCTGATCTTTCTATGTGAATCCCAGCTTCTCCAGCACTCTGCACAATTATGATTCCTGTATACATTAACCACAAGAAACCTTGATATATGAGAACTGATTGTAATTGTTATGAAATTCGTTGGATAATATATGCGATGTGTTTCCTAAAGGTCCAGATATTCTCCAACCAACTCTTCTCCTGACTGTGAGCTCCAGTGAAGAAATCGCAAGCAGCAAGTTTGCAACCGTCGTCTGTTCAAACATCGAGTTCCGTCCGAAGTCAATCTCCGTGAGTTGGTTGAAAAATGGCCGACCCTTGGATTCTGGCTTCTTCACGTCTCCCGTGTGTGAGGCGAACGGGAACTTCTCGGTGACGAGTCGGCTGATGGTCCCTTATGGAGAATGGTACAACAGTGCGGTCTATACCTGCCAGGTCACTCATGGAGAGAACATTCAAAGTAAAAACATCACCGCACTCCAGGGTAAGATTCACATACTGAGAGAGCTACAAATCACTCTGAACTCTGATGTGAATCAAACACACTAATTTATCAGGCGTAGGAAACAGCACGGTACAGCTTCTCGTTTCCCAACATGCCACGTATCTCATTTCAGTTTGAGTGTTACATTAGCATTGCTCATAATTCAACCTTTAGGCAAGTCAGAAAAGCATGTTTCCTCTCTGTTGCAGATAGATACTTAGACAGTGAGCTTTGTTAAATAGTTTGTTGCCTGACCATGCTGGGAGAGGCATTCAGAGTGCTGAATGCTTGCCTGGTAGCTGCTTCAAGGATAAGTTTGGGGTGGAGGGGGATATTGGAGAGATATCTGATTGAAACATAGAAAATACTGAGAGACTGAGGTCGAGTGAATGTGGAATTGATGCTTTGACTGGTAGGCGAGAGTAGGACCCAAGGGCACAGTCTCAGGGTCAAAGGGGCACCGTTTAGAACTGAGATGGGGAGGGTTTCTTCAGCCAGAGGGTGATGAGTCTGTGGAACATGTTGCTGCAGAGGGCTGTAGAGACCAGGCCATTGTGTGTATTCAAGCCAGAGATAGATCGGCTCTTGTTTAGTACGGGGAGAAGGCAGGAGAATGGCTTTAGCCTGAAATGTCGATTTTCCTGCTCGTCGGATGCTGCCTGACCTGCTGTGCTTTTCAAGCATCATTCTGATCTAAACTCTGGATTGGCCGAACAGCCTTATTCTGATGCTCTATCAAATTGACATGGTTAACATATGCAGTGATCCTTACTTGAAAATAAATCAAAATGCGTTCAATGCTTCATTCCCTGCTCAGGAATGACCTGTTGGTTGGACATTGTACGACATCGATTGTTATCTGGTACTGAGCTCTTTAACTTCATTTATGGGATCAGACCACAGACCAAGTGGCTATCACATTTGATGAACTGGGATAAATGAGATCTCACTGAGCTTCTTTAAGATGCTCTCTGTAATTAGTGGATGAGGCAGGAGAATAAATTCTGGTGGGAATGCTACAATAGGGATGAATGAACTAGGAACTCGAGACAGGCTGATTTAGCCTGTTTGGGGTGGCGATGTTTACACAGTGAGTAGTGGATGTCTATAAAATTAGTGACATTTCCATCGCGTTTGTAGATTAATTTAAGACGCTTTTGTTTGTTTTTTTTCTCTCCTGCTATATGAAGAAATTAAAAAATGCAGCTTGGTAAATAAAGTGAAAGTACAGACCAGTTATGAACTAACTGAATGGAGGGAAAGATTTAAGGAGATGGGTGTCCTTCTCGATATCCAATGCTGTACTCAATGTCTTGTTTTCAGATCTATTCCAAACACAGCCCACGAGGAACAATGACATAAATTAGAGAATGACATCACACCAATAACGCAAAGTATTTTTAATCATGTTAAATATAATGAACAGAATTTCCATGGCTGTTCACTGCTCCTGTAACACTTTAGAACTCTGCAAAGAGAATAATTATTATTTATTATAATCTGTCCAAAATTTGGGATGTGATTTGGCAGTCAGTGTGACCAGCAGCACTTGCACCTAAAGGTTATGAACATGGAAATGAACTCATTATATTCAGATTACTCTTGTCACAAGTATCAATGGATGGTCTTAAGTGAGAGACAAACTCCGAAAGAAAGATAATTCCATGGGTTACATGATGGTATCTTCGATGATTTTACTTTTTTCACAGGTTTCACTTGTTACAAAGCCAGTGTTCTTTCGGAATAATTACACAGGGTATGTCCTAGGTAATCACAAATGTTTCACAGATCAAAATACATCAACAATAGTAAGCATCGTTTCAGAATAGTTGGAGTTGCCATTTTGGAGGTGGTGTCTTCACCCTGTGAAGGAGTAATCTGAAGATTGGCTGTTTGTATCAGAAAGGGGCATTTTTCATTGACTTTGATTTTTGTTTCATAGAAGATACCGAGTGCCACCCTAACACCGTTAAAATCCTCCCACCGGCAGTAGAACAAGTCTTACTGGAGGCGACGGTGACGTTAACCTGCGTTGTGTCCAATCTTCCTTCTGGAGTCAACGTGACATGGAGACAAGAAAAGAAGCCTCTGAAATCAGAGATTGCTGACCAGCCTGGACAGAATCCCGACAGCGTGGTCAGCAAATTAGACATTTCTACTGAAGCCTGGCTGAGTGGCGTTAATTTTGAATGTGTGGTGTACCATCAGAATCTACCGACTCCGCTGAGAGACTCCATCCACAAGAAGAATGGTGAGCGGTGAGATTAAAGCACAAAGGATCCCATGTGTAATCCAGATCCAGTTACATCAATGTCAGGCTTTTATTGGTAATGAGCAAACACCGTTGGGGGCATTAATTATGCATCTGAAGGCAGGATAGCTGAGTAGCTGATTAAGAAAAAGATGGACCAAAGGATATTGTATTCTGATTAAGTCAGATAAGGTGGGAAGAAGCCTGAGTTGTGACGCCACCATCAGCAATGACAAATGGCCAGAATGTCCTCGTTGTGGGCTGGAAACATGGAGACAACTTTCACATTAAACTTTCCTTTTTTTAATGAACAGTATGCGTACCATTCTGCTCCTTTAGAAAACGAAAGTAAATAAATCCCAAATTAAACATGGCGTATTCAAATATTTAGCGAAATTGTGATATCGGTTCAGGATTTTTTTGGTTGATTTATATTTGTCTCAAATATTCTGCAGTGATTAATCCGCTGGAGCCATCAGTGTCGGTCCTCCTGCCACCAACAAAAGAAATCTCCGCTCAGAGGTTTCTCTCCCTCACCTGTTTAGTGAGAGGTTTCTCCCCCCGAGAGATCTTCGTCAAGTGGACAAACAATGACAAGCCGGTGAATCCCAGTAACGACAAGAACACCGAGGTGATGGCGGAGAGTGACAACACCTCCTTCTTTATCTACAGCCTGTTATCCATTACAGCGGAGGAGTGGGCCAACGGTGCTTCTTACTCCTGTGTGGTGGAACATGAAGCGATTCCATTGAAGATCATCAACAGAACAGTCGATAGATCCAGCGGTAAACCGAGTTTTGTCAACATTTCACTTGCACTGATGGACACTGTTAATTCATGTCAATAAAAATCTCAAAGTTGCATTTAATAATTCAACAGAAGTAATGAAGTGTTTTTTTTTCCTCCAGTTGTGAGTTAAATACTGAATTAGTTGTTTCTCACTCTGACTTACATTGCATCTGTGTAGTTAAAGTGGATTATTAACAGGTCTAGAACGAGTGTCTTGTGCAGTTAATGTTCTCTGCTCAGATACACCCTGGGTCAGAGATAGAGTAAAGCTCACTCATTGCAGGATTCCGCCAAGGATGTTATCCATCCTAAATCCCTCTGTGACAAAATCTGACAATGTCCATTTTATTTCAAGAGTAGGGCACGAGTTTTGAACTTGGTCTTTTTGATTCCCCCGATTGGGCATTCTTACAAAATTCATGTCAGTTTTAAACTGCCAAATTGCACCAATTGGAAATGTAAATTTAAGACACTTTAAAATTAAATTTGATTAGAACATACCAATCGTAAAGAGTGCAGAACAGTTTGAATGTCACCTTTGATTCTGTTGAACTGCCAGGGATCTTGCGCCAGTGGATGAGTTGACAGAATGTATCTTCACTTTCACACCAAAGAGAGTCAACAGATAAGTTGTTGTGGAGCAGAGGGGAGGGGAACGATGAATGGTCTGTCCTCTTGCTCCCTGTGCAGAGTTTTCATGGTAGATGTCCTCTGTAATGTAACCCAGTTGCTAACAGGGACAGTCAGCTTCTTGCTTACTGTCCAAAGATTTAACATTTCCATGCAAAACAATACCTTTGAAGCATGTTAGACACACTTGGCTCTGTTAACAAATGATTAACATTGATTCCCATAATCCAAAACTGGTGTTTGCATCGTCCCAGTTTGAATTCCATAGTTTTGTCTCAGTTTTCTGGAGCACATGGGATCAATTCTGGTATTCGAATACCTGATATCATTTTGTTTCACATACAGAAACAAGTAGACATTTTCTAATAAACATATTCAGAAATGTTATCTCTGGGGCAGTGGAGATTTGAACTCACGCCTTTTCTCTCAGAGACAGAAGTTCTATCACTGCAACAGAAGAGTTGCTCATAAAACGGTTACCTCAGCACGACGATGGGAAATGTTTCCTGCAACACCAAGGTCAAATCTAATTATGGGCAATGCATTAAAATTAGAACAATAAATTAGAATAATGAAAATTGCAGTCTGGTATAAGAACAGATGCAGAGAGATGATCGCAAATACACACGTAATGACACATATACGGGCTCTGACCTAAAGACACATATTTATGTGCACACTCAAATGTGCATATAGATAAGATGTCACACATGCATACTCGCACAGAGCCACACATGCAAGTGGTACTTGAACACTCAGCTAAGCTCATATAAAAACTCACATACACCGAAAGAAAATCATTTGCACAAATGAACAGGAGTACTCACACATAACCATGAGAAACATAGACACACGGTAACACACAAATGGGCATGAATACATTTACATTCATACAGCACAATGCGTACAGACATACACACATGAACACACAGATACAAATTCCGAAAAATGTCCTCCCACATGTCAACTCACACAGGCACGTAAGTGCACAGAGATAAACATTAATATCATTATTTTCCCATTTTCAGAATCACAAACATACGATGACAGAGGTAGCTTAATTAGTTATTTTTAAACCACATTGATCAGCATGTACACAATATCACACGCACACACAAATTCAGAGTCTCACATGCAGGCACACAAGTGCATAGATGAACAAATAGAGGGGCGTTTATTAAATAAGGGTAATGGGCACAAGGATCAGCAAGCATCCACAAACAATAGCACAAACAAACTGATCAGGAGATGGTTTGGGAAAGATTGCCACACAAGCAAACATCATCATCTAAATATAAACATCCATCAAAACATAACATTGCATGCTAACATTTATTAAGCATAAACATGAAAATAACCTAGTTTCGGTAGGATCTGAAACAGACACATAATCACATATTTTAGATAGCACTAATGAAAAGTGAATACTCACAAAGACATTACAAGATAAGCATAGGCAGCAACGAAGTGGCATATTAGCATGATGATGCTTACACAATGTGAAAAGACCTAAATTTAGGTGCACAAACACATGACCACACCAGCAGTAAAGGAACAGGAATATGTTTATTCATGCACAGACTCCAACATGGGCAAGAGTGAAGTAAGAGACTCCCATAACCACATACACAAACATTAAAGGGAAACCAAACACACCAAGCAGTAGATCAAATAAATTAAGGGACACACGTACAAAAACTTATTCCTAAATATACAGATCCTACAAACTAAAATATGAAGCAATGTCCTGACTGTGATGTCACTTATACTCATGATTTGCCAAGCAATTGGTCACCAATATAAAAGATGAGAATCACATTTGAACTTTTATTCAGTGATGGCCACAATTTTCAACTAAAGTGCTGTCACAGCCTATATTTAAAATATAATGATATAATAAAAATCATCATTCGTAATAAGCATTCCTCAAATAATAATATCCTTAAATAATAGATGAAAAGAAAAATCATTTAAAACGTTCTGACATGGACAATGAAGAAAGAACATGTGCAGTTAGTATTTGTAATTTCTTGCTGAGAGTCAATAACGCACTAATAGATACAGATAAGAGTCACATTGAGAAATACGTGACTGCTTTATGAAGATGTAATGGTCTCCAATTACATGACTTGGATGCAGATATATCGATCTGGATCAATAAACAATCTAAATGCGTTCTCTCGGCTTTATACTCATAGATTCAATAGATCGCACTTGGATTGAAGACTATGAGGATGATAACAGCAACATCTGGACAACTGCTTCCACGTTCATCACCTTGTTCTTCCTGAGTATTTTCTACAGCGCTGCCGTCACTCTGGTGAAGGTGAGAATAATCACATCTTTCTCACGCCAAGCAGCCCAATATGTTTTGTGAAATCTCTAAGTGTGCCATTGAATAAACATTATATCTGAAAGTCCCTGATCATAAATATCTGCGTCATTGCTTTCTCTCTCTTTTCCAGGTTAAGTGAATGAGTTGTGGACCCCTTTGATTTTCCAGATCTGATTATCAAGGTCTCCGAATTCCCAATCTCCAATCTGTCCTGTTGCTGACTCTAACAGTTTATCAGCGTGTAACTGAGACAATTATTGATGGATTTTCCTTCTTACTTTGATATCTTTGAGATGGTTGTGGTTGGAAGAATTTGTAGCTTCCCAGTTGTTTGCAGCCCGTTTGTTTTGTTTTTATTTGTTCCTTACTCAGAATGGTTGCCTACCCTTTCTGATGAGCCTTTGTATTCCCTTTCTTGTGACTGTTACTGATGTACAGAAAATTCCCAGCTCACAGCGCATGGGTTCTCGTCTCAATGTGGCATCCATCCATGATATTCACTTCTGTTAGCTTTTACATCAATCTTTTGTTTAAAGATGCTTTCTGAAATGGTTAATAAATCTCGAATGAATATGCACTAACCTTGAGTTTGCTTAATTCTTTCTTCAAGGCCAGTCAGTAATAATACATTTTCCCACATCCTACTCCTTTCCCAGCCAAATACTTTCACTTGTTCTGTTTGATTGTATTTTATCCAGTCATTTAGTTTTATGCTGCGCTACCAAGCAGCCCACTAATGTAAATACATCTTTCACACGATATGCCTGATGGAACACTCCAGAGGCAGAATGTTTAGAGAACATTTCCGCTTATGCACCAAGAGTCACGGCCTCGGGTCACCTCATGATAATTTTATAGGCTCCACCAGAAGCCGAAAAAAGGCAGACAACGGAGTTTGAAAGTTTACTCTACACTGTCTAAACTAAAAGTACTCCCAATGTCAGGACAGCCTGGGTTAGTAATGCAGAAATCGCCACCTAAAGCGCTCAACGAAACATTCATCAGCCAAAAATGTCAACGTTCAATCAGGTATTCAGACACAACACGTGCACAATCCAAGGGCGGATTCTCAGAACTGGAGTTTTTCTCACACATAAATCTCATGGAGCACAAATCCTGGGATCTACTTGACACACCACACCTGTCAAATCCCAGAGAATGAGACTGAGATCTGTCTGATACAGGGATATTACTGAACAGCAACCCTCAAAAATAATAAATCAGAGGGCGCTGTGATCAGGCAAGGCACAGCTCATGAGTACCTGAAATATTCAGCCATTGAGATCCATATGACGCAAGACGGAATTGAGAACCAATCATAGCAACTGTTCACAGAGTCTGGAAACTATCAGCAGAGGGAAACAGTCCCAATTTCTCAGAGTTGGTGAGGTGTATCATCCCGGGAATAGTGTTGTGAATCAGTCACGCACCCAATCTCATAACTTTGCATTTTTTTCAAAAACGTGGCACCTGAAACGAGATGCAACATTCCAGGTGAGACAAGAGACTGTTTTATTTCAGTTTAACATAATTGCTGTGTGTCTGTTCTTACAGCGTAGGGTGATGAAGTCGGGTTTATTTGCTCTTCTGTCCATGTGTCATGGTACATTCCCTGATTTTTGCACATACACACGGGGGATGCTCTGCTCCTGCACCCCTTTGGGTTTACCCCCTTACTATTGTATGTTCCCCTGAGTTCATCACAAAACAAAGAAGCAGGTCACCCCTCCCTGAGACTGAGATCTATCTGACACACCGATATTAATGAATAACAATCCTCAACAATTATAAATCACAGGTTGATTTCGATCAGGGAAGGCAGAGATGAGAAGTTCTGGAAACCCTGCTGCTTTCCATATCCTTTCCCACAAGCCGTCTGTCAAGCTTTGAAGCTCTTAGCTGTTCTTCCAATATCCTCACATTTTATTTTAAATTGCTATTAATATTTTTCTGTAATTTTGTATTATAGACCAAAGCACAGGTTGAACCAACAAGGACTCCAAACACTGAACTCTGAGAACGTACACGATAAGACAACCTACATTCTGAAACGGCAAACACCCGTTAACAAATGGTTAACAAGTACAATACAGCGGCTGAGATTAACTTGAACTCATCAAAATAAAAGAAAAGTACTCTGGAGGTCCAGCGGTGTAGGCAAGGTCTGGACAGACAGAATGGAGTTCGTTTTTTAAAATTCTTGTTTCTATCCAGAATTTTCCTTCCACACAATGTAACCTTTTATTTCCCATCACCCAAGTCACCCATAGTATCTTTATTTTCAGCTACTAACCATCACTAGTAAATTGAATAAGTTATGTTCAAAGCCCCTCCCATCATCAAAGGTACGGCAGAAGTAGGAAGAGCTAGAAGGAGATTGGAGTCAAGTTTTCTTGTGATGAAACATTACTACTGTTCTAACACAAGGGATTTCTGAGGGATGGTCGAGTGAAGCTATGTGGATGGAACTCAGAAATAAGAAAAGCATGATTACTTTGATGCGATTGTAATAGTCCCCCCAGTAGTCAGAGTGAAATTGAGTAGCAAATATGTCAAAAGATCTTATTTATACGTGAGAATAATGGGATTGTAATGATAGCAAATTTTAACCTTCCAAACATAAAGTGGGACAGCCATGGTCTTAAGAGCTTGGATGGTGAGGAATTTGGTAAGTGCTAAAGTCAAATTTCTTCATTAATATCCAGATGCAACTATCAGAGAAGGAGCAAACCTGACCTACTCTTGTGATATAAGGCAGGGCAAGTGAATGGTTAGTAGGGGAGCTTTTTGGGGCCGGGTCATAATTCGACTAGTTGTAAAATATTTATGGAAAGGATTGGAATTATATATAAGTTAAAGTTCTTAATTGGACGAGGGCAAATTTTGATAGTATGAGACAAAAAACTTTCAAGGGTTGATTGGAGTAGACTGTTTGCAGCTCAAGGGACGGGCGGCAAAAGTGAGGCTTTCAGAAGTGAGATAACGAGAGTTCGGAGGCGTGATGTTCCTGTTGGTGTGAAGATAAGGCTGGTAAGTGGAGGGAACACTGGAGGAATAAAGATATTGAGGCTCTGGTTCATATTAAGAATGAATCGTATATTAGATATAGATAAATGAGATCAAGTGAATCCCGAAGAGTACAAAAGATGCAGGGACATTGTAAAGAGGGAAATGAGGAGGGCAAGAAAGGAAAATGAGATAACCTTGGGAGATAATGTTAGAGATAATTCAAAGAGATTCGACTAGTAAATTAAGAGCAAAGGGGTAGATCATAGAGTCATAGAGATGTACAACTTGGAAACAGATCTTTCAGTCTCACTTGCCCATGCTGACCAGATATCCTAAACTAATCTAGTCCCATTTGCCAGTACTTGGCCCATATCCCTCTAAACCCTCCTATTCGTCTACACACTCAGATGCCTTTTAAATGTTGAAATTGCACCAGCCTCCACTGCTTCCTGTGGCAGTTCATTCCATACACACCATCCCCTGCATGAAAAAGTTACTCCTTAGGTACTTTCAACTTTTTCCCCTCTCACTCGAAACCTATACTCACGAGTACAGGTTTAGATGAGACTCCACCCACCCCAGGGAAAAAGACCTTGTTTATTCACTGTATCAATGCCTCTGATGATTTTATAAACCTTTCTAAAGTCACCCCTCAGCCTCCAACGCTCCAGGGAAATCAGCCCCAGCTCATTCAGCCTCTCCCTATATAACTCTACATGGCTGCGAATATGTATTAGCCTAGAGGGATGGTTTCATAAATCATGTTACATTTTATATAAACGCTGTTTTTTTATTATCATTTAGTTTAAAATGGAGGATGGGTGCCTTTTCAATTTCATACCAGTAGCACAGAAAGACCTGGGGAAATAAACTGCAACAAAAAAGAAATGGACAAAAGTGATTGCACTACGGATAATCTCACCTTATCATTCGTGTAAAAATAATTCCCTTCTTTGACCTTGAAGTTAATAGAGTCTATTAATTAGTCCTGTGTGTGTAATAATTTTCATCTATCTGTCATTCTACATTTAGTTGTTATAGTTATCGTGTGGATTACTGCACCTCTCTAAAAATCCAAAACAAAATAAAGTAAAACTGCAAATTAATATTGTATCTAATTACGAGAAAAAAAATTAGCAATTCAATGACACCAAATTGGAAAGGAATGTTGAAATGTAGCCAATTCTGAGGACTACAAGAAGTTGCAAGAGATCATTAATTAATTTACGGCATGTTCAAATAATTAGCAAATGAAGATCCACACAGATAAACGTAAGGTATTACATCTTGGTAGGAATAATGTGCAGGTCATTTATTCAAAGATGCACGTCTAAGTGAGGGAGACAAACAAAGGGATTTCAGACAATTACATCAGTCACTAACAATTTCACCACAGTTTCCAAAGGCCATAAAAATGCAAACAAGGCTCTAAGCTTTATCTCTAAAGGGATAGATTTGAAAGTAGGGTCACTATAGAAATTTGCTTAACTATAATTAAGAGTATTGCCTGCAGTTCGAGTTGACATATTATAGAATGTATGAGAGAGAGTGAAGAGAAGATTTATAAGAATGCTACACAAGTTTCTGGCTGTGTATATCAAGGAAGAATTGTTGTGCTGTTCACTTCTCTCTTGAAAAGAAGGATGACAGTTCTAAAATTATGAAAGGTTTTGAAAAGAGAAGGTACAGAGAAAACATTTCACTGTGGGGTAGAACATAACTAGAGGTTGTCAATATAAGACGGTACCTCAAGAAATCCAAAAGGGAATTCAGAAGAAACCTCTTCACTGAAAGAATGATGAGAATGGGGAATATGTGACCAGACGGAATACTTGAAATCAATAGTTGAGATGTATTTCAAGGAAACTAGGCAAGCACTTGGAAGGGATGGGAATAGAGAATTACAATGGGCGATTTAGATGAGGAAAGATGTGAAACACCTTGAGTGGAACATAAGCGCTGGCATGAACTGATTGTGCCAAATGGTCTGTTTTTCCTCTGTAATCCTATGTAGAAAATCACCATTGTATGAAACAAAAAGTGTATTAAGAACATCGAGAAGAACGATTAAGTTTCTCACAAAAAAGTCTCAAATATTCAGCACTGAATGTAAATGATTTTATCACATGGCCACACTTCACTATTTGCTTGCTAGCACTGAAATAGCAGTAATCATAGTACTCTTACTAGGAGTAGGAGTAACCCAGTGTCCATGCACCAATTGGGGGATCTTAATGACTTATTAATGGTCTCAGTAGGACCTGCCAACCTGATCCTGGGAATGTTGTGAACACTCTAGCCCTCACGGCTTCTTTCACTCACTTACTCTGATTTCCAGTTCCCGTAATGATCGCCACCATGGACAGGAGACTGTTCCAGTATGCAGATGGGATACCCTGCTATGAGCCATAAGGTACTTCATTAGGAGGGACATCCTGCAGGGGTGACTCTAGGATGCAGGAGGAGGTCTCCCACACAATGGAGGACCCACCTACTGCTAACAAACTGCCAGCATTGGCGGGAACGGACTCTACATTGACCACCTGTGTGGCCATCCTTTCCCTAATATGGGATCAATAAAATACTACGGAGGTGGAAATATGAGAGCCACTGAAACTCCTTCCTTCCCTTATTCTTCTCCACCTAATGACCTGCAGCCTGTCCCTCGAGGGCTGATAGAACCCAGTCCCATTCCAATATTCAAGAACATGAAGAGCTGGCAAACTGGTCAAAACTGATAAAGCTTAACACAAACAGTCTTGTCCTGAGTGTTAAATTCTAAAGTGTAACTTGAGATGAGTTCAATAAAAATGGCAGAAGTACCGAAACAACCACTTCCGTCCATTAGAAACAAATTTCTATGAATGGGAACGGGTGGTCCGCTATTTGGAATGGAGCAGTGCATTTGAAAAGTTAATATGGAGCAGAAATATTATGTGATGGATGTGTGCACAGTTTGAAGCTGTTTGCTGATTTAGTTTTGCTAAAGCTTTGGCAAATACATTCCAATTAGAATCAATTAAATCTGCCAAAGTGGACATTAAATACTCACATTTATGAGATGCTTTAACATAGAACATAGAAAAGTACAGCACAGAACAGGCCCATTGGCCCACGATGGTGTGCCGAGGTTTAATCCTAATGTAAAATATAATAACAACCTACACACCCCTCAACTCACTGCTAAACATGTGGCATGTCCAGCAGTCGCGTGTAAGTCCCTAATGACTCTGCTTCCACCACCACCACTGGCAATGCATTCCATGCATTCACAACTCTCCACGTAAAGAACCTACCTCTAACGTCTCCTCTGTACCTTTCTACTAATATCTTAAAAATATGACCCCTTGTACCAGTCAATCCTGCCCTGGGGAAAAGTTAGCTGTTGACTTTATCTATTCCTCTCATTATCTTGTATACCTCAATCAGGTCTCCTCTTTTCCTCCTTCTCTCCAGAGATAAACGTCTGAGCTTATTCAACCTATCTTCATAAGGCAAGCCCTCCAGTCCAGACAGCATTCTGGTAAACCTTCTTTGAATGCTCTCCAAAGCCTCTACATCTTTCTTACAGTAGGGCGACCAGAACTGGACACAATATTCCAAGTGTGGTCTCACCAGGGACTTGTAGAGCAGTCGCAAAACCTCGCGGCTCTCAAACTCGATCCCCTGTTAATGAAAGCCAAAACACCAAATGCTTTCTTAACAACCCTATTCATTTGTGTGGCAACTTTGAGGGATATATGTACTGCACACCCAGATCCCTCTGTTCCTCCACACTGCCAAGAATCCTGTCTTTAACCCTATATTTATTCGAGTTCGACCTTCCAAACTAGAAAAGGATGCACCAAATGCCAAACAGGGGAAGTTTATTGGCATGTATCAGAAGAGTTAGGACCAAGACCAAAAACATGAAACCGGCTTTTAAGCAAGCTTACAAAGAGAGAATGAATACCAGAGGGCATCTGAGGAAGTTTATCAGTAATGTACAGCTAATTAAGGGGGCTTGGCCATACTCATGGACAAAAAGATATAAAGCAATCAGAGAACCAAAGAACAGAGTGTGTATATAAGGGGTACAAGAGACAGCGTGGATCAAGGCTTTGAAGAATTTAGAGACAGACGTAAGTTTAAACTCAATACATTAGATGATAATGAGCCAGTTAAGATCTCAGTCCTTTCGCTATAAGCACAAGTTTCAGTTTACCAGTCTTGTCAGGGCCAGCAGTAAATTGGATTTTTATTTGCACTGTGCACATCTCCTGATTTCACAAGATATCTTAGTTTTATAAATGCAAAACTAAGCAATTCATTAAATAGAAATTGACCAAAGTAAACAACTTTCCAAAGCCGTCTTTCAACAGCCAGACTGATACAATATTCAAAGAGGATCTTCATGAACAAAGTGGGCTTGTCAGGGGGTTAAATCATTTCAAATTCGAAAACTAGATTCCATTTTAATCATATCAGCTGGATGTTGGATATTCCGTTAACAAAAGGTTCCCAAATTCAAACGATTGTTTGCAAATACAGAAATATTTTGACATAAAGGGAAACAACATTTTATACTGAACAAGAAAAGAGTTCTGATGCGTTGGAAAGTACACAATGATTGATCGAGATGTTCCCAATGGAAAAATGGACTGGTCAGCTGGTGATGGACAGTTGACAACTGAACTTTGTTATGTTTTCAATTGGCAGGTTGCCTGAGTGGTCAAGGTATTGTCATGCCAAATGAGGCAGAGAATGGCCATCACCAATTTAGCCGAATCACAACAAGCATTGGCAGTTAACTGTCAACCATCACCTGGTCCACTCTCCATGCCTTTACCAATCAGCACTCATTACCCAGACAGATTAAATGCTTTCTCCCTTTCCATTGGAATTCTTGAGAGTGTCCTGATAAGTACAATATTAAAGACTTAAATGAAAAAACTTTATTTTCATCAATACTCAAATTTCCATGTTGTACCAGCTGGCAGAGGTGAAACTTAACTATAATGTATCAGGCCTACAATGAACTGGTAAGGTTCGGCACTGGCCTCAGAGGAAAACCAGCAACAATGTCCTTGTGGAGACATTACTTTGCCTTTGATCCTATACAACAACAATTTCAAAGCCATTGAGGAACAGAAATAAATAGAAACAAACCACATGCACATACACACAGCACACTATTATTTAAAGTAATGGAGAGAAATTCTGCACTAACAGAAAACCTAATTGTCATTCTGAATACTGAATGTGGCACCAAAAGCACCTTTGTGATAATGACAGTTTGAAAATCTAGCCCATATTGGTTTGCAGCAGTTGAAGAATTAGTCATTCTATTATGAATCCCGGTTAGTTCCGACACCAGCATGTGACTATAGATTCAGATTGTTTTTAAAGGCAGATATCAATATGAAGTTGCACAGTGGCAGCAGCACGGCTATCCTATGGACAGCACTAAAGAGATCTCACACACATTGGCCCTTTAACAAAGAAATGGGGCAAACCTCAGAGATAGGGAAATGTAAATAAAGGAATCACTATCAAGATTTCATCCAATTTGATAGTAACTGATACCTGATCACCAAATTCAGCTGCCACTTGAAAGGATGAAAGAAGCCCCATAAGGAGAACTCCAAATTTCACTTGATTCTGTGTCACATTATCGCAAGAGAGCTTTGTAGTTGTCTTCTAGCAGACATCATTTTTTTCCACAAACCACAGAGATCAGAACCGAATAGTGCAGAACCACATCATAATTCATCTTGAGAAACTGTGTCAATGGGGTGTTTGGGTTTGCAGTACCTCTGTATTCTGAGCTTCGGCCCCAACCTCTCGCAGATCACGAGGTTTCTTGATAACTTGCAGTTCCAGTCAGTTTCTATTTCATCATTGTCCCAGATTATAGAGGTTTCAGTATCAGTGAGTTCACCGGTATAGCGCATTGGTTAAATCAGCAGTGGCTCCACTGAAAAGGCTTTTAAATCTTGAGGTTCATAGAACAGCACATAGTTATCCATGTTAAAAGATGTAATAACAATTAACAACATTATATTTGATCTGCTATATTTCCCATTACTGACTGCAATGAATCTACCTCATGGGATACAGAAACTCACCAATGTGAGTAAAAACCTCTTAAACTTTGGGCAAAGCCCAGGCTATTGACTTAAGAGAATAAACGCCATACAATAATGCAACAAAGAAAAGCAGATTGAAGTCAAATGATGCACACGTTTGATAGAGAGCAAAATCCTCTCTACCCTAGCAGAGTAGAAAAGTTGCCCATTTATATAACATCTTAATGCCACCTCAGAGTATCCTAAACATCTCTTTCCAGATCTCTGAAACAAGTGCAGAACCCCTGGGGCCACTGTCAACTACATACTATCAAACCCAGGGAATCATAGACGGAAATATCAGCATGTGCCCAAGTAACAGTTTAAAATGTGTTTAATACCTCCGCTCGAGTAACTAGCAAAATGTTTTCGAGGTATGAACAGTAAATGAGAATATGTCACTTGGCCCTTCGACCATGTTCCACCATTCAATAAGATCCTGACTGACCCGATATTAACAAGCTTATAAAACATTCCGCTGACAATATCCCACTTTAGCTTCTCTCATTCTATCATTTTAGTATATTCTACAACACATCTATTCTAATCTGAAGAATATTTTTCCTGCTGTTAGTCACTGTTCCACACTGTACTCCATTCCTCATTCTCGAATTTAAAGAGCCTGCAATGCTTTTCCTCAGCCTATTCTTTAGACAAGATAAAATAGATTGCAACAGACTCCACTGTTTGCTTGTACTTGACACAATGAGAACTATTGAAATATTTCAATACACTCCTTTGGTGAAAAATATAATTTGTTTTAATCCTTTAAAACTGGTTCAGTTCGTTTTATATTTGCATTGAATGGTATTTCAGTTTGATCCAGATGTTAGTACAAAGTGAAATGTTACAGCACTGAGCTTTGTCTCATTCTCCTTTGGTGGAAGTTGGAAAGGAGTGCTTTCTTACAACAGAGGGTCAAGAGAGTGAAAGATGAACGGCCAAGTTGAGTAATAATACATGCAGGTTCTGACAAAGCCAATTTTCAATCAGAGATGTTCTATACAACAACCGAAGTACTTTTGATCATGTAGTCACATGTCAGAAATGTGATATCTAATTTGTGTACCGTGAGAAAAGCAGGAAGGAGATGATGACCAGATCATCTGCTCATCGGGATTGAGCGATAGATATTGGCCGGGACTACAGATATAATCTCACTTTAATTCAAAGTGATAAGAGTCCCTTTAGAGGGCAGTGTGGCTTTGGTTTAATGCCTCATACACGTCTGATGTGCAGGATTATCTCAGGATTGCACTGCCGTGGCAGTATTAATTAGTGTATTCTAACTCCGAGGGTAGATCTTGAATCCTCCGACTCAAAGACCAGCATTATACTCAGTGGCACCTGAGCAGCACACAATGCTCTGACAAGTGGCTTATTATTTACATCCCCAGGGATTAATGAAGCAATTAAGGGCAATTGCATCAATTCTGTATGAGATACAAAACAGACCTCTGATGATAGAATGATAGTCTCCCTACCCTTGTTCAGTAGACTTAAATTCCTAGATTAGATTTAGTAGATTTGGATTCCTGTCCCACCTACTACAGAGGTGTGTCATACATCGCTGAACATTTTAATTTTAAAAAAAGGAAAACCTCTCAACCACTGAGCTGTTGTCATTTGGAAAGTGCAATATGTGTAATTAGGAATCAGCACTTTGGGTCACCTTTGCTGATTTCCTGTGTGTTCTACGGGAGTCAGTAATTTCTATCAGTGTCCACCGTTGAAGATACAAAAAGTTCTCTAATATCTCTCCTCAGTTGGTCATTCTTCCCTTTTGAATATGGGTAGTGAGCACTCAGTCCTATCTCTTTTTTTTTTTTAGCAACAAATGGCTACCTTGCTTCCAGCTTGCTATCAGCAAGAGGTTAACTTGCACTGTCAAAGTGTGGCAATACAGAGAACAACCCTCCCCATACATGCCCCGGGCGAAGATCACAAGATGCAGCACAAGCCAGTGTTTATGCCCAGAATTAGATAACTAGGAAGGATGTTCTCCACGGCTGGGGAGTCCCGAACCAGGGTTCACGGTCGAAGGAGACTGGCTCGGGCATTTTGGACTGAGATGAGGAAACCTTTCTTCACCCTGACAGTGGTGACTCTTTGGAATTCACTGTCATAGAAATTGATTGAGTCCAAAATATAATAGATTTTTTTTCGGACTAAAGGGATCAAAGAATGATGGAACACGTTACTGAGTTGGATAATCAGCCATCATCATTTTGAACAGCAGCGCATGCTTAAGGGGCTGAATGGCTTACTGCTCCACCTATTTCTGTGACCATTCTGTGGCTTGAAGAGATGGATTTTGTTCAAAAGCTAATCAAGATGATTGTGAATTAGACATTCCTCAAATTAAATTGAACAATGAGGAAGTTCTGGAAAACTGGGATAAACTGCTGAGTTACTTCCAGATGAAAATCGAAATGACCTGAAAGAGTTGGTATAATCACATGGGGAGATATATGGGAATAACCTGGGAATCACCAATCTCACTACACATAATATTGATTGAGGGAATGCTGTTCCAATCAAGCAACATCCTACAAACTTAAACTTTGAAGCTTGGCACAGGTTCAGAAAGAGACTGAACACATGCTGAAGCATGACATGGTCGTACATTGGATCAAACTTACTTTTTGACTGTCACTTTCTTTTCTCGTGAACTTAAATTGTCGACTTCCTCAGAATTTGGACAGAGTTTAGAATCCATGTTTGTTTCTCAGCTTCAATTGAACGTAAGGACAAGTTAAGACACTTCAAACAAGCACTTTCAACTACAATTAAAGAGGCAGATTGATATAGCACTTGGGGCAAATGGGATCGAATGTTATGGGGAGAAAGCATGATTAGGCTATTGAGTTGGACAATCAGCCATGATCGTGATGAATGGCAGAGCAAGCTCGAAAGATTGCATGGCCTCCTCCTGCTCCTATTTTCTACGTTTCTAAACCGGCTTAAATATCCAAGAAAACTGAAGATTCAGAATTATAAGCCGTCATCAGATGATTTAGGTAAACAGGTTACACATTAGATTTTCTAGTCAGCATATAAAGTTAGTCCATATGATTTCCCAGTATTGTTGCTTGAGGCTGAGATTACAGTTCATTAGAAGCTTTCCCACCACTAAGATGAATCTGGTTGCTGGATTTATCCAGACAATTTTGAAAAAAAATATTTTAAATGTTGCGATTCTCCAGTCTCTGATTCCATGCCTCTATTTGAACAGGATTAGGTTGTTGTGGATATTACCACTGCAGCTTCAATGATCCTCTTCTCTGTATCCTCAGGTGTCTCCAATTCAGTTGTTATCAGCTACCAACACTCAATGACAATCAGCCTTTCTAATTGAAGCAGAAATAGCTGGAGATGCTCAAGTGTCACAGGACTCAAAAACATTAACTCTGCTTTCCCGCCACAGATGCTGCCAAACCTGCTGAGATTCTCCAGCAGTTTCATTTTTGTTTCAGATTTCCAGCACCTGCAATTTTGATTTATTTTAGCCTTTCTAAAATTCTGTCAAATTACATCTCATCCAAGTCTCAACTACTTTTTTTCACCATGAACTGGGCATGAACTTCCTCTTCATAATACCACAGCCAGGCCCCTGCACCTGTGAATTTTAAACAGGGGATTCATGATCATTGGCCCCACTCATTCTTTTGCCACCCTTTCACTGTTTGTGACTAATGATAACTTTTAGATTCCGTTTTAAAGTTAGCTGTCAGTCTCCCTTAATCTTTATTTCCCCTCTGAACTGTCTATATTTAGTATGGTTCTCATTGGGGTTAACAATAATCCCATATTCTTTGCAACATCATGCAGGGAATTAGAGTATTGTTTTTGCCACCATTTCCTGCTTGTGGAAATGTTAAGGTGTACTGTACAGCTGAAGCTGAACTTTGCCCAGATCTGTGCTCAAATGCCCTCTTGGCCCATTGAATTCAGCCCTCCTCCAACTCAGACCTTTTCTGGATTATTCCTTGTTCATTTTATGCACAAGCTAAATTCTTTCTATACAAGTATCAATGCTTCCTTAAATGATCCCAGTCTAATATTTAATGCATTTTATACATATTGTGTGTATGCACACAAAATATATAGTTGGCAGTGCAGATTGAAGATATCATTAGGATTCTGAATATTATAAATAGGACCGTGGCATGCAAAATAAGGAAATTATGACAAATGGTTAGAAACAGTCCTGCTTTTCCCTCATGTCTAGTATTTATGCAGCACGCTTCAGGAAGGGATTTGAGATGGTGCACAAAAGGTACACAAAATTGGTACCAGAGTTGAGTAACTGGACAACTATGTGGATAGTTTGAAGAAGCTCGGGCTGCTCTTTTTGGAGAACTGAAGATAAATAAGACATTTTACAAGTGTTCAAAATCATGAGGGATTTGGATAGAGTAGAGTAAAAGGGTAGGAGAATGCATCTGGATTGGTAACTCTGTGGAGGGTTGGTGTGGACTTATTGGGCCAAGTGGCCTGTTTCCATACTGTGCGGATTCTATTTAAAAAAGGCTTGAGAAGAAAAGGACACTGATTTAAGATGATCAGCAAAATAAATCAATGGTGATAAGGAATACTTAAAAAAAAACTGCATTGCTCGGAAACTGGAATGTTCTGCCTAATGGTATAGTGGAGGAGGCAGCTTCAACCGACGTCTTCAAAAGGAATCAACAATTTTCATAAGGAGAGGTTTTGCAGTATCACATAGTAAAAGGATTTGGGAGTGAACATAGGCAAGTTCCTCTTTGAGAGCTGATCAAATCATTGTGTCCGATCTGTTACCATTGATCGTTGTATAACATTGCACAAACTACCAGCTCACCAGTTATTTCCTAATGGTTTGTCATATTCTGATATAATGACTAACTTAGTCATGCCTGCAACTAAACTTACTTTGCAATTACTTCACTTGATGCAGGAGAACCTGCATTCCCATTTCCCTCACTGTTTGCACTGACAATGTTTCCAGAACTGCAATTCATCAAAGAGCACAAATTCAGTCATTTAACATCAGTAACCTTATCCAGAATTAAGTCCAAAGCAATTTAACAACAAAAAATAATCGCAGACTTGAGATTCAATATTCCAAGCCTGATCGACTAGTTTTCTTAAGTTAGTCAATGACTGTGCAATTTTAATAAATCGCATTATTTTGCCATAGTGATGATAAAAGAACAGAGATATCCATGCAAAGTCAGAATCAGGTGTAACAGGCCTTTAGAAATAGAGATTATAGAGATTATAGACAGGAAAGGTCCTTTCAGTGTAAGTCTAATGAGTTGCTGTCGTCCATTCCGTGGAGTGTAAGTGCTCGGTAACCCAACATCGTAGCTCAGTGATGGTGAAGGGAGTGGAAATTAGGTATGTTAGTTCTTTTGCCAGGCAATCAAACTGCTCTCTCTTTGATCATATTGAGCTTCTTGACTATTGTTGCAATTAAACCAATCACCAGGTGAGCAGTGAAGATTCCAATGCTCCCGATTTTAGCCTTGAAATGGTGAAGTTAATGAGGGGGTCATGACAAAGCAGTATACCTCGAATCCCAGTCTTGTAATCTTGCTAATGTTATTAGTTTTGCTGCTATCACAACCCATCCCCCTGGAGTGTATTGGCAATGCTGTCCTATGATCTGGAAAATGTTGCTGGGACTTTATTTGTTTTCAAGATGCATCATGAACCATCGTGGTCGTGTTGGTATGTGGTTCTTTTGACTTCCACAGGATGTCTACAGTACACCACACTGAGGGAATGCTGGGGTTGGGGTGTGGAACAGACAGTACAGGGTGAAAAGAAGAGAAAACCATTTATTTAGTATGTCACCATTGTTTATAGCCATTTCTGGGCTATGCAAGACCTTCATACTAAAAAACAAGCAAAATTCAACCGACCATTGAAAAACTTTGGATGTTTTATGCTGATTCAAGATTGGTCTCTCAAAATAAGCCAAGCATTTCTGAACCAGTCAAGCAGTTGTTTTCAGGGATTGTTCTCATCTGTGTTAGTGTTCACCACACTGCCTTGGGATGCCTTCGTGAGGCAACCCTGACATAATCTTACAACAACTGCCAGCACTTCCCTTTCACAATATTGGATCCCTAACATAGCAGTTTTAAATCCGACATTATACCAGACTTACTTGCCAATCTGTTTCGTTTTGTTTCCGACAAACTTAGGTTTCCACCTAATTCACAGTGTGAGGTGTCAACATTTTCACAGCCGCAACTCATCATAAAGTACCAGTTAGATCATTTTAAATATGTGCATGATCACCAAGTTAATATTTGGCACTGCTTATCAACATCGAGAGTTTTGGCTGTGAGGGCAGGAGCTGGTGGTTGGGGTGTAAAGAGGTCAAATAAAGACTTTCTGCACTGGGACAGAGGGAAAACATCCCAAATGCAAGGATTTAAGTTTAACTTCCTGATCTTAGAAAAAGAAACTCAAGCTCTTCACATACTATTGCTAATTTAACCCTTACAAGCACAATTTGTAACTCAATGTTTGATTCAGAATCCGAATATAGTAATTTCTCATTTTTCAAATTCACTGAAGGTTCATGTCATATTAGTCAGTATTGGCTGTATTGTTGAAAAGAAAATTTTATTCCTTTTCCTTTCCTGCTCGTTCATCCATTCAGAGTTTACTGCAAGATCTGACCATAATAAACCCAGAAGTAATTATAGGTCTCTGACCCAGAGCAGTGTAATGACCTCAGTATTTAGGCTTCGATTAATTGATGCCATCAGTGAAACGGTGTGGATGGGATGCTGCCTGTATTGAATTCACCAGGAAAGCACTTTATAAGTTTGATTCAAACAAATAACTATTACTAGGGAATGTGCCTGACTCCGTGGATACACATGGCCTCTGGTCAACTTAAATTATAAAAAGTGCGAAGCATTCAATGGCGACATTGTATGGGAGATAAACAAGGCGAGGAGACCAGGAGCTGGTCCCAATCCATAGCCATATTTCATCAAATGTCAGCGAAGTCTGGAGACCATGGCAATGATTTTGGAGGGAGTGTGGAATGGTGGGTGGGGGAGTGAGGATGAGCAGGAAAGAGAAACAAAGAGAAGCGATGAGGTGGGGTGAAGGAGAGGAACCCAATTCTTCAGTATTTTCACTCTCGCTCCAATGGCCAGAAACAGAACCTCAATATTGATCAGCAAGTAATTTCCCGTCTCAGCATTTAGGGTGGTGGTACTACTGTTTAAGACAACTCTGTCACTAATATTAAATTCCTTGGGAGGCAGTCTAGCAGCCTCTTTAATGGAGCTGCTGTTGTCTGAACTGGCATTTGTCGCATTGCACAAAACATTTTAAAGGAATCAGTGGTTCTCCAACATTCCCTTTTCACATTGTTGTATTCCAAATGAATCATAATTAAACCACATCAAAATCAGATCAAATCAAACTTGCTTCCTCATGGTTGCCCTCACGTCTGGCAAACTTTGATTCCCATCCTCCTGACAATCTGGTCTGTCAAAACGTCCCCAGTCACAAGTCATTGTGAAACACAAATTAAACAAAAGGCTTACACCTATAAACAACTTGCAAACATTTGGAAATAAACCCTGAAGATCAAAAGGCTCTATTGAGCTGATACAACATTTTTTTTTTAAAAAAAGAGGAATCACTCTACTCACCAGAGTAATGCAAATATTGGGAGGGACTGTAGTCTGGAATGGTGGTGTTTGCTATATCACTGGGAGATGTTGTCAAGAGGAATCTTACAGAAATTCCTGCTTTCCAGAAACTCCTGTTCACATTACATTCTCTTAAAAAAGGCCACTTTCAAAAACTATGACTGCAACATATGTTGCCTTTTTTTCAACTTGCACAGAGGTTTGCAGGACACCATGGTCAGTTCTTTTTGAAGAGATGGGGTGAGGGGTGGTGGCCGATGTAATAGTATTGGGAAGCAGAGAGTTAGGTAGTCAATGTGTTTTCAATATGTTTATCCTCATTGCACAGTCCAGTGCTTTGAAGTGAACAACTGAAGGTCTGAACATTGAAGGTCTGGAAATGATTATTGAACGACTTTGTGTTAATGCGTGCTCAATTATTCACTGGCTTTTAACTGGGAGGTGGGAGGATTTAGAAAATGGCAGGTATCGACTCTGGCACCTTCTCATTGCTAAGCCATGCTGACATAGACTAGTTCTCTTTGACATCTTGACTCTCCATGATCTCTCAAGCCTGCCTCCCTCATTTCCCTGATTGTGCCCACCTTTGCAGCCTCAGCAATGATCAGTATGAACAGTAGGGCTCAGAAATGTGTTGATCTGTCCTCCCTCTTACTGGAGTAGCAACTCTTGAAACTAAGCTGCGCTGTCAACTGATGAGTAACCCTGGCAAGAATCTCTTCATTTTAGATTAGAATGGAGCTGGAAAAGCACAGCAGGTCAGGCAGCATCTGAGGAGAAGGAAAATCGCTGTTTCGGGCAAAAGCCCTTCATCAATGAAGAATCTCTTCATTGCTCACTGCTGGCAATATACCATCCTTAGCATACGCCAAAACTTCCAGGTTTCAGTCTCAGCATCAGGTCTGCAGCATTCACGGCAAGCTTCACCTAAAATGTTTTTTTTACAAGACTAACGATAGAGCAAAGATTATATGCCAGTCAATAATCTCTTTAATGTAAAATAACAAACTGTGGAAGTTGACAATCTGAACGAAATACAGAAGTTGCTTGAGAAACTCAACATATTTTGCAGCATCTGTGGAGAGAAAGCAGAGTTCACCTTGAGTCAAGTGACCCTTCTTCAGAGAGATCTGAAGTTGTGAACATGAGTCATTCAACGAAAAACATTAACTCTGTTTTCACTCCACAGATGCAGCCAGATCTGCTAGCTGTTAGTAGACAGTCACACATTGTGTTCAGCTTACTTTTCAATGATCTTCTTAGTTTCTGGAGAAGCAGAACACCAGCTCCCTTGCACTTTCAGCAGTTGATGTTTTCAGAGCTGCAAATGGTCATCAAGTGCCATTAAGTCAATTGAATCAAACATTTACGTTCAGAATAAAAACATTTTTAGAAACTTGAACAGGAGTGTCAGGATTTCAAGACACTGACAGTCAGGCTGGAAGATGGAAATGAAGGATTTGACAAACCCATTTCTTCAATACTTTCCACGTGTTGCACAGTCCAGAAAAGTCTCAAATAAAGAGCTTAGGGCAATTAGAGAAGGGCAACTAACTGTCCAATTTCTCCATTTAAGAGCTTTGGATTCTGGTTCTACATACAGGATTGACTTTTCCTCATCAATGGGTATTGGCTCAGCAATTGCAAACATTAATAGTGGCACAGAAAGGTTTGCCACTCTGCTATTGCTCCAATTGATCCATCAGCTCTTTAGATTTGGCCGTTTATTTCTTGGGATCGTGACCCCGCAACAGCTTCTTGATCAGTCCACATCAGCAGCATGCCAACATTAGTGGTACCATCATTCACAGCAGCGCTGGGTCCAGCTCTCAGTCCAAGCAGCAGGGCTTCACCACAATTCACAACATTATTACTGCAAATGGCTTGTTTTTAAGAAAAACCACCACAATCTAACTTCTAGAAAAAATACACACTTGGGAGGCAGAGCCCAGCAGTTTCTGTCATGTGCTAACTATGGCCTGGAATAGCGTATTTGACATTGTTCTCGCATGTATGCAGAAGGAAATATCTACATAACTTCACGGGAATTGCTGGTTCTCCAGCAATAACCTTTATTCCAAATACAATATTAATCAGGAATTAAATTGCACTTTGGATCAAACTGACTCTTTAATTTCTTCAGTTGTTCCTGACGGACTATAGGTTTCATTTCCATCGCAGTTTGGATTGTCGCACTTACCATGCCTGCAATTGGTCATAAAAGATAAATGAAGTTATTTAAATAAGCATTTGGCTCCATCCCACAATTGTGTGCCAGCTGTTTGAAAGACTGAAGATTCTGGATTCAGGACTGCAGCCTGCATTCAGCCGTTTGAGTGAAACTGGTCACACTCCAGATGGGTGACTGCAATAGATGATGAATTTGTTCTTCAAAACCTTTGTTGCTGGTGATAACGATTAGCAACAGAAAGGGGATATCAAGTTCTTGAATGTATTCATATTCAGAGTTTAGAAACTTCAATAACAAAATGCAAGCTAACTTACAATGAAGTGTCTTTGATGTCCTCTCCTAATACAATATTCTTGAACCAACATTCTGGAGCCCTAATTCTAATACAGATAACAGAGAGACAGTAATGCAAATGCTCTTGCCTGGAGTGGTGTTCCCTGCGCTGCTGTGTGATGTTTCCTGAAAAGTACCTAGAAAGTAATTTTCTTTCTATTTTGTGTACTCTGAATGAAACAAAACATTAATCACATATTGTTTTCAAACTTACTTTTTTCATAATAGATTTTGGAGTGTACAGTTTTCCATCGACCTTGTACTATGGGCTGTCAGGTGGTCTGCTAAAAGTCAGAAAAGTGCTATTCAGTCATTTTAAACGAACATCTACATCCACAATAAAATCATCATTATTAACCTGAAACATTAAGTATTTCAAGCCATGGGCAGCTAGTTTTGTAAAACTAGTTCAAGGCACAATTACAGTAGATGGTGATTTATTACCCCAAAACCCTCATTGGCTGTTTGCAAGACAAGGTAATGAGGCTGGAGCGAGTGAGCAAAGAAAGGGAGGTACGATGCAACCAATTCATTTCCTCAATACTTTATACTTGTTGCAACGTCTCAAAATATCTCAACTGAAGAGCTCCAGGCCCAAATGGAGACGAGGCAACCAATTTTCCAATGTCTCCAATGAGGACCTTTGGTACTGTCTCGACATACAGGGCTGAATTTTCCACGTCAATTTGCTCTTGCCAAGATTCTGATGAGTCAGGCCAAATGGAGGGGAGTTCAGGAGCAAAGCCCAATCCCTTCTGCACCATTATATTATCTTGTCAGTGGTGCGCAAATGAAGGCAACAATTGAGAGCCACTCATGTCTGTCTGTGTTTTGAACAATAGAGCTCCTCAACTCCCACAGTGAGCTTTTGCCTGCAATCTCTTTAGTACAGGCTCAGCAATACCCATCACTAATGGTAGCAAAGGAAAGGTCGTTGCCCTGCCTTCACTCCGTTATTACTGTTAGCTCCTGGGATCATGACATTTCAATAATGGTTTGTGACCAGGCAGCAACTTCTGTTTTCGCTACTGTCAGTACCATGCCACCCTTGGCACTGTCAACCATCGCGTTATAATCCAGCTCTCAGTTCAACCAGCAGGCTTCACCAGAATTCATAAAATTATGACTGCAAAGGTCTTGTGTAAGAAAGAACACCATCTTCCAACTTCTGGATGTAATACATATTTTGCGGGTTAAGCTGAGGCCTGCTACTCCGGCCTGCTACATGGTTCCTGGATGCAGAAGGAAATATCTCCATAACTTCACAGGAACTGCTTGTTCTCCAGTAATTGCCTTGGAGAATACAATATCAAATGAAGTACGAAGTAAATAAAAGATCAAACGTATTTTGTAGTTATTGCAACCAACCCTGGAGAACTATATTTTCCATATCCCACGCAGTTTGGATTGTCAAACATGCCATGCCTGTAACTGGTCAGGCAAGATAAATTAAGTCCTTCAGTTAGCATTTGCCTCCAACTACGATTGAGTGCCAGCTGCTTGAATGGCTGAAGACTCTGGATTCTTTAGCCTTGGATTCTCTCAAGAAGACTCTTGAGTTCAGCTGCTTTTGTTAAACTTCTTACAATCCAGACGGATACTGCAATCAATACTGATTTTATTCTTCAACCCCTTTCATAGGTTTGATGGACACGACAGCTGGTGAGAAGGGTGAGTGTGTGATGGGATACATATTTCTTAAATATATTCATTTTAAGAGACTAAAATGATCAGGAATAAGTAACCCAAATTTGCAAGCAATTTTGAATTCAAGCTTCCTTGATGTCCTTTCCTAAAACTGTTTGTTTTGAAAAGAACTATCTGACCCAAAGAACAATGTGGATAATGGAGAGGCAGTATGTGATTGCTATGGTCGGGAGTGGTAATCTCTGCACTGCTGTGTGGTGTTTTCATGAGGGGCCTGTACGTTATCTTACCATAACTGCCTGCCCACCAGCAACTTACTTTCACTTTCTTGTATTCTGAATGAAGCAAAACCATGGTCACATATCGTATCAAACATACTTTTTCGAGACCGCCTTAGATTTGGAAGGCATGGTTTCCCATCTCCATCGCAGTTTAGGCTGTCACGTTTACCAGGCTGCAATTGAACAGGCAAGTTGAGTCACTGAAATCAGCATTTATCTGCATATACAATTGTGTGCCAGCTGCTGGAATGGCTGAAGGATCTGGATTCAGTATTACAGCACTTATTCAGCTGTTTTTAAAAAAAAACTGCTCACACTGCAGAAGGATGACTACATGAGTTGGTGATTTTTTTTGTCAAACTTACATAACTGGTTTGCAAGAAGTCAGAGCACAGGTAGGGGGAGAGGCAGAGAATGTCGGGGAGATGGATTTTTTCCTTCCAGTATAGACCAGAGAGGTCAATGGGAGGTAAAAGGTTCAGGACCGGGCTGATGAAGGGGAAACGTTTCACTGAAGAGATTGGGATGTTTTAAAGCAATGGCTTTTCCAGCAACTCTGTTTTTCTTTCTGATTTACAGCATTCGCAGTTCTTTCGGGTTTTATTTGGATGCTTTCTGTTGTTCTAGTTAAATAAGAGCTTCAATCAGAAGGAACAAAGCAAGCATTAGGGATGCAAATTTAGTGCGATTGCTGTGGTCTGGTCTGCAAAGGTGTTTGTTGCACTGCTGTCACATGCTTTCAAGAGGAAGCCCCTGAACAATCTAAACAACAGCTCTCCAGCAATTTCCTTTCACGTCTTTGAATTCTGAATCAAGGATCATTTATACACAAACTGGAGCAAACTTATTTTCTGCAACTGTCCCTGGAGAAATTAGATTTCCCGGTTCTTCACAGTATACGCAGCTGAAATTAGTCATGAAAGTTAACATTTTAAGCTCGGTCTTGTATGCACAATTGGCTGATGGCTGGTATAAAATTGCTGGATGCTCAGGGATTCAGTATTATATTCTTTGATCAACTGTATTTATTAAGTAGGTCAACTTCCAGAGGTAGTGGGATAATGGAAAACAGTAGGTTTTTTCCTTAAAACTTTCATAGGGGCTTTGAAAGACATCACAGGCAGAATGAGGGGAGCAAAGGATATAGGAATCCTAATTGTTCAATATATTTATTCTTTCTTCAGAGTTCAGCTATCGAAATGTTCGAATACAAATTGAGATCTGAATATTGAATGGGCAAGCACTTTTCCACTGACCACTTTTGAAGGTTTTGTATTGATGCAACTATTTTTTAAGCAAACAAAATCTCTAATCTCTCAGAAAAATGCAAACATTATAGACATATTAAAGCAACTTTGTTAATGTGACTGCCGTAGGTTGGTGTTTGTTGCATTGCTGTGGCATTACTCAGTCAGAAGCCCCTCCACAGAACTTACAGGAAGTGGCACTAATTTTCTTTCACATTGTTGTGTTCTAGATGAATCTTAATTAAGTCAGACATTGGACTAAAACTTTCTTTGTGATCACTGCATTCATTACTGGAATCTCTTCTGCCTTGGAAGTGTCACAGTTTCCATATCGGCAATTAGTGTTGCAGCACAAATTAAGTGATTTTAAACAAACACTTGAAAAATTCAACCATTGAAAAAGCTCTGAAGATGGAGGATTTCAGCATTATAAACTTGTTTGTTGGATCTTTACATTGAAACTCCAATTTATCAGTTTAATCAACCTGCCACATCCCATACAAACAGGAATGAGTTAGATATTCAACATGAATATGTTCCATTAATTGTAACTTTAAATCCACATTCCTGCCTACCCTGCAAACCTTTCGCCATCTCTCTCTCAACAATAAATGTTTATGTTTGCCTTTAAAATATTCCATAAATCTGCTTTAATAGAGTGCCAGAGTTTCCACATTTTGAGAGAAAACAAATCATCTGGATGTGTTTTAAATGGGCAACCACTGACATTTAGACAGTAATCCTTCAATCCCGTCCCTTCTGTCAGAGGAAACATCTTGTTTCAATTAATTTGCCTCTTCCTCTCCTTACCACAAACTGACAAAAAGCCTAGACTATCCCAATTCCCTTTGTATGACAAGTCATTCTGTAAGTAATATTCTGGTAAGCATTCTCTGAATTGCCTCCAACGTATTTACTTCCTTCCATAAACAAGGTGACCGATAAGAATTAGAGCATTCAAGATACAAGCTCAACAGTGTTTAAATTCCCCCATGATAAAAGGAAAACATTTATTCACTGTCCTAATTACGTACTGCTAGCACTTTGTGATTCAGGTAATGTTACACTCTGATCCCACTGCATCTCAGAGCTATGGAATCTCCCTGTAACAAAACAAAATGTTTTTCTTCCAGTCAAAATGGACAACTTAACTTTTATCCACGTAAAGCTCTATTTGTCAGGCCTTTGACTACTCACTTAACCTATATTTCTCTATCGCACATCAATGTCCTCTGAAGTTATTTTTTAGCCTTTCTTTGTCATGTCAGCTTTATATTAATTCCTTCGTGAATCATGGACTGTGAGTCAATGCTTGAAAGATTTGAGCATATACAGATATGTTTTAAATAGCTGCTCAAGTTACATTATCCGAACCCTTCTGATCTCCGGTGAATTCTCAGTTCCAAACAAACACCGAAGTAATGAACATTCATGTAAAAAAGGCTGAACCCCTGAATATAATTAGAGTATACCAAAATAACAATAGGATTCTTGTCAGCACCCCTCTCTCTCTGTCACTCTCTCTCACACACACACCATGGATAAAGGAAATCATGAAATGTAAGATGTCTGTAAGGCAAATGGATACTAGAAACTTCCACTGTATTATGTCAACCTTTTAGCAAAACAACAATGGTTGACTTAGACCCATGGCCTGTGCCTCTTGCTTGATGTGGGAGCTTAGGAACGTGGCTGACGCTCCAGACTCTTACACTTGCAAGAAATGTGTCCAGCTGCAGCTCTTGTTTGACCGCATGATGACTCTGGAGCTGCGGATGGACTCAATGTGGATCATCTGTAATGCTGAGGATGCCATGGATAGCACGTTTAGTGAGCTGGTCACAACACAGCTTAGAATTGCTGAGGGAGACAGTTAATGGGTGACCAAAAGAAAGAAAAAGAGTAAGAAGACAGTGCAGGTGTCCCCTGCCGTCATCTCCCTCCAAAACAGGTATACCGTTTTGCATACTGTTGGGGGAGATTACTTACCAGGGGAGGGCAGCAGTTGCATGGTTCATGGCATTGTGGCAGGCACTGCTGTTCTGAAGGGCGGTAAAACGACTCGTAGGACCATTGTCACAGGGAATTCTCTTGTGAAGGGAGTAGATAGGCGGTTATGTGGCCGGAATGGGACTTCTGGATGGTATGTTGCCTCACAGGTGCTCAGGTCAGGTATGCCACCGATCAGCTGCAGAGCATTCTAAAAGGGGAGGGTGAACAGCCAGTTGTCTTGGTGCTTATGGACACCAACGATATAAGTAGAAAATGAGATGAGGTCCTCAAAGAAGAATTCGGGGAGCTCAGAGAGAAGTTAAAGAGGAGGACCTCAAAGATAGTGATCTGGGGATTACTACCAGTGCCACCTGCTAGCCAGCGCAGAAATTTTAAAAAGTACAGGTTGAACACATGGCTTGAGAGATGGTGTAGAAGAGAGGGGCTCAATTTATTGGACATTGGGACCGGTTCTGGGGCAGTTGGGACTATTACAAAATGGATGGTCTACATCTGAACCAGACTGGAACCAATGTCCTTAGTGGGTTTTTTGCGACTGCATTTGGGAATATTTAAACTAATGTGGCAGGAGACTGGGAACCAGAAGAGAAAACAGGTAGGCAGTGATGTGGACACCGGAGACTGTAAGAATTATGAAGATTGCATTCATAAAGGGAAAAGTAGACAGAGAGTAGATGAGCACAAAAAAAACTGGGAGCCTAAAATGCGTCTACTTTAATTCAAGGAGTATAGTGTGAAAGGCAGATGAACTTAGGGCTTGGATTGGTGCCTGAGTATCATGTCATTGAAATCACAGAGACTTGGTTGAAGGAAGGGCATGAAGATTGGCAATTAAACATCCCTGGATATAGACGCTTCAGACAGGACAGGGAGGGAAGTAAAAGGGAGGGGTGGAGTTGCATTGCTGGTCAAGGACCATATCACAGCTGTGCTAAAGGAGCACACTATGGAGGTCTTGGTTAGTGAGGCATTATGGGTGGAGCAGAGAAATTAGAAGAGTGCAGTTACACTGTTGGGGTTGTATTACAGGCCTCCCAACAGTGAGCATGTGGTAGAAGAACAAATAGGTAAACAGATTTTGGAAATATGTCGAGGCAACAGGGTAGTGGTGATTAGAGATTTTAATTTTTCCAACATTGACTGGGATATACTTAGCGTCAGAGGTCTGGATGGGGTGGAATTTGTAAGAAATGTCCAGGAGAGTTTTCTACTGCAGTATGTCAATAGTCCGATGAGGAAAGGGTCATATTGGACCTGGAACTGGGGAACAAGCCAGGGCAGGTGGTAGAAGTTGCGGTGGGGAATTTCTTTGGGAACAGCGACCACAATTCTGTAAGTTTTAGAATACTCATGGATAAAGAAGAGAGTGGTCCGAAGGGAAGAGTACTAAACTGAGCCAAGACCAATTATATCAAAATTCGGCAGAAGCTCGGAAATGTGGAATGGACACAGCTATTTGAAGGGAAGTCCACATTTGAGACGTGGGATGCTTTGAAAGGTAGGTTAAGGATAGTGCAGGATAGGCATGTCCCGTTGAAGGCAAAGGATAGGAAGTGCAACATTCGTGAACCGCGGATGACAGGAGAAATTCTACGACTAGCCAAGAGGAAAAGGGAAGCGTACATAAGGTCCAGGCAGCTAAGAACAGAACGGGCCATGGAAGAATATCGGAAAAGTAGGACAAGTCTTAAACGAGGAATCAAGCGGGCTTAAACGGGTTATGAAATAACTTTAGCGAGCAGAATTAAGGAGAATCACTAAGCATTTTATTCTTATTCAAGAAGCAAGAGGGTAACTAGAGAAAGGATTGGTCCACTAAAGGATAACGAAGGAAGGCTGTGTGTCGAACCTGAGAGAATGGGTGAGATTCTGAATGATTACTTTGCATCAGTGTTCACTGAGGAGAGGAACATGATGAATGTTGAGATTAGAGATAGAAGTTTGATTAGTCTTGATCATGCTGACATAAGTAGGGAAGATGCGTTGGATAGGCTAGTGGTTATTAAGGTGGACAAATCTCCAGGACCGGATGGGATCTGAGGGAGGTGAGAGGGGAAATAGCTGGGGCCCTGACAGATATCTTTGTGGAATCCTTAAATACAGGTGAGGTGCTGGAGGATTGGAGGGTAGCTTATGTTGTCCCCCTGTTGAAGAAGGGTAGTAGGAATATTCTGGGTAACCAAAGACGAGTGTGCATGACGTCAGTGGTGGAAAAGTTGCTTGAGAAGGTACTGAGGGATAAGATCTACTTATATTCAGAAAAGAATGGGTTTACCGTGATAGGCAAAATGGTTTTGTGCAGGGGAGATCGTGCCTTACCAACTTAATTGAGCTCTTTGAGGAAGTGAGCAATTTGCTAGATGAAAGAAGGGCTGTACATGTCATATACATGGACTTTAATAAGGCGTTTGATAAGATTTCCCATGGTAGACGAATGGAGAAATTGAAGTCATATGGTGTGCAGGGTATTCTACCTGGTGGATAAAGAACTGGTTGAGAAACAGGAGACAGAGAGGAGTATTTGAAGGGAGTTTCTCGAAATGGTGAAAGGTGACCAGTGGTGATCCACAGGGGCCAGTTTTGGGGCAAATGTTGTTTGTAATATAAATAAATGATCTGGAAGAGGACACTGTTGGTATGATCATGAAGATTGCAGATGACACGAAGATTGTTGGAGTAGCAGAAGGCATAAGGGACTGTCAGAGAATGCAGGAGGATATAGAGGGACTGGAGATTTGGGCGGAAAGTGGCAGATGGTTTTCGATCCAGACAAATGTGAGGTAATGCATGTAGGCAAGACTAATTCCGGAGCGAATTATACAATGAACGGAAGAGCCTTGAGAAAAGTTGTTGGGCAGAGAGATCTGGGAGTGCAGGTCCATTGTACCCTGAAGGTTGCTTCACAGGTGGATAGAGTAGTCAAGAAGGAATATGGTTTGCTTGCCTTCACTGGACGGTGTATTGAGTATACAAACTGGCAAGTCATGTTAACATTATACAAGACATTTGTTCAGCCACACTTAGAAATCTGTATACAGTTCTGGTCGCCACATTATCAAAAGGATATGGACGCCTTTTGGAGGGTGCAGAGAAGGTTAATTAGGATGGAAGGTGCTGACTATGAAGGAAGGTTGAGTAGGTTAGGTTTATTTTCATTAATAAAAAGGAGATTGAGGGGGGACCTGATTGAGGTTTGCAAAATCGTGAAGCGTATAGACAGAGTGGATAGAGACAAGCTTTTTCCCAGGGTGATGGATTCAATAACGAGAGGTCACGCTTTCCAGGTGAGAGGTGGAAAGATTAAGGGGAATACACGTGGCAAGTACTTCACACAGAGGGTGGTGGCCGTTTGGAAGGCGTTGCCAGCAGAGGTGGTAGAGGCAGGCACGGTAGATTCATTTAAGATGCGTGTGGACAGATGTCGTAGATGGAGAGCAGAGGGATACAGATGCTTAGGAATTGACCGACAGGTTTCGACAGTACATTTGGATCGGCTCAGACTTGGAGGCCGAAGGGCCTGTTGCTGGGCCGTAAATTTCCTTTGTTCTTTTTTGTTAACTTATACATTCCTTTTCATGTTGTATTTATTAGAAGGTGAGAGGTTGGGAAGTGCTTTTGCCAAAAAGGACCGGAATGTCCTTGGTCAGACATCACGAACAGAATTCATGCGGGGCATCCATTAACCAGGACAGGAAATGAAATGTCAGCCTTCATTACAAAATGAATCATGTGTAGGAGTTGTGGAGTGTTGTTGAGGCAGTATTTCGGCTATTGTGGACAGACTTTCTGACCTTTCTAAATCAATGGTCTCCTTGTCACAGAGGCAGTACAAAGCTGTTTTATCAGAATAATATCTGGGATGATGGTAAAATGAAGAGAGTGTGAAGGAATGGACTTCCATATGCAAAGAGTGTGTTTGTGGCTGTCCATATGATAGTGACCGGTGTTGCCCTCGCTCTAACTACCATCCTTGATAGTGTAGGGCTTGGTATCCTCACCTTGCACGCGGGAGTTGAGGGTGCACTTCTCTGCGGTAGAAAACCATAGAGTTTTGGAGCAGAAAGATGTGAAGCTCCGGTCCTCGGAGTTGTTGTTGGAATTTTCAGCGGAGCTGCGAAGAAGGTTTCCAGCCTTTTCCTCCCCTTTCTCGATGACATTCTCAGCGCTGCTGAAGCTCACGTGAAAAGCTGCGGTCCTGTGAGTGTTATGAATTGAATTAGTTTCAATCAATAGTTTCCGCTTCCGATTGTTGGGGTTTGAGAACACAAGACCCAAGACCCATCAAGTGCAGGACAAAGTATTTGACGAGATTCCACCAAGGGATTGCACGGAACAATATATAAGAGAAAGAGGCTGACAACGTGCGAGCTGCATTCATAAAGTTCATCGAGCCCGTAAATGCCACGGACAGCTGTTCCTCATATCGATATGCAGGACACTGAGTATCTCTGATCCCGGGAGTTGGAATTGGGATTATATGACCGTCAGCAGCACTGGTTACTTCCTTGTGTGAAGTACCTCCTGATGGAACACATGTAAAAGTCTATTGCTCATTGAGAAATACATACAAAATTATAGCCCAGAGCAGTATTTCTGTTGTGTTTCTGGTGCTGCTCTTGACATGCCCTACAACACTGTACTTATTCTGTGCTTCCTGAAGATTAAGTGAGTGCTTCTATGATCGTATTGTGGGCAGTAATCTGCGTTTTAACTTCAAAAACGCGCGTGTGAAGCCCAGGTTCACCAATGTCTTTTTTGTCTTTCTCTTATCATGTGCAATTACAACACAGTAAAGAATCAATTAATATTGGAAGATGACATTCAGAGGCGTGCGACATGCCGAGATTTTAGTGATATTTATGCAATGATTAGAGATTGCCTTGATTCAGGAAATAAGGGTGTAAAATGTGTTTTGTGTCGAGGTAAGGAACAGTGAGAGAAGAAGTCAGTAGCAGGTATAGTTGACAAGCCCACTTGCAGTAACCAGAGTGAGAAATAAGATGGACAAGAAAAAGTACTGTGTGTGAGTGCCAAAAGATGGCAATAATCATGGGTGATCTTAATTTCCCCTTCCCACTCCCGGTTCTATTGGAAAGAAAGTTTGGAGAAAAATAATCAATAAAATACGTATGGCCCATAGACCAAGACAAGCCATAACTTGGTCATCGATTACTTTACAGGCGACTTAGTTTCCGTCTTTTCTTGGAAACCGTCTGAACCACACTTTTATTGTGTTTCTTTCCATATTAATATTAGTCTGTCTTTTGATTATTCCTAACAAAGTGCATGACCTCACACTCACAACATGAAACTGCAAGTTTTCTCCATTCACTCATACTATCGAAATCTTTTTGCAGTTTTGCACGTCCTCATCAAAATAAGCCCGCTCACTGATTGCGTATCGGCAGCAGAACTGGACACATTTCACTCTGCCACTTCCTTCAAGCCATTAAGACAGATAAATCATTGAAACCCGATGACTGACCATTCTGGATTTCACAAATTATATGTTTTCAACTTGGTGACTTCTAGTGAGTAGACAGTGGACAGTTAATGCTGATTTATTACCCAACACCGTGAACTCTCTCAGTGTGCAATGATCTATTATATGGCTCCTAATTGAGTATTTGACAGAAATTCATGTTTGACCCCATCCGCTGTGATAAGGCCCACTGGTCCCACATCTTCCCAGGTGTAAATCAGAGCAGAATAAACAGCGGAAGATCGGTCTTCACTACGCAGAGCCAGCTGTGAGTATTTGAAACATTTTCATATCTTGACCTCAGATGACACAAACAGACTTGAATTGCACATTAGATTTGCCAAAAGCGAATCTTCTTCAAGATCACATAGAATCATAGAGTCATAGAGATGCACATCATGGAAACAGACATTTCAGTCCAACCTGTCCATGCCGACCAGATATCCCAACCCAATCTAGTCACACCTGCCCGCACCCGGCCCATTTCCCTCCAAACCCTTTCCATTCATTTGCCAATCAAAATGCCTCTTAAATGTTGCTATTGTACCAGCCTCCACCACATCCTCTGGCAGCTCATTCCATACACGTACCATCCTCTGCGTGAAAACATTGCTCCATCGGTCTCTTTTATATCTTTCACCTCTAACCCTGAACCTATGCCCTCTAGTTATGGACTCCCCGACCCCAGGAAAAAGACTTTGTCTGTTAATCCTATCCATGCCCCTCATAATTTTGTAAACCTCGAGAAGGTCACACCTCAGCCTCCGACAGCAGTAGGGAAAATAGCCCCAGTCTGATCAGCCTCTCCCTGCAGCTCAGATCCTCCAACCCTGGTAACATCCTTGTAAATCTATTCTGAACCCTTTCTATATTCACAACATCTTTTCGATAGGAAGGTGAACAAAATTGCACGCAATATTCCAACATTGGCTTAAACAATGTCCTTTCTAGCCGCAACATGACCTCCCAACTCCTGTACTCAGGACTCTGACCAATAAAGGAAAGCATACCAGACGCCTTGTTCACTATTCGACCGACCTGCGACTCCACTTTCAAGGAGCTACGAACCTGCATTCGAAGGTCTCCTTGTTCAGCAACATTCCCAAGGATCTTACCATTAATGGCATAAGTCCTGCTAAGATTTGCTTTCCCAAAATACAGCACCTCGCATTTATCTCAATTAAATACCTGCTGCTACTTCTCAGCCCATTGACCCATCTGGTACAGATCCTGTTGTAATCTGAGGTAACCCTCTGTAACTCAGCTGGCGATGAAAGATCTGGACCAATACAACAACGTTTTTATTTTTTCGATCCATTGCTATGTTTATTAATCTCTCTTCACATGAAAATGGATCCTTCCCATCCACTTTAATGGATAAAATTCCCTCCAGTGTGGCCCTTCGGCCCTACCAGTCCACAATGACCCTCTGAAGAGTAACCCACCCAGACTCATTTCCCCATGAGTAATGCACCAAACACTATGGGCAATTTACCACTGCAAATTCACCTGACGAACACATGTTTGGACTGTGGAAGGAAACCCACGCAGACAGGGGGAGAATGTGCAAACAGCACACAGACAGTGACCCGACGTTGGAAGCAAACTTGGGACCATGGTGATGCGAGGCAGCAGTGCTAACTGCTGAGCCACAATTATCTCTCATCAACGCGTGTAATTCAACTGGATCTCCCAGCATCCTACTCCGTTCTGAACCAAGAGAGGGGGACAGCGAATACTGGGGTCAGGCTGCGGACAGGGCAAGCCAAATACTGGTGTTTCAGGTTGGAAAAATTCATTTCATGAGATGTATTAAGCACAGGAGTTAAATGTGTAGTCGGGTCCGAGTGGGAAAGGTGATGGGTTAGATATCCATTGGGAATCCCCACGCAGTTTCGAATTCTGCCGACTACGTCTTCAATGATTTCCGAAAGGACGATTTCGCGCTCAAACTTGAAAAAAGAACAATCTCAACAAACCATGCCAGTTGTTCGATTTGATTTTGTAACCTCGAATTCTTAATCAGAACTGTGCCACGATCAAAACCTTGACCGTTTCTCTTCCCACAGATACTGCTGGACACGTCGAGTTTCTGCAGTATCCTCTGAATGTACTGTGCAAAAGTGCAACTTTACATTCGATTCCGTTAATCATAGTCCTCCATGTCCTGACCCTGGACGGTGGCAAGTTTTCTTCCTGTTCGTCAAAGCGCCCATCCCACCGCTCCCTCCCACACCATTATAAACAGCCTCAGGAAATCTCTGGTTCACCTTCTTCGCTCCAAAGTGAAACTTACCAGCCTCTGGACTCTCTCCTCATAAAGGGAATTCTCATCCCCGGACATGGTGAAAGACAGCGGATAGTGAAGAGATTTTGGGGAAATATTGACATTTGAGAGCGGAACAATGTTAAGGAGACAAAACATGGAAACCAGTCTCCAGCTTTGTGGATCTTCAGGAACTTTTTGGGAAGTGGAATCGGAGGGCAATGAGCAAGGGTGAACTGTCGGACTGAGCAGAAACTGTCAGGACAGCTTCCCCCTCTTTATGGGGACGGGACATTAACTCTGATGTTCTCGGGACACGAACTGATCTGAGACATTGAAAGTTTTCTCGTATTTGTATATGAGGACTCTAGGACATTGAAAAAGCTCGGGCCAGACAAAAACTGAGTGGCTGGAACCCAGACTGTCCCGATTGTGGGAGAGAGGCTTCCGAGTGACATGGGTACGCCTGCAGTGAGTGGGATCAGACTGTTCCTATGTCTCCATAATGAGCGTCCCAGACTCTATTTTGGAAAAGTACATCTGATAGAGGACAGTTGTCATTCTGGGAAGGCAGACTGAAGTTGAGATTCAGTAACCGCCTACTTTGGAGGATCGTGTGTTGTGCTGGATTGCACGTGTCAGCGCATTAGTCTGCTGAATGAAAGATAGCTGATTCAAGAGCCCCCCGGGCGACAGCGATTGCTGCCCTTAATGCATCTGTTTGCTTTGCTGCACTGTTTCGGTTTCTAATGAGGTCAATAGATATTCTCCAAATGGAAACACTATCGTGTGACTAACCACAATGACATTTCCGCATTGCTGTCAAGATTAATGTCAAGAACTGTGACTTGTGGGAATCTGAAAACAAAAAGGAACTGCTGCAGAAACAAGCCAATTTGGGATCAACCTGTGGCAGAGAACACAGTGCTGATGACGTTCTGAAACATTGCCTCTTATTGTCTCTCCAGAAATGCTGCTAGACCTGCTGAGGTTCCCTTGCAAGTTCTGTTTTTATTTTAACTGAATGTCCATTCCATCCATCAGGATGATGCAGCCAGCCTCACCACGCACCGAAATTTTACACGTTTGGAAGCTGCGAAATGATTGGATTCAAACAAACCCAATAATGACTTACTCTTCCTCAGCTCCACAAGGAAAGAGACCTGGAAAGTGAATTGCACAGTGTCGTCCTGCCGTCCTGGAGGAGTGGTTAAGGCAATGGAATTGAAATACATATGGCTTTCACCATGCAGCCTCGAATCCTACTGATGGTGATGGAGAAATGCCAATAATTGCGAAGGGAAATTGCTCCCTCACTTCGACTGGAAGAGTCAGCTTAAAAACAAAAACGGGCAAATTGGGCATGGTCGGAATCTGCAACCCACTGCTTGTCAGGATGCAGCAAGCAGAAATTTCTACAGAAATTTGAGACGCATTGAGGTGTACACTTCTACCACTAACTGCGTTTGAAGCTGTTAGCCAACTGTTGGAAAATGAGACGAGAACAGTCAGGGACTTGTGTTCGACTGGTGCAAACTTGTTCAGCTGAAGTGCATTTTCTGCACAGCAAAAATCTTTGACATGCTGCGGTGAGGTGGTCGGAGAAACTGGCAGATGTGAAGCACGTTAAACTGGTCTCATCCTGACATCTCTCCTGCTCTCGGAGATTTGTCTGTCTGTCCACCTGTGTGGATGAAAATGAGGATGATTTCCTCAGGGCGATTACCATACAGTGTGACCACGTCAAAGTTCAGTCCTATGATTGTGTCATTTAAAGCACAGGGCGTATCTCATTGAAATTTACCCTGGAAACATCAGAACCTGCAAGGTTAAGTGCCTCATGCTGGAAACTGGGACTAGAGTAGATAAATATCCGGTGTCCCGCACTGCAGATAGGCGGAAAGGCCTTTTCCACGCTGAAAGAAATGGAAAAAAGAAGGAAATTGATGTGCAGCTAAAATGATCACAAATGAAAAAAATAAAAGGGGATTCATTAAGGAAACATACAGCACCATATTTCAATTTCCCTGGAAGTCTAGTGGTAAGGATTCAGTACTCTTACTGCTGTGGCAATGGGAGATTTCCTCTGACGGGTTATCTTGTTGACAGCCTTCCCAAAGCAGTGAATGTTGTATGGTGCTGGCAATTGATGGAGATTTGTCACAAACACGATTCAGACTGGCGTAAAACAAGTAAGTGTGAATCCTGGAAATCTGAATCCAGAACAGGAATTGCCATACAAATTCAGCCGGCCTGACAGCACCCGTGGAGACAAAGAGATTTAATGTTTCATATCGACAGAATCAGGTTACTTGTGCATTTTATTGTTTTAATTCCTGGGTAATTGCCAGTTTCACTTCACGAATCAGCATACATATCAGAATCTCTCATTAGCTGACATACATCATCTGTAAAATGAAAAATGTCATATCGGCTGTAATGCTGTTGCTGTTCTCCTGAGTTGGTGAAAGGCTGGCCTTACTCATTACCTTTATCTTGTCCTTTCTGTCCATGAGCAACAACGTTGAACGGAGAGCTTCTTTTTTCAGTGTCTACCTTCGTATGCTTATCTATTTGTCTCCCTTTGTCTCTCTATACCATCTCACTCTCTTCTACATTCTCCCACTCTCTGTCTGTCAATATCCCTCAATTTATATTCCTACTCTTGGAAAAGTCTGAAATTCGGTGGCTTTCTCCGCCTCCCCCACAACCCGCCACCCCCCCCCCCCCTCACCCACCCCCCCCCCCCCCCCCCGCACTCCCCCGCCAGAGTGTGTAGAACTGGGCTCACAGTCTCCAGGTAATATCTCTGTCACTTAGGTCTGAGGTCAGGCGACATTTCTTCACTCAAAATATGAGCATTTACAATTGTAATTAGAATTCATAACCGACCAGAAGAAAAACACTTTCTCTCCAATTATAGGATTTCAATGACGTCATTGCAGTTTGCCTAAAATTAATGAATGGTGACAGCAGACAATGAGAGCTGTCATCTCGCAATGGATGCGTTATTACCACAACATTTCCTGGCAAGTCTGCAGTGTCTCCTGCCTCACTTCATTATTTAAAAAAAGACTTGCTGTGACAGCGAGAGACTAAAAGTAGAAGCGATGGAGAGATCATTGTTGAACAGAGCACAGAATCTCGGCGTTGGATGAGCAGGATAGAACATTGACTAATGGGCCTACAGCAGGCGGCAGGGCTTGGTATCACCAAATAACCACGGGCTGAGCTCAAACACAAGAAGCATGCTGAGCCGTCACTTTCCCGATATTGGATCAACAACACGGCTTTTACAATAAGTTTATGCAATGGACTTTCAATGTACGGAACATTTCAGAGCATTTGACACCATTCCCGCCTGGTTATTACCAGATGCTTTAACTGAAAAAGCCACATACGGTGTTCTTCAAATCCATATGTGCATTTAATTAACTATTTGATCAGAGTAACTCGGACTTGCTTGCAGTAATAAAGCTGCCCGATGAGAATATATATCAACCTGTGCTTATGCAGGAAAGAACAGGTCACAGCTGGTCTTCCTTCACTGAAAATGCATCGAAAGAGGAAATCTCTTCTTGTTTTGCTTTTAAACTATTGCCTTCCCGTCTGTAATCTGACAGGATAAAGGGGATGCGTTCATCCTCTCGGGGCCGATAAACCGCGTGAATATGCACAGAGGGAATCTCATACCAAAAGATCAGGGTAATTGTGGTGAATTTACCAGGAGTGGTGTGAGAATCGGTGTTAACAGTGGGTAGTAAGGGCTAACCCATTAGCACTGACATTGAGCCTTGCACCAACAGCACCTCACTCACTTCTTGCCTCACGTCTCCCAGTCATCATTGACTTTCAGTTTATCATACTCCCCCTTCGAAACTTCTCACTTGTTCCCGAATACTTTCGGGTTTCCACTTTGAAAGTGCAGCCGTTTGAAACCAATTTCTGGAGTATGCAAGTCACTGTTTGGGATCAGCTGCACTGCCCATCCATAATTACTCCAGAGCTTGAGATAGTAAGTTACTTTACAGAATCGTGGAAGTACTCAGCACAGAGATGCATCCGTGATGTCGCTAGGGAGGGATTTCCGAGAATTAAAACAAACGACATTGAAGGAACAGTGAGATAGTTTCAGCTGAGAAAGGCGAGATTCTTAGAGGCGATTTGCGGTGAGAGGTGTCTCGTGTATCTGCCGCAATTATCCTTCTAGTTGGAGGCAATCAATCACTGGATTGATTCTGGCAGATCGGCGTCTGTGCTCTGTGTGGAAGCAGGGAATAGTTTTCATTCAGATAAACCAAAAGAAGAGAAATAAATCTTTATTTCCTGAATGCGAATCGGATCCAGGTCCGTGCGATTCAAACTCAGGCTCTGAAGCAGGGACTCCACTGATGCTGACAATAATCCTTGACCTAACCTGTCCAAACTTTTGTACCTATTTTCTTTCTCCCCACATTTTGAAGCACCAGTCCTTGCCGTGAGTGGTGAAGGAGCTAACTACTCCCTCGCAGAAAGACAACTGGGGCCAGAGACCCATATATCTGTCCCGCAGCGGGTATTGCTTTGTTCAGAACAGACCGGGTTTGCTGTGTGGGACTGAAACTGTGTTCGATCACACACAGACGCGGTGTAACAGCTGCCAGCAAATGTGGAGAAGGTTGGGGCGGATTCAGACACATTCTGGGAAATAGACTGGATCCGGATTTCAGGGGAGCTTAGTGTCACAGACAGAAGGCTGGAGAATTGGGTTCGGAAAGATATCAGCCATGATCGAATGGTCGGGCAGACTAGATGGGCTGAAAGTTCTAACTGTCCACCGATGCCTTCTGGTCCCTGGCCATCCGGAATCTAAGGAAATAGAAACAGAGGTTTGTTTTTTCAGTTCGAAGTCCTCCGGTCATAACTGGGTGAGGTGAGAGATGGAACACGTCTGATGTAAGTTTAGAGACTGGGAAAATGTTTGGAGACGAAGTAATAAAAGAGGATCTGAGTATAAAGTTGGAAGTCAGGAGATAGTCAATAAAAAGGAAGAGTGCGTAAGGCAGAGGGAGAGGACATGGAGAAAGAAGTGTCACTGGTCTTGAAGTCTTAAATCTATTTTCCTTTCCAAGCTTCTACCAGACCTGCTGAGATTTTCCCGCAATTTCTTTTGTTGGTACTGAAACAGAAGATGGGAGTGAGTTCCTGGATCAACGAGCTCTCTGTTCTGTGGGCGTTTGAATTCCCCGTTCGACCAGATCACATCTCAGCCACGCGAAAACCTCACTATCCTGCCCCACCCTACCCCTGTTACTGACAATAAACTGTTCATTACTTAAACCCACGTGCACGCAACAGCATCATTTTCCGAGTGAACTGGGAAATGTTTAGGGAGAGTTCCGTTCGGTTTCATTCAGAGCATTCTAAATCAGTTACTTTTGTTTCAGCACTATTTGACATGGAGCCGTCACTCTCAATCCCCCGAGCATGTGGCCATTCGCATTCCACGGCTCTGGATATTTTGGTTGGTGCATGGTTGGAATGGAACCTCACGTTTTGAAAGGGACATTGTTTATCATATATTCGGCTGAACTGATAAACGTGTCTCTGGCACCTCCGGTACAGTGGAAATAATTTTCACTCAGAAACCAACACATGATCAAAAACAGTGATCAGCGGGCGGCACGGTGGCACAGTGGTTAGCACTTGTGCCTCACAGCGCCATAGACCCTGGTTCAATTCCCGCCTCAGACGACTGACTGTGTGGGTTTCCTCCGGGTGCTCCGGTTTCCTCCCACAGTCACAAAGATGTGCAGGTCAGGTGAATTGGCCATGCTAAATTGTCCGTAGTGTTAGGTAAGGGGTAAATGTAGGGGTATGGGTGGTTTGCGCTTCGCCGGGTCGGTGTGGACTTGTTGGGCCGAAGGGCCTGTTTCCACACTGTAAAGTAATCTAGTGGTAACAATGTGCTAACAAAATCTGCAACAGCGAGCGAATGCGCTCTTGAGTGGGCTTGCAACATTGCAAATTGAATGGAGAGCTGTGAACCTATTAACAGATAAAAGTGTCCCTTCATGAAACTGCATCTGCCAAATCTTCTCCACTTACTCATACTATCGATACCTGTTTGCAAAATTCCACATCCTTATCACAATATGCTCACCCACCTATTGTTTTTCGCAGCATTTCACTCTGCCACTTCCTCCAAGTCATTCGGTCAGATAAAACGTTAAATAGACAATGGACAGACAATGCTGCTTTAGACCCAACACCGAGAACTCCTTTATTGTGCAATGGACTTTTATATAGTCCCTTATTCATTGCTTGCTAAAATTCAAATGAACTTTATTGAGCATCGTCCTTCACCGAGTCTGCAGGTCATGCTACCAAAGAAATCAGTCAGATTGTCATCGTGTGATTTTCCTTTCAAAAATGATGTTGACTCAGTTTGACTGTAATCATCTCTTCTAAGCTTTCTCCTTTACTTAATTTGCAATGGTGGTTCACATTTTCGAAATGAAAACAAAGACAGTAGAGCAGCTGGAAGCAATTTAACCCATCAAGTCAGCGACAAGTTTCAATGAGATCACGGCTGATTTGGTTAATCCTCAAATCCCCTTTCGGCCTCATCTCTGTGGCCCTAGATTCCCGAAGTGACCAAATGTCTGTCTTTCTCAGCCTTGCATGTATGCAGCCTTGACAACCCTCTGTTGCAAACAACTTCACAGATTTGCTACCCTCTGAAAGAGGAAATATCCCCCACACCTAAGTCTTACAGAATTGGCCCCTTCCGCTGTGAGGAGGCTTCTGGTGCCACATTATCCCAGGTGTATATCACAGCAGAACAAACCCTCAAGGTCGGTCTGCACTGTCAAGTGCCAGCTCTGAGTGTTTGCAGCATTGTCTTTTTTGACTTTTGAATGAACAAATAAACCTGAATCTTCTTCAAAAACGCTTCATTGGCTATAATTTCGCTGGCAGTGTAGTGCGCTAGAAAGTCGAGTGCTTGATCACAAATATATCACTCTCAAAATGTTATCTCTGTTTCTCTTTCCACAAGTACCGCTAGATCCGTCGGTTTTCTGCAGTATTCTGTGAATTTACTGTGCACAAGTGCTGCATTTCATTAAATTCCTTCAATCACAGTCCTCTGGACGCTGACCCTGTTCAGTGACAATACTTCCTCCTGAATCGTCAATGTGCCAATCCCCACCGCTCCCTCCCCCATCAAGATAAACAGCTGCAGAACATCTTCAGTTAACTCTCTTGGCTCCAAAGAAAAACTCGGGAATCTCTCCAAATGCCAGGAAATCTCAACCTTGGACATGGTGCAAGGCAGAGGAGTGTTAAAGAGATTTTGGGAAAATATTATCAATTGGCAGGTGGAAAAAATGTAAAAGAGGCAATCAATATAACCCAGTCTCCAACATTGTGAATCTTCAGAAACTCTGTGAGAGTGAAATCCAAGGAGAATGAAGAAGGGTGAACTGCCCGAATGAGCAGAGACAGTCAAGACAACTTCCCCTTCTTTAAGAGGACAGACCATTAACTTTGATGTTCTCGGGACATGAACTGATCTGAGACATTGAAATAATTCTCGTTCCCCTACATGACAAATACAAACCTCATCTAGACTCCGGGACAATGAAAAAACTCGGGACCGCACAAGGGACTAGGAGGCTTGAAGGGAGGTGGTCCCAGTTGGAGGAGAGCTGGTGCTCAGTGACATGGGTGTGTTTGTCGTGGATGGGATAAGACTGTTCCCATGCCTCCATAATGAATGTTCCAGACTTTATTTTGGAAAAATAAAACTGATAAGAGGACACATCTCGGTCTGGGAAGGACAGACTGAAGTCCGTCACAGCCTGCTTTAGATGTTCGTGCAAGGTTTTAGGTTGGAGGTTTCAGCGTATTAGATCGTTAACTGAAAGGCTGGTGGTTCAAGACCTCCAAAGGCGACAGCGATCGTTGTTGTTAAAGCATCTGTTTTCCCTGCTGCAGGGTTTCTTGTTTCTAATGGGAGCAGGAAAATGTTCCTCAAACGGAAAATTTCCGTGTGAAGAACCACAAAGAACTTTCTGCAATGGTTTAAAGGTTAATGTAATGAACTGTGGACTCTGAGAATCTGAAACAAAATCAGAAACTGCTGACAAAACTATCTGGTTTGGCAGTACCTTTGGGAGATTATTGAGTTCTGATGAAGTTGTTAAATATTGTCCACGATTCTCTCTGCATGGATGCTGCCAGACCTGCTGAGTTTTGTCGTGGAAAAAGTATAGAGAATCACCAGGAGACGTAGAGTGTTCTTCAAGAAGTCGGTCTGTTATTTGCAAACGAAAAACCGTGACACCGAGAAAGCAGATTCTCGAATGCTCTCGAACTTCATTGTCCATGGTTTTTTTATAATTTTTACCCATGCTTTGTTTGCTTATCAGCATGATTATATATATTAATCAAAGTACCTCATACTCGCTACACAATAAACCAGTGATGTTAGTTCCCATCATCTCTATAATTGTTCATTCTACTTAACGTTATTCTCATGTGACGGTTAGATATTTAATGTCAGCTTTCGCAACAATGGTCTTTCATTCCATACCCTACTTCCTAGTTTCCCGATGTGTTAATTAGTCATTTATTGTCAATAATCTCAATCAGGCTGACTCTATTCACTATTAATTTGATACTTAATGTCATGTCCCAAATATTTATGTTCCCAATTGAGTCATAATGATACTTAACAGGAAGCCTGACTTTACTAACTGTAATCAAATCTCACCATCGAGACCTTTCAGCGTCAACCTTTCTTTGCTAATTGGTGTGAGAGAATTCCACTATTCTTATCTCATCCTGCATTTTACAGACCCCTTGCAACAGATCGCCAGTGGCGTTCATGCTTTAAGCCTTCCCTTGCTTTCATGCTTTAAACCTTCCCTTACTTTCATGCTCTTTATTTTCCATAATAACATTTTGTCATTCTGACCAATGGCAGTCATTCCTGGCACTGGATTTACTAACGTTGAAGGGTCAGTGATCAGAGCGGACTGTCCCTGTAGTTCTGTTCCCGAATCTCCACCTCCCGCTCTGTTAGTAACCTCTCAGTCTCCTGGGAATTGCATTGTTCCCAATTTTGCTGGATTCCAGGCCTTTAACCTTGGCTGAGCAGACAGTCGATGGTCTGAGAAATATCATTCCCAAACGTCTCATGTCCGAGGTAATACCAATTAATGACGATGTCTGTGCATCCTCCTCTAATCTGTGAAAATCATTGTTGCGGACTGTAGGAACATTTATTGACCGACATTGAGGAGGTGTTTATCCAGATCAAACTCCTATGATTTAAGAAGATGGTCTAGATCCCTTTTTCTTTTCCCCTGAAGGCAAATGCACGGCAATGCAATTCAATTGGTGAAATTTCCAGGATTGAACCAAAACACAATTTACTTCGCACCATCGTTGTAACACAAACAAAAACAAAGTGTGGACTAACCCAACTCTATTGGAAAACTTAACGAAATGAAACATCATTTAACTACGAAACAGTCAATGTTCGAATATAGTAACATTGCATAAACCACACAAAACTGGTCTTCCTGCTACCGGAATGATATTGTGAAACTTGAACGGATGAGAAAAAGGTATAATGTGATGTTTGTAATTCTTAAGCTTCCAAATGGTTTTGAGGTGCGAATGTATTTTAACCTTGAAGAAATTTGATGCATTTAAACCTCCGTCCTGTCCACGATAGAAGCTGTTGGATCTGTTCCGAATTTCCAGCGGCTTCTGTAATTATTTAAGGTTTCTGATGATAGCAATCTCTCACTTTTCGATTAAAACAAAACGAACCTTATGTTGCGAACAATATTCAAATAAGCAATGGGCAGCAGAGAGGAAAGCTTTTGAGCAACGCTGCCCGGATTGTCACGGCAATTAACAGGAACCATCGCCATGAAAACCCGAAAGCAACCTGACAAATCCATTTCGCCACAGAATGCAAAGTTGGTGCGCAAGACGTTTCCTTGCAAAACCACAACACTGCGATGGCTGGGAATCGAACCCAGGTCAACTGCTTGGAAGGTAGCTATGCTCACCACTACACCACCACCGCACTAGCTGCTAATCTGTCCCTTTTCCCAAACGCACATAACAAGGCCGTGATAGTCACCAACTGAACTGGGGCTGAAAGCAAAACAAGAAATTGCTTGTAAAACGTCAACAGGTCTGAAAACCCCAGGATCAGAAGCCTTCAGCCCTTAAGAACAATCACTGGATCCAAAAGGTTCACTCCCCACAAATGCTGCCGGACCTGCTGAGTTTCCCAGCAATTTCTGTGCTGTCTCTCAGATCTGCAACTTCTGCAGTTCTTTGTCAAATCGAAAACAAACGTTGATCCATTGAAGGGGATAGTTGATCAGGTGATAGTCCTCTTCATCCACAGATATAGATAGGATGGAGAATAGGATCATAAAATTCTTACAGTGTAGAAACAGGCTATTCGGCTCATCATGCATCCCACCAAGTCTCACCCTCTCCGCTATTGCTGTAACCCCGCATTTCTCATGGCTAACCATATAACCAACACTCACCTGGACACTATTGACTATTGAGCGTTGCAAATCCACCCTAACCTGCGCATCTTTGGACTGTGCGAGGAAACTGGAGCACCCGGAGGAAACTCACGCAGACACGGGGAGAATATGCAAACTCCACACAGACAGTCTTCAATCAGACAGGGGTCTGTGTTATTGGAGAGGTTTCAAGAGGGAGTGCAGACTGGTTTGTGAATGATGGGCCGAAAGCCTGATCTCAGTGCTGTAAAGGCTCTACAGTAACATGATTCCCTACATCCAGCATTCAACACAGTTTGCATTTTGTTTTAATCCGTCCTGTCATTGACATTATTTTGAGTGAAATGTATAGAGAGAGGTTGTTTGCGCATTCACACAGATCTGTTTTTTTATGGGTCAGGAGCAACATACAAAACAACAACTGGCGGAGGGAGAATTGAATTCCCCCTCTGAATCTGCCGAGGACATGCAGGACCTGGAACTTCTCTATCATCACTCACTCACCACCCGGCGCCTGGAGGAAGAACGCCTGATCTTCCTCCTTAGGAACCTCCAACCCCAGGGCATCAATGTGGCCTTTACCATTTGCCTGATTTCCTCCTCCGACCACCTTATCCCAGTTCCATCCTGCCAGCTAGGCACCATCCTCATAGCCTGTCCTACCTGCCAATCTTCCTTCCCACCTATCCGGTCCACCGTCCTCTCCGACCAATCATCTTTACACCCACCTCCATCCATCAATTGCGCTCTCCGCTCCCTTCTCCGCAGCCCCACTCCCTCCCATTTATCTTTCCACGGTGGACACTCCCAGCCTCATTCCCGATGATGGTGTTTTGCCCGAAATGTCGACTCTCCTGCTTCTCGGATGCTACTTGACCTGCCGTGCTTTTCCTGCATTACTCTAATCTTGACACTGATCTCCAGCATCTGCAGTCCTCAATTTCACCTCGCATGACTGAATTCCTGCCCCTTACAGATCGAATTGGGTCTTGTGTTTTCATCATGAATTTCATTATGTTTAATTTATATTATTTTTAAAACTCATCACAATATATTGATGCATTCATGAGCATGTAACGCATTTGGACAGAACAATGCCTCCTTTCTCTGTGAAAAATAGAATTAAAGGAGTCGGTTTGGAGAATGTTCTCTCTCACAGAAACAGGAATAGGGAGTTATAATTCTCTCAGAAATAAACACAGCCCATTTAGAGGAATCTGATAAGGTCATGCAACATCTGCCGAGAGAAGGGAACGGTTAGCTCATGTGTTATGAGAGTAGGGGAATTCAGCAGAGCGGTAGGAAGTTAGAAAAGTAATAATTACTGAAAAATTGGAATGGGGATAACTCTGAAGAAAGAATGAGAGGTCTATACAGCCTGGTTACAATGTTCAGTCTGTTCTAGTAGTCAATCCAATCAAAGCTAGACTTAGATTTCATATTCAGTTTCCTGTGCAATCAACATATCCCGTGACTCCCTGAGAAACCAGCAATCTGTGTTTTCCAATCTGAAATGCACTCAATGAGGGTGCATCAACAATCGTCAGGGACAGAGAATATTAAAGACTCAGAGGCCTGTGAGTTAATCGCTCTCTCCTCATCTCATTCCCAAATAACCTGCCCCTTACACTGAGGATGCTGTCAATAATAACCAAAAGATCTGTAAATGGTGTAACTTTAACACTGACTTATTTTCACAGATTCTGTCAGACCTGCTGAGCTTTTCCGCAACTCCTGAGACTGTGTTATCGTGTTTTAGATACCCAGACCCACAGGATCAATTTCTCACCATCTACCCTCTTAAGCCTGTTCAGAATTTGATGCATTTAAATGAAATCATATTTCAATTTTCTCGAATATGGACACAACTTATTCAAAAGCTCGGCATTGGAGCACGTGCGTTTCAAACAGTGACCTTTATTTTGTGGTTCATTAATGTGTTTGGCTCATTGCCGCTGGGTTACCACGTATTACTCAGATATAATTGTTCTGGTGAAGTTGACGATGAGTTAGCGTCTTGAACTGCTGCCATTCATTTTGTCCATATAAACCCATAATGATGTAAGGGAGGGAGTTCGAGGATTTCCAACGAATGGCACTTGTGGAACTGAGACGATTTTCCGAGCCAGGGTGGCGAGTGGCTTGATGTGGCATTGTCAACTGGTGTCCCGTGGATCTGCTGTGCTCAGTGTTCCACGCGATAATGCTGTGGTTCTGGAAGCTGCTCTGTGAAGAACTTCGGGCAATTTCTACAGTGCATCTTGTCAGTGGTATATTCCACTGCTACTGATTGTGGATGGTGGAGACAGAGAATGTTTGTGACTGTGGTGCTGAGCAAGCTGCACTGCAAGTTAATTCTACCTAATTATGGGGAACATAACTACTTGCCATCATCATCAATCCATTTCACAGCTGGACATCCAGTGATTACATGGATGTGGTGTACAAGTCTGTTAGTTGCTCGAATGACCATGATCTTTTAACTAGATTCACCTTTTTACGGATATTATGTTGAGACCTCACGCGACTGTTCCACTTTCTCGTCAACATTTCATCTGTAAAAATTGGGAACGAGCTGATGGACACAGATTGTGCTACAGATGGTTAGACACAGAGCAGTGTCAGTTACTGCACACTGAATCTGTTTGGCTTTATGCATGTGTTTCTCTGAATGTGTGTGTGCATTATCGTGTGTTCCAGTCTTTGTGATTCTCTGTGTCTCTACCCATCTATCTCTGCCTGACTATCTGTGCTTCTGTGAGTGTGTTTGTGTCTCATTGTGTATATTAGTGTGTGTCTCCATATTTATGTATCTTTGGGTCTGTACCTCTGTGCAACGGGCTCTTTGTTATTTTCGGGATTGTAACAATTGAAATGTGGTTTAAACCCCAATATATCTGTACGTCTGACTATTCCTCTTGGGCGTGAAGTGATACATTGCTTTTTGTTATGTTTGAATGTGTGTGTGCGTGTGTGTGTGTGTTTTGTGCCTGTCTCTGTCTGTGTGTTTTGTGCCTGTCTCTCTCTCTCTTTCTGTGTGTGTGTGTGTGTTTTGTGCCTGTCTGTGTGTGTGTGTGACAGACGGAAATACGTACAAATACTCAGACACAATCGCATATACAGAGAGATTTGCAGAGACTCCTACAGACAGAAGCACACATATCGACTTAAAGAGACACACGTGCACATACAGTCACACAGACATACACACACAAGCGCACAGATGTTGATGGAGACAGCAAAAGTGATACTATTAGGATTTCTTTCCTAAAACTAAATGAGAAATTAATTGATGGATTGTTTGATTTTACAGGAAATTTGTCCATCATTTTGTCTGGACAGCTGCACCTTTAACAAGTTTTTCAACAAAATAAGAGAAAGGTTGTTTAGTTAGTAGAGTGCGAGGTTAATGTTGAAAGGATGAAAGCAATTTGAATTGATGAACCTATTTTACCATACCTGCGTTTTCCAGTCTTTTCAAAATGGCCGCTGATGCTTCTGAATTGAGAGGACGGACTGTCTTGTTCCAGGATGATGAATTAGGAATTGAGAACCTGGAGGACATTTCTATTAGAATCAATACCGATCATTGGAAAAGTGCTCTTCCACAGAAAAGGGGACTTTGGGATTGCTGTTATGATCTTCAGCACTTCGAAGACCACCCAACAAAGAACAATGAAATACAAAATTACACAGATTGTAATCCACTGGCCTTCTTTAAAAGTTTCAAATTAACAATGCAACATATTTTAATGGTGTTGTTTGTTGTCACCATTTTATTATACACATCACTAGAAAACCGAATGTGAATTCAGATATATTGTCCTAAAATCCAAATGGTGAAATACGTAAAAGCTTTAAGAAATGCGAAGGTTGCATAACATTGCAAGAAGGGAGAAATAATAAATAGACTGCACTTTTTATAAAAAATGTGCATCATGTATTTTGCAAGTAAATGCGTTTTTGAAATGGCATTTTAGTTTTCTCAGGGCGAATACATATAAAAACATTTTTTCTAAAAAAAAGAATTGAGTGTAATTGTGGACTAAAATGTGAAAAGAGCGACTTTACAAACAGATCGAAAGTGGAGGATAGTTGCAAGGTTTGACAGCAATTCACCTGATAGTGACCCAATTATTTAAATGTGATTGGAAATGAACGGGGTTATACACAGATGCAGCCTTTGTTTGTGACAAGGAGCTCATTGATGATTGGTCACTAGTTCACCACTGACAAAGGCTGTCTGCAACCAGCAACGATGTGATTCGTTCTCAGGCAACTAAACAGCCTGGGACTCTGAACAAGATACAGGGAAGTCTTCAACTGCTCAGGAGCTCTCTCTGTTCGCGGCAGTGATAGGTGCTTTAATCCTGAAGAAACCTGGTTTATTTTTGTTTCAGCTGTTCCTATGAGCTCTGCCTTTTAATGAGTATGTTAGAGACTGTTTGTAAGTATTAACCAGTCCTTTTGCATGGTGTAAGTCAATGACAGCCTCCAAGATGCACTGTACAAATTTACCAAGGCTCTAAACAAACTGTATTCCAAAGACATGACAACGAAGAAATGGAAGGGCAGGGGAAGCAGATGAATGGGAGGGTTATGACTTGGAGCCACTGATCAAACCTGGTTAAATGAAGAGTAGATGAAGAGAAATGAAGAGTAGAGTAGATAACTTCAGGAAGTATGGGATACAGTGAGATTTGGCGATCTGGATTCAGAATTGGCTGGCTGACAGAAGGTATAAAGTGGTTGTAGATGAAAAATATTCTGCCTGCAGGACAGTGTTGATTGGGGTCCCGCAGGGCTCTGTTCTTGGGCCTCTGCTCTTTGTAGTTCTTATAAATGACTTGGATGAGGAGGTTGAAGAGTGTGTTAGTAAGGTTGCAGATGGCACTAAGGTTGCAGGTATTGTCGACAGTATAACCGGCTACTTCAGGCTGCAGCGCGACATAGATACGATGCAGATCTGGGCATGGCAGATGGAGTTCAACCTGGATAAACGCGAAGTGATGCATTTTGGAAGGAGGAACACGAATGCTGAATATAAGATTAAAGACAGGATCCTTGGCAGTGTGGATGAGCAGAGGGATCTGGGTATGTAAGTACATAGATCCCTCAAATTTGCCACCCAAGTGGATAGGTTTATTAAGAAAGTATATGGAGTATTGGCTTTCAATAAGGGGGATTGAGGTTAAGAGCTGCGAGGTTTTGCTGCAGCTCTACAAGTCCCAGGTGAAACCACTCTTTGAATATTGTGTCTACTTCTGGTCGCCCTATTATAGGAAAATGCAAAGGCTTCTGAGAAAGTGCAAAGAAGGTTTACCAGGATGCTGCCTGGACTGGAGGGCTTGCTTTATGAAGAAAGTTGGAATAAGCTCGGACTTTTCTCTCAGGTGAGAAGGAGGAAGAGAGGAGACCTGATCGAAGTATAGAAAATAATGTGTGGAATACATACAATCAATAGGAAGAGACTTTTCCCGCGGACAAGATTGACTGGTATGAGAAGTCATAGTTTGAAGATATTAGGAGGAAGGTTTAAAGGAGATGTCAGAGGTAGATTCTTTACGAAGAGAGTTGTGAATACATTGAATCGGTTGCCAGCTGTGGTCATGGAAGCAGAATCATTGGGGACATTGGTGCGACTCCTGGACATGCACATGGATAGCAGTGAGTTGAGGGGTGCGTAGATTAAGTTACTATATTTGACATTAGGATTAAATCTCGTGGGCCAAGGGCCTGTTCTGTGTTGTACTTTTCTATGTTCTATGTTCTATGAGTGCGTACACTTGGTATATCTAAAAGTAAGGTGTCAACCTGGTGAAGCTACGACACAGAAATAGTTGCATGCCAGAAACCATAAGAAGCAACGGATAGACAAGGCTAATTGACTTTATCACTCACGGATCAGACATAATTCATGAAGAAGGGCTTATTCTCGAAACGTCGATTCTCCTGCTCCTTGGATACTGCCTGACCTGCTGCGCTTTTCCAGCAACACATTTTTCAGCTCTGATCTCCAGCATCTGCAGTCCTCACTTTCTCCTAGGAAATAGAGCTTAGTGACATGGTGTAAAGACAACATTTTTTCCCTCAATGTCAGCAAAACAAGGGAACTGGCCATTGACTTCAGGAATTGGACTGAAGGACACACACTGGTCTCTGTCATTGGTGCTGATTTGGAGGTGATGGACAGCTTCAAGTTCCGAGTAATAAATATCACAAACAATAAGTCTATCCATGTCAACTCTACAGCCAAGAAAGCACATTAATGCATCTACCACCTCCGACGGGGAAGAAAATTTAGCATTTTAGCAATGACTCTGATCAATTTTAATATTACACTGCAGAAAACATTCTATCCAGACGCTTCGTATGGTAACTGCTCTGACCGTACTGCAAGATATTGCAGAGATGCATGTACCTAACACAATCCATCTCGCAAATCATATTTTCGTCCATTGACTCAATCTTGAATTCCCACTGCTTCAGTCATGCCAGCTCTCATCATAAATGATGCGGGACAATATAATAAATCATTTCTTTCACATGAACGTCGAGGCTGAGGGATGCAAAATAGATCCTTTCGAAATTACAACAGGCATGGAAGTAATGGATAATGGAAGTCTTTTACACAGACCACAGGAGACATAGGTTTAAAGTGTTATCGAGCAGACCAGACCCAGATGTATGGTATGCAGATTGATTTTGCTTGTTTTATGATAGTCATACATTCTGAGAAACAGTGAAGAATATTGTGTTGCATTCTCTCCAGTACAAATCATACCTTACATAAGGACATCAGTTTAATATAGTTTCACAGCTTTTGAACAGGTGCAGAAAAGGATCAACTCTGTATATGACAGGTCCATTCATAAGTTTGATAACAGCACGGAAGAAATTGTTCCTGAATCCATTGGTGCGCATTTTCAAACATTTGCATCTTCTGTCCGATGGAAGAGGTTGGGAAACAGCATTGCGGTGGTGGGAGGGGCCTTTGATTGTGTTGGCTGCATTCCTGAAGCAGTGGGAATTCAAGATTGAGTCAATGGACGAAAATATGATTTGCGAGATGGATTGTGTTAGGTACATGCATCTCTGCAATATCTTGCAGTACGGTCAGAGCAGTTACCATACGAAGCGTCTGGATAGAATGTTTTCTGCAGTGTAATATTAAAATTGATCAGAGTCATTGCTAAAATGCTAAATTTTCTTCCCCGTCGGAGGTGGTAGATGCATTAATGTGCTTTCTTGGCTGTAGAGTTGACATGGATAGACTTATTGTTTGTGATATTTATTACTCGGAACTTGAAGCTGTCCATCACCTCCAAATCAGCACCAATGACAGAGACCAGTGTGTGTCCTTCAGTCCAATTCCTGAAGTCAATGGCCAGTTCCCTTGTTTTGCTGACATTGAGGGAAAAAATGTTGTCTTTACACCATGTCACTAAGCTCTATTTCCTAGGAGAAAGTGAGGACTGCAGATGCTGGAGATCAGAGCTGAAAAATGTGTTGCTGGAAAAGCGCAGCAGGTCAGGCAGTATCCAAGGAGCAGGAGAATCGACGTTTCGAGAATAAGCCCTTCTTCATGAATGAGGAGGGTGTGTCAAGCAGTCTAAGATAAAAGGTAGGGAGGAGGTACTTGGGGGAGGGGCGCTGGGACAGCGTAGGTGGAAGGAGGTTAAGCTGAGGGTGATAGGCCGGAGTGGGGGTGGTGGCGGAGAGGTCAGGAACAAGATTGCAGGTCAAGAAGGCGGTGCTGAGTCCAAGGGTTGGCACTGAGATAAAGTGGGGGGAGGGTAAATGAGGAAGCTGGAGAAATCTGCATTCATCTCTTGTGGTTGGAGGGTTCCTAGGCGGAAGATGAGGTGTTCTTCCTCCAGGCGTCTGTTGCCATGGTCTGGTGATGGAGAAGGCCAAGGACCTGCATGGCCTTGGCGGAGTGGGAGGGGGATTTCAAGTGTTCAGCCACAACGCGGCTGGGTTGTTTGGTGCGGGTTTCCCAGAGGTGTTCTCTGAAATGTTCTGCAAGTAAGCGGTCTGTCTCCCCAATGTACAGGAGGCCACATCGGGTGCAGTGGATGCAGTAAATGTTGTGTGTGGAGGTGCAGGTGAATTTGTGACGGATATGGGAGGATCCCTTGGGGGCTTGGAGAGAAGTGAGGGGGAGGTGTGGGCGCAAGTTTTGCATTTCTTGCGGTTGCAGAGGAAGGTGCTGGGAGTGGAAGTTGAGTTGGTGGGGGTTGTGAAACTGACAAGGGAGTCGCCGAGGGAGTGGTCTTTCCAGAACGCTGGTAGGGGATGGGAGGGAAACATGTCCTTGGTGGTGGGGTCTGTTTGGAGGTGGCAGAAATGATGAAGGATGATACGATATTTGGATTTTGGTGGGGTGGTAGGTGAGGACCAGTGGGGTTCTGTCCTCGTGGCGATTGGACGGGCGGGGTTCAAGGGCGGAGGAGCGGGAAGTGGAGAAGATGCGGTGGAGAGCAACGTCAACCTCGTCTGAGGGGAAATTGTGGACTTTGAAGAAGGAGGCCATCTGGGTTGTTCGGTATTGGAATTGGTCCACCTAGGAGCAAATGCGGTGGAGGTGAAGGAATTGGGAATATGGGATGGCGTTTTTACAGGGGGGCAGGGTGGGAGGAGGTGTAATCTAGGTCGGTTTTGAGACCTACCCACTATCGTGGTGTCATTAGTAAATCTGTAAATGGAGTTAGAGCTGAATTTGGCGGTACAGTCACGAGAGGGTAGGAAATATTGAAGGGGGCTGAGTACACAGCGTTGAAGGGCAGCAGTATTGCGTATTATTGAAGAGGAGGAGTTTCCAACTCTCCTCATTCATTGTGATCTGCAGGTCAGAAAGTTAAAGATCCAGTTCTCGATGTGAGGAAAGTCCTAGGACTCAGAAATGTCGATGAGTCTTGTTGGCATTAGGGTCTTCAAGGCAGAGCTAAAGCCAATATACAGAAGTCTGATGTAGGTATCCATGTTATCCAGATGTTCCAGAGATGAGTGAAATGCCAGAGAGATGGGGTCTGCATGGATCGATTACGATCGTGGCGAATTATCGAGGACCTGAGCAATCTGGGAGTTAATGTTTGCCATTCCTAGCTTCTTAAAGCACTTCAGAGATGAGATCGGCCATGATTGTATTAAAAATCGGAGCAGGTTCGGTGAGCCGAATTCCAGACTCATGCTCCTATTTCTTGTGTTGATTTGTTCTTTATAGCTCAGAGGGAAACATGTTAATGAATGGTCCTGGCAGACAATGAAGATCCACACACACAAAACCCATTTCTTGGCTATAAGCCCATTATCCTGAAGATTTCAGCAATGCATGGGATTATTGAAATACCACACAGGTAATATGAATGCTTATGATTCAAATATTCATCCTAGTAATGAGAGTGTGTGAGACTTTACGTTCTTCTGGGTGTATGGTAGCCGACTGTAAAATGAACCTCAGCAGGAACTGCAAAGAGGAGGGTATCAGAGTAAGGAGCACAAACAGTCCAGCTGCAAATGTTGTTAGGAAGAGGGCCACCTGCACAAGAACCACAGGGGATGGGGGGCTGGGAGTGAGGGTGCCGATCCAATATTACTAGAAGTGTTAACGTGATCTTATTAATTTGATCTTATTAATTGATACAACATCATTGTCCACAACTTTGGACACAAATCGAGAGTGTTAAAGTGATGGCGTCACCAAATATTTGGACAGTTTGGCAATTATGACCAGGACGTGGGCCTAGGGAGGTGAAGACGTTTTACTGTGACCGTACAGGAGGTATGGACACCATGAAGCATCTCCAAAATGATAACGGATGAATATGGCAATTCACAGATATTCTGGGCGAGCAGAGCGAAACAGGCAGACACACTGAGTAAGGAACAGAGAGTGACTGAAGGATTTTGAGATTTCCAAAAGGCATCTGCTCAAGTCAGTCTTGATCTAAAAACTGAGTATATTATTGGTGAAACTAGTTTACAAGTAAATTGTGAAGTGGAAGTAAGCTGCTGTCAAACAGATCGATGTAGCGATGGTAAGTGAATGGGCAAAGCCCTGTCCACTGCAATACAAAGTGGAGTGTGTCAGGGACAGAGACTTTAGTTTAAATGGGGAGATGTTATAGGACTCTGACGTAGAGAGGGATCTGTGTGTCCTGGGATATTAAAACACATTGAGTTAATCTGCAGGGGCAGCAAGGTATTAGCAAGGCAAAGGGATGAAGTTTTCGTTTCTTCATCGGACGTGAGCATCACTGGCTGGGCTCAGCATTTATCCCTCATTCCCATCAGCCCTTGAGAAGATGGTAGTGAACTGCCTTATTGAACTGATGTACTCCATAAAACATTATTTTTGGAGAAACTGAATGTCGCAGAAATTAAACTGCAGCTTTTTGTATTCCCAGTCCCAAATTTAAACTTAACTGTTTGGGTGGCACAGTGACTCAGTGGTTAGCATTGCTGCCTCAGAGTTCCAGGGACTCGTGTTTGATTCCAGTATCGTGTGACTGTAAATGGAGTTTGTAAGTTCTCCCCGTGTTTGCGTGGGGTTCTTTCGGATGGTCTGCTTTGCTTCGGCATGTGCAGGTTAAGTAATATTGGCCATGCTAAATTGCCCATAGTGATCAGACATGTGAAGGTTCGGTGCATTAGTCAGGGAAATGTAGAGTGATAGGGCAGGGGAATTTCACACCGCTGGGATTATATATTCATTTACTCTAGTCTGAGTGAGAGACTGGAATTCCATCTGTTGTCAGCAAGCTGATGTACAGCAGAACAAAGTCTCGAAGCTAATTGAGGGGAGCAATTCGTAGCACAGGGAGAGAATAGGGAAAAAACAAATTGCTGATAAAGGCTCAGCAGTTTTGGCAACATCTGAACAGAGAAACCAGAGTTACCACGACGTATCCAGTCACCGTTTATCTGAGCCAGACCTGAAACTTTAACGCTGATTTCTCTTCACAGATGCTGCCAGACCTGCTGAGGTTTTCAGTAACTTTTGGTTTTGTTTCTGATTGACAGCATCTGCAGTTCTTTCAGATTGTATTTAGGTAGTGAATGGGGTTAAGTTCAGAGTAAAGCTGTTACTGCACTTCAGCTTTTCTAACTCCCAGACCATGTTCACCGTGGAGTTAGATAATGACGAAGTCAACCTTATCCCCACACTGTCTCTATCAAATGCACTTAGCATAGTTATATCACTGGCTTATAGGCAGAGTACATTTCCCTGTACACTTTCTCCAACTAAACCTACTAGGGTCCGGGAAAAATAGGGTTACATACAATGTACAGATATGTCTACAGAAGCTCTGTGTCAGGGAAGCTCTGTGTTAGATTACAGTGTCTAACACAAACTCGTACATAGCTCATACGCACAGACACACTGTCATGTAGTCACACATGTTCAATCACACACACAGTAGAGCATTGCAAACTCCCGATCTCAGAATCTCACACTCGAACACAACGTCTCACTCAGCCAATCTCAGCCACCAACTCTCAGTCAATCAGTCACAGACACCTCAAAGCCACACTCGCTCATTCACATACACAGTTACTCTTTCACAAATGTATACTAATGATGCACAATCCGAGAGGCTTGCTTAATGGTAAATCAATTTCTTTATTTTCAGAGAACACAAAATTTGAAGGCAAATTACGTCAGGCTGGTCCTTGATAAATGCCCGTTATCTGGATAAAATACATCTTACTCTACGCTAAATCTCTGACAGATTCTGAACAAGACCACGCACCTACAATTCAGTAGCTGACCTGTCATATTACTATCGTATTTTCGTCTTGAAGTTTGGAAAGTTAAACAGACTTTTAAAAATCTCAGGGCACGGACTTTAAAAGGATTCTGGAATCTGCATCTTAATCAATGAAACTTTGTAACAGAGTTCTCCATATCCTGCTTTTACAGTTTAATTTATAAATTAACATTTCTACAATGAAGGAATGTATGAATGAATGGAAAAAAAACAGCTTTTCACACATTTGCCCCTCACCTGTGCTGACAGAATTCAGACTCAAACTGAAGCTTCTCTGCTCCTGCATCCAGTTTACCATTGTACCATTTGGTTTAGATTATCCCTCCTCTAACATCGAAATTGCATCGATTCACATCCCAGTTTATTTCATCTGCAGGAGGCCGAGAGATGAAAATGTATAAAGTGTACGATGTGTTTTAATCTGCCAAACCAGGACAAATGATTCCAAAAGTGTCAGCAGCCATTATAGGTTTGTTTCAGGTAGCTATTTCATGTCATCACAGCGCTGACAGCGACTTTATAAACAGGGAAAGGCACGAACGGGTTGGGGACTTGGGAGTCCATGTGCAAATGAATGCAGCGTAGATTCACAGAACTATAGTTGGACGGCACGGGTTCAATGGCCAGGGAAATGACACAAGCCCAGGACTGTATCCCTGGAATTTTGAATAGTCTAAAATGATGGAAGATTGGGAGTCAATGACAGGAACTGCAGGATTAGATAGGGAGAAAATATCGTTGTTGCTTCTGGAATCTATAAATAGGTTCAGTGTCGAGTAATCTAAAAATAGACGGAACCCTTTGAAATCTCAGGCCACGTTCAGCATGAGGTTAGGTTTTGTTTTAATCACCCGACACTGTTCCCATCAATCTCTAACATAGGCATAGGGGTCAGTACAGATTAAAGCCCAATTACACTGTTCCCATCAACCACTCCCAGGACAGAAACAGCACTGAGTTCGATAAATAATAAATCTCCCTTTGCATTTTCCACATCAAACCCTCCCAGGACAGGGAAAATACTGTGCCAGATAGTAAACAAAACATCGTCCATATAACCAGAAAATGACCGCATTCCATCTGTTGCTGCTTTGCCTATTGTGGGTCACAGAGTGAGCTCCGAAACACCTCCAGGGCAATCTTATCCTGTACCTGTGGCTGTGGCTCTTGATCTGTGTCTGTGAGTCTCTCTCTTGGTTTCTGAAATTACCTCCCATTCCCTCGACAATGTTGAATAAATTTCAAAACCGTTCAATTACGTTTAAAACATTTTCGGATACCCTTAAGATTTTTTTGCAGGGTTTATAAATATCCATCCTCACGTTACTTGCGGATATCCAGTTGAATTCCTCTACATTTATATAGTCCGTAATCCACAAAGCAAATTAACATCCAGGGTCCGTGAACAATCCGGAAGTTCCATGAAGTGTCTCTCTTTATTGCATGCGATTGGTCATTAACAGAAAGGAAGCGTTCCTATGAACTTTTTCATTGAGACGCCATCAGGAGTCCTGAGGACCACACTTTGATTCTCAGACTGACTGTTCATCGTCACTGCAAAGAAAAATCAAATTTTCAAGATGCAGGAAAATCTCAACGAAAACAACTACTGATGTGCTTCCGCAATGTAATACTTTTTCGGATGAGATTTTCAGGAGGACATTTAGCTGACGGAAGCCAGGAGCAGGACGAAGCCATTCAGCCCCTATAGCTTGCTCTCCATTCAATGTGATCATGCCTGATTCCCTACCTCAACCCTATATTCCCACTTGCTCTCCAGAGGTCGTGGCAGAGAATGGTACAATTACAACAATTGGTTCACGTTTGTCGGAGGAATCGAACAGAAACTGATGGATCCCGTTGAAAATGGTGAGAAGTTTTTCACCATTATCGTTCAGGGGGATATATGGTATCAGAACTTTAACTGACAGTGGAGTCAATAATGTGGAGGACAATTGATACAGAAGAGTACAGTGCAGGTTCTTCAGCCCTCGATGATGTGCTGATCGGTTAATCTACTTTAAGATCAAAGTAATCTGCATAACCTATCTTCCATGTGCCTATCCAAGAGTCACGTAAACATCCACAATGCATCTCATTGAACTACCACCGCCACAGAGTCTGGTCGGTGCATAGAAAGAACTTACCTCTCATCTCCCCAATTACCTTCCTCCAATCACTTTTAAATTATGCCCCCTTATGAAGACATTTCTGTACTGGGAAGAAGTCTCTGGCTATTCATTCTATCTGTGGTTCTTATCATCATATACACCCTTATCAATTCACCCCGCATCCTTCTTCACTCCAATGAGAAAAGCCCTCGGCCCCTCAATATTACTTCAAAAGAAATGCCCTCCAGTCCAGGAAGCATGGTGGTAAATCTTTTCTGCAGCGTCTCTAAAACTTCTGCCTTCAGGAGCAATCTAGTCAGATTGCAGATTTTAAAAAAAATGTGACTGATTATGAACAAGCTTCACGTGGAATATGCGTTACAAATCACAGTCCCTCAGGTAGTTGGAGGGTTCGCCATGTCAGAGTGTGATTTTGATTAAATACAGGAAATGTCTCTCCCCACGGTCATTGCGTGACTGTTTTGTTCTTTATGACAAACAGAAAGCTCTCGCCTCGCTCGTGTCTGTTTCACAGGAAATCTGTGCTTCATATTAATTGGCCACGAACAATAAGGAAGTCTGGCTCTGATTAGTTCATTGTGAGGATATCAGGAATCCTGTGGACCACGTTCATCCTCAGACCGACTAGAAATAACTTCTGCATGTGTCCTTCTAAATTCTGCTACTCTTCCCTTCCCTGTTTCCTGCATTTTCAATTTGTGTCATTTGCAAATTCTGAAGACTTGTTCTGTTGTCTGGAGGTTGACAGTGAGTACATTTCGATGTCCACAACAAAGACTCCCAAGCCAAGCGTCAGCATGCTGACATCTCTTGATGTCAGTGACCAAGTCCTCATTGACAAAGTGGGAGTTTGAGATTCAGAAAATAAATAACTGTGACACTGTCCATTGACTCTCCACCCCTCAGTGAAATTCAAATAATGACCTAGTTCCCTGTTAAAAGCATCAGTTGGAGCCGCCTCCATCAGAACTCCAGCAGGGCCCTCCACACAAACACCAAGCGTTGTGTCAACAAAAACCATCTCTTACTACACATCTGTTACTTTTGCAGATAATTTAAGCCTGTGTTGTCTCATTCTTGAAGCTTATATTCAGGGAACAGTTTCTCCCAGAGGTGTCATGATTTTTGAAAATCCCATCAGATTCCCAATCTGAAAAGTTCCATTCTTTCCAATCCATCCCCATGATTGAAGGTGCGGACCCAGGAACAAATGCACACAATATTCCAGTAATCTATAGTGATTAAGGAAGTGAACTCACTCTCCAAAGCCTTTTCGGGAGGAATAAGTGACAGGACAGACAGTGAAGGCCACATTCTTTAGGAGGGTCTCGCCATCAGAGTTTTCAGGTCCCCAGTTGATTAGAACAGAGTCTATGTCCAGGTTTATGCAGGGGCCTGACATGCAACGCCAGCCTGTGCTTCTCCAACAAATACCTGACCAATGGAATGATTCCTTTATGAATGAGTTAATGCAGAGAAATATTTATACTTTTCAGTGTAATTCTCTGGTTGTACAATCGACTAGAATCTGCTGTAAATGATAGTCTCCACGAGGTGTTCAGAAGTATATCAGGTATTCGTACAGTAGATATTCGATCCTTTGGAATGGCTGGATTTAACCCAGTGGAAGAGTTCCTGTCCTAAACACACGCAGGTTCAATTCCCAAGCAATGGGCGGCACGGTGGCACAGTGGTTAGCGCTGCTGCGTCACAGCGCCAGAGACCTGGGTTAAATGTTGAGTTTGCACATTCTCCCCGTGTCTGCGTGGGTTTCCTCCGGGTGCTCCGGTTTCCTCCCACAGTCCAAAGATGTGCAGGTCAGGTGAATTGACCATGCTAAATTGTCCGTAGTGTTAGGTATGGGGTAAATGTCGGGGTATGGGTGGTTTGCGCTTCGGCGGGTGGGTGTGGACTTGTTGGGCCGAAGGGCCTGTTTCCACACTGTAAAGTAATATAATCTAATGTAATTAAAGTCGCAGGGCACAGGTGTCACATCGGTTCCCTTGGAACTGGCTGTCCAAGCTCCGTGTGTAATTATAGTGAGGCCCGCAGTGACTCCTTCCTGGATGTGCCTTTCCCCTTGGGGAACACTGATTCTACAGAGGCTGCGCAGTGGGGCCTGACCCCTGAGTCCTATCAACCTGCGGCTGGGTCTCTGACCTCACAATGGGAGATAACCCTCTCTCAGCTCGAGCTGGAGATTCAACAACAGCCCCCTGGAGCATTTCCCCCTGGAGCACGGCCGCTTAAATGTGAAGGAAAGTAAATCAGAGAAAGTTGCTCGGATAGAGAGAGCAGTAGGGAGAGAAACTGAAGTTCTCAGGTGTCCAAAATCAGGTTGGAATGCAGTGACTTCAGCGACTCTAGCTGTCTTTTGAACTGAACTGATTCTGAAATATGAAAATTAAATCGAGGAACATACTTCGTGTCAATAAGGGGGAAAGTTGACTTTATGTTCCAACATCAATAAGTGTTAAGCGTAATTTTTAATAAATCCTAATCATACGTTACTTATTATATTGCCAATTAACAAATACTCAATCTGCTGTAGACACTTACTTTGTCTGAGTTCCATCTGCTTTCGTCAAAAATTAAAAATGCAGCAATTAAAAGGATTTAGTGACAAAGAACAAACAGGGGAACCGGAGGGAACGAAAACAAAATGGAAGTGCAGGAATGATGAGATAACAAAATGATAAGGGTGCAAATCAGAACATCTGCATCCCTACTTTCTTGCCCAAAGTTGCTTGGAAGCACAAAGTAATAGGTCGGGAATGGGGTTTGTGGTGGAATTGAGCATAAGTGCCAAAATATTACGAGAAGCTATGAAATGCTGGGACGAGGATTGGAATCAGGAAGTGTGGCCACGTGGGTAGGGTAGGAAAAGTATAGAATGCAACATTGTCAGAACTGGTCAATTAACGGTCTGTCAGCAGGGGGCATCGTTCAATCAATGTGGGCAGAGGATGTTCCGGTTCAGAGAATGCAGCAATCATATTTAAAGGCTGTTACCTATACTTTCAAACAACAGCTCTGGAGAGACATTGGCTACTAACAAACATTTAACATTAATTAGATTCAGATTGCTCACTAATTCATTTATGTTCCTGCAGGGTGCTTGGGCACAGGAACAGTCCATGTTCTATCAAGGCTGGAGAAGATCATTAATCAATGTGGGCAATGTCAAGTAGAGATTGCTGAGGTGGTGAGTACGTGTGGGGAATCTGGTTAAGTTGACAAAAAGGGGTCAGCGAGCGGACATTTTCTGGAAGGGTTACAAGGTTAAACTGAAGAACTTCCGTGTGGCCAGAGATGAAAGTGAAATTGAAAGCAAAACACATCATATCCAGCCATTGCCAAATTCATGGCAGCAGACTGTCCTTCCAAAATGTCAGGGTAAGGAGGATCCAGTGTGCCCTGACATGGTAGATCAGCTGCTGACAGCAGTAACTGGATTATGGGGAGTTGTGGGGTTTCGGGGGAGTGGGGGTTGGGAGCCTCACAGTCACTTCCCGTGACCAACAGCAGCTCCTCATCCCCTCTGAACATTACACGAGAAACCACGCAGCAAGCTCCTAGGTTGTCGGCACCCTGTCGTCTTCAGGCAATTAGACGAGAGCCCGAATGATCAAAACCAACGGAGAAAACAGATAGCAGCTTGACGTCACTTCAGTTGTCAGAGCAGAGGTACAACAACATCATAGTACCCTCACTTGCTAAGAAGGTCACCTTGAAGTCCTTAGATTTCACAAGTATCTACTTTGTTATAATATATCACCGTGGTGTGTTGCTATTTTCAATTAATTCTGGTGGGATGCATGACAAGTCAATACCGTCAATTGCGCACCCCACTGGGAGCAGGGAGTCAGTGAACTGTCTACAGAAAGGGGCCATTGACAACAGGGCAAGTAGGGGTCGAGAAGAGCGCAGATAGGTGAATTGGAGCATGACCAAGAGCATCAGGAGCTTACCTGGTCAGAGAGTTCAGGGCTGTGTGAAATTACTGCCTGCAGCATGGAATAATGGACGTCCAGGTTCTCTAATGTGAGATCCTCAGAGGAACAGTGGATACTGACATTCAATTTACATTAGGCTGCCGGCTCAGGAGGGCGACTGGGCAAGAGTCTGAAATAATAGTAGCATCAGTCGCAGTGGCAGGGCCAATACTGGAGTTAATGGGTTAGGAGAGTGGGTCTGTTATGGGTATTCTCAAAAACCGTATAGAGCAGAGGGTCTTGCAACTCAGGTAACTTTCCGAGTCGGAAGCCGCAGACGGTTGGACAGACCCAGTATCCAACACAAAAGAAATGACCAGCTCCCCACCACCTCCACATCCATCATCGGAATTTCAGACGGGGCGTGTGAGAGACATATTGAGATCGCCTGTGAAAACTCACTCTCACGATAGCCCTAGTTAGTTTCTGGAGCACGGGGGAAGGGATCAGCCACAGTGTAGGCAGCCTGTTGTGTGGTGGACTGCTGTCGTGCCTGAGGGGAGACGGAGAGGATAGATGGCCCTGGGCGACATTGCCTGGACCAGCACTGTCTCACTCAGTGTTCCAATTTCACACTGTTCCAGCACTGCCTTCTTTGAATTGCCCTAGTTTGCTGTACTGCCCTGGTGGTGTCCCTGTGGTTGTCAGGTTGTGCGAGCCAGTCGAATGCCCCCGTCGGTTTTGGTGTAGTGAACAGCCCATTCTCGTCCAAGTTATTAAGTACAAGTAAATTGTCCGTCCTGCTCGTCGTTCGATTGTGCAACGTGAAAACGTGAGCATATGTGAGGTCTGCACGGCAAGCTCTTCGTTCTCTGCTAATGGAATGTCGGACGAGGAGTCGCAAATCTCCCGAAAGCGGACAATGACATCGAGCAAATGCTTGGCTGCTCTGCAGACACTGGATAACAGCTCGATATCGGCGTGCTGTCTTGCACTGGCCTTTATTGTATCCTTCACGGTGCTGTCCAGCCACTATTTCCCAGTCTGAAGCGGTGTCCCAGGGGGATGTCAGTAACAGGGCTAGTGGTCACCAAGTGGGTCATATGCACAAGCTGTAATACGGTCTGCACATCTTGGTACCGACAGTTGAAAATACAGGAAATTTCGAGGACCCAATTGTAGAATGGGAGCTGTCACTTCAACGGGTCTGGGGCATCTTGTCGCATGGCCCGGACCTCTGCGTGGATCCAGGTCTTACACAGGGGAGTGCACCCAATCATGATGCGGGGAAACTGACAGTTGGTGGCCTGGTAATTTCGGCAAGCACTCGGTCTTCTTGTGAGTCTGGAGTTATCGTTTGTGTTGGGCAGCAGTAATGATTCATACTGCCCGGCAGCTATTGTGTCCCATCGCGGGCTTGCTGTGTAATGCATGGTAAAATTAAAATACAGCTACTTCATGCAAGCCCAACGGGTCTGGCTTTGAAGCCAGTATGGGAAATTTCGGGTACTGTGGGGCATAGGGCGGTGTGGCTGTATCTGGAATTATTTTGATCACAGTGTTGCTGGTTAATGCTGCAGTCTTTCGCCTTCGCGGCCGGATACTGCTGGGCAAACTGCTGAAACTTTGCAAGACACTGCAGCATGTATACAGTGTCCCAGGAGGAGTCAGCGTGCCCTCCCGTAATGGCCGTAGTCCAATAATCAAGCTTATCGAATTTAAAGTACCTCCCATATGGCCAATTTCCTTGTGGACATGTTTAAAAGTCTCCTGTAAAGTTGGTATACTAACCGCCATCCCCTGTCTCTTTCAGCACAGTGTCTGCCAGTGAACCAGGTATAACAAGAGAATCTCCGATCTTTATTTTGATTTTCACGTATTGACAGGGCAGCGTGGTTAGCATTGCTACCTCACAGCGCCAGGGTCCCAGGTTCGATTTCAGCCTTGTGCGACTGTCTGAGTGCAGTTTGCACATTCTCCCCATGTCTGCCTGGGACTCCTCCGTGTGCTCCGGTTTCCTCACACAATCACAAAGATGTGCACGTCAGGTGAAATCGCCGTGCTAAATTGCCCATAGTGTCAGGTGCATTGGTGGGAGGGAAATGGGTCTGCGTGGCTTACTCTTCCGAGGGTCGGTGTGGATTGGTTGGATCGACGGGCCTGTTTCTACACTGTAGGGAATCGAAACTTATATGCCTCCTCAATATCGTCTTGTACAACTTCGGACCTAGGCCGTTCTCACCACATAGTTGGGGTTGCCCAGCTAGCACATCCCAGCAGTGGAGGGAATTCCCTGTCCCCATGGCGTACTGGAAGTCCTGCGCTGACTGCTAAGCATTGCACTGCTGTTTTTGAGGAAAAACAAAGGGAGTACTCACAGAACACACAAGCAGTGAGTGATTGACAGGCCAGCAATAAAGGATTATCGCGCACCGCACTGTAAACAAACACTTGTCTGATGGATAAACACACTTAGTCGAGACACCTGAAACTGACAAGACATGCAGGCAGCAACCTCAAAACAAGCAGACACATCCAAAGCAAATGCTCAGAAATCACAGGACAGGAAAAAAAGTGAACTGGTGGAGCCCCGGTCAATTTCCTTCGAGCTGAGGAATCTCTTAGGATTGATGCGAAAAAATTAATCAGTAGTCTCTCATTCTATTTTTGCCAGGCTTCCCTTGCCCATCCGGGTTCCCCTGGCTGGATCCGGGTTACGGCACCAGCTCTGGACTTGATTGACACAATCTGGACACAATCAAGCATCCAGCAGCATTCATCAGTTCAAGAATGGGATCAGAGGGTTCCACCTCTCTTCCTGGGTATGTGAGAATGTCCCTTTCCTTGGCAGTAAGGTAATACCATTGTTGCTCTCCAGAGATGAGCAAGGTATTCTGGTGCATCCCTGGCTGACCTGAGCTTCATGTGGCTTTGATATCACTGGGGTACTAGATTACCCTTCGGCCTTTGGGACAGCTTTGTTTATCGGGTCGAGGAAGCTTATTGGTAGTTTGTCTTGGGAAGTGTATTCCCTGGTTTGTGAATGACTGTGGTCATGTATGGTTTCCCTTGTCAGCCTGTTTGGTCAATGCTGAGGCATTTTGGGTGTTCCTTGTATGGCTTGGACAGGCTTGATTTTCTGTGTTCTTATTGGCCATGCTGTGTGTAGACAGGTTTGCATGTCATTTCCCATACTGTTAAAAAATAAACTTTCTGATCTGCAAATGTTGTAAATTCAAAATCTTAATTCAACATCAACCTGTTCACATGGGGACAAGCCACTCAGCTGTTCCATGAAGGGAAGGTATTCACTCGGGGATCAATCCTAATGGCACGCAAACGACTTCAACAAAGGGAGAGAAGATTTGTCTTCTCTCTTTGGGAAGCGATTATCTTCACAACACCGCCTAATGTCACTCGATCGACATGACACTGGAGAAACACTATTCGTCTGTTCTGTGTATGAGAAGGAATTTATTAAATCAGCAAAGGTTCAAATGAACTTGAAAGGGCACACTGTAGAGAGGCCTGCACTGAGTGTGGAAAGAGATTCACCTGGTCATCTCTATTCAGTGAGCACGAGTATATTCACACGAGCGAGAAACATTTACTTGCTCCTTGCCTGGGAAGTGATTAACTTGGGTCTCCAATCTCAGCAGATATGGACTTGTTCCCACAAATGAGAGAAAACGTTAATGGTCTGACTTTGAAAAGAGCTTAAGGAGGAGCAATGATGTGATGGAACATCAGAAAACACATGAGAATCCCTGCAGTGCAGCAATAGGCCCTTCGGCCCAACAAGTCCACACAATCCCTCCAACGAACCCTCAAACCCATTACCCTCCCTTATATTTACCCCAATTATTAACCCACGGTATTGGTAATATATCATGGCCAATTCAACTAACCGGCGCACCATTTTGTCTTGTGGGATGAAATTTGAGGACCTGGGGGAAACTCACGCAGACACGTGGAGACCGTGCAAACGCCACACACACAGGCCTCCGATACTGGAATCGAAGCCAGCCCCTCATGCTCTGAGGCAGCAGTGCTAAAGACTGAGCCACCGTGCGTGGAGAGGCAGTTAATTTGGACTGTGGGTAGCAAGGGATTCAATTACTCATTCGCACGTGTGACAGCCCAGTCAGGTGGAATCTGTTTCGCTCAGTTGTCTGCTTTGTTGGCTTATAAAACAGTGTGATGCTCGTAGCGTGGTTCGAATTCCTATCAATGGTTTGAGGTTAATTTAAAAGTTGTCCTTCTCTAAATCTTCGCTGACCTGGTTAAATCACCAACAGCCCCTTCTGTCTCAAATGAAGGCAGTAGCCTCTACGGTCTGGAAAGATGGTAATAGTGCAAACAATCCAGTGAGGTCGCATGTGAATGCGATATGGAGTTATTGCATCGAGAATTGAACTGTGTTCATTCTGTCAGCCGGGGTTTACTTCATTGGATGTGTTTAATCTCTTCAATTGATCTGGTGTTTAATTGTTCAGTTTTCAATCACATCAAATTCAAAGATTCTTTTCCCCGGATTTCTGTACAAGTAGAGGAGACTGGTAGATATCTATTGACTGCCCTGTTCTTGATCCTCTTCTTCATTGTTAAGTGTGGATTTGTACTAAAAAATATTTCGATGCATTCGACATTTCTGAATGCACTTCACATCGAAATGAAGACCTTGTGAAGTGTATTCACTTATATCAGAGAAACAACAATCCTACAGTGAGAGCATAAGATTGTGTTCTCATCAGCGTGAACATGTTGATGGGACGTCAATTACTGGAAACTTATAAAGCATTTCCCACACTGCGTCATTGAAACAAATTATTGTCACAGTGAACCCGTTGGTGTATCAGGAGGATGGATGGCTTAAATGAACCTTTCCCCAATTCAGTACATATGAATGGCCTCTCGCCAATATGAATTCACTCGTCTTTCAGTAAGTTTGAGAAACGTCAGAGCAGGTGAATGGTCTTTCCAGTTGAACTCTCTTGTATTTCAGCAGATTGCCGGAATCAATTAATTACTTCAAATCGCAGCGGACGAATGGTCTCATACGAATGGTATGAACTCACTGGTGTGTCAGCAAACTGAATGACTGACTGAATGCTTTCCCATTCTTAGAACAGGCAAACGGCCTCTGTTACAGGGTTCGCAGATGTAAACTGAGATCAAATGACGGCCTGAACCCACTCCCTCTGTGAGAACACTTGAATGGTTTCTCATCAACGTGAATACATTGATGGTACAGCAGTTCGTGAGAACTTTTGAAGCCTTTTCCATACTCTGGACAATTAAATGGTTTCTTCTCCGTGTGAGCCCACTGGTGAGTCAGCAAGTTAGAAAACTGAGTAACTCCCTTTTCACACTTAGAACAGTTAAATGGGTTTTCCCCGGTGTGGTTGCACTGATGAATTTTCAGTACAGACAAGTAATTGAATCGTCACCACACTTCCGCAGTTTCGCTCCAGCGCCCCTCCAATTATGCCTCGATAGTTCAGATAGTGAATGCTTTCACTCCACTGTGAATGTAACTTTCTGCTTTCATTGTCAAAGGCCGGTGAGGTTCAGGCTACATGGAACAAAGCAACTCCATCACATTCTGATGTGATGCTTCGTTTCAGTTTCCCAACAGCAAATCCTCATCTTTGATACCCCTCAAATAAAACCAGAAATATCTCAGTAAGAGAGAACTCCTCAGAACACCAAAGCGTATGATTTTCATTCTTCGTCGGGTGTAGGTATTCCAGAACAGGTCAGCATTTATTGTTCATTCCTGATTTGACTGGACATGGTGGTGATGAGTTGCTTTCTTGAACCATCGTTTCCGTGTGCTGTCGGTAGACCCAAATTATAGGGGAGTGAAAACCACAGTTTTGACCCATGATTCGGAGGAATGGCAATATATTTCCAGAGCAGGATGGTAAGTGGGCTGTCGGTATTTCCTACCTATCTACTACCCTTTTCCTTTTCGATGGAAGTAGTTGTGAGTTTGTAATGTACTGTTTAAGGACCCTTGGTGAATATCTGCAGTGCATCTTATGGATGTTGAAGACTGCATGTCTGAGTGTTTGGTTGTGGTGGGAATGGATGTTTGTCGATTTTTTTTAGTTGTGCATTGCTGCTCAATTCAGTTGCTCTGTTCTGGACGGTGTTGAGCTTTTCCGTATTTTTGCAACTGCACTAAGGAATCCTCAAGAAGGTTGTGATTTAAATGTTTCTTGCAACTCAGATGCTAATCTGCTGTGCTTCTCCTGTGCATTGTTTCTTTAACACTGCAATCATCCAGGCGAACAGGAACTATCCCATCATGTCTCATTCTGTATTGTAAAGGAGTAAACAGTTGGTCGGGAAAGAACAAAATAAAGAGAAGAACATTTGGTCAATGAGGTGAATAACGCTCTCGCTCGGAGAGTGAACAGCTGTTAGTGGAGACTGCCGGTGACAAATCATAGGTGGCGTGTCGTCGCAGGCTATGTGTTAGACAGGCTTTCGGGAGTCGCGAAAATCTCTGACTATGACCTGTTCTTGTGGCCACAATGATTTTGGCTGCTAAAGTTAGCTTCTCAAAGACATTGTGACTTTCACTGAACCAAAGAAGGACTTTGGACCCATCTTTCAAATATCCGTCATGAAGCAACGTTCCATTCTCAATCCCATGCTTTTCAGAACATGGTCTGGAACCTTAAGCGCTATGGTACTCCAAGTCATCAACGAAATGTTTTCCTAATTCCACCAACTCCAGCGAAATACTATTACCAAACATATCCCCCCCCCCCCCCCCCCGCCCTTTGTCCGCCTTCCCCAGGAACCATTCCCTCCGCGGGACCGTGGTACACTGTTCCTTCTCTCTCAACGCCTTCCCATGGAAGCTTTCCCTAAAATCGCGGAATATGTGACACATACATTCATAGAACATGAGAACGAGGAGCAAGACTATGCCATACGGGCCTTAGAGACTACTTCGCCATTCAATAAGATCATGCCTGATCTTTCCATGGATATGCATCCACTTAACCAACCTCTGAAGGTAATCATTACTTCCTTTATTGTTGAAACAAAAATCAGCCCGAGCTTGAAAAAAATGTATTGATCTATCATCAACTACTTCATTGGGCAAGCAGTTCCATAGAGTACTGCTCTGGTTGAAGGAAATCCTTCTCAATTCAGTCCTAACTCGGCTCGTCCGAATCTTGAGGTTGTGCCCTCTTGTCCTAGTTTCATCCACCAATGGAAGCATGCTCTCTACTTCTATCTCACACATGCTCTTCATAACTTTATATGTTCCCATACGATCCGGCCTCATTCTTCTGAATTTTTGATATAATCCTATTCCACATAGTCTCCTGTCGTCAGCGAACACCTTCAAATCCGGAATTCCATCCGCCAGAATATTGCCCATTAACCCAATATTTCAATGTTCCTCTGCAAATTTTCACTGTCCTCCGCACACTTTGCTCAGCTACTCACCTTTGTGTCAACTGCAGACCTTGACACGATGCGCATGGCTCCAAAATCCAAATCATCCACATAGGTTGTAAGTAATTGCGGTCCCAGTACCAATCCCTGAGGCACACCATTGATGGACAATAGAATAGCACTGATTTATCCCCGCTCTGCGCTTCCTTTTGGACAAATAATCCTGAATCCATGCTCATACTTTACCCTTAACAGCATGCATCCGTTTGCTGTCAGTCCCTGAACCGCAAATTGTCGATGGCATTTTGAAAATCTAGGTACACCAATTCACTGGGTCCGGTTATTCACCATGCTCGTAATGCCATCATAGAACTCGAAAAGATTTTTCAGGCATGACCTGCCCTTCATTAACCCATGCTGCGTCTGTCCAATTTCTGTCGAGATGCCCTGCTATTTCTTCCTCAATAATAGACTAAATAAATTTCTGGACTACAGAGGTTAAACAAAGTTCTATAATGTTGGGGAATGGGTCTGGGTGGGTTGCGCTTCGGCGGTCGGTGTGGACCTGTTGGGCCGAAGGTCCTCATATTCTGTCTGCCTCCCTTTTTAAACAGTGATGTCATATTTGTGTTTTCCAATCAGCTGGGACTGCCCCAGAGACCAACGAATTTTGGAAAAATACCGTCAGCAAACTTCTTTTTAACACACCATCGCGTTTAACACCCTGCGATGTTAATTAGCTCCAACAATCCAACACGAGCTCTTTTGTTATAATGACTGTTCCCAGGTCGTCACCAACCGTCATCACTTTGTCAATTACTGGCATGTTATTAATATCCTCCACTGTGAAGACCGATGCAAATGCCTGTTCAATTTCACGGCTATTTCCGCATCTCCCATAAGTAAATGCCCCTTCTTATCCACGAAAGTGTCAACGTTTACGTTTGCCACTCTTTTTCATTTTATATTTTAATAGAAACTTCTGCTATCGATCTTTATATTCGGTGCTAATTTTAATGCCATGCTCTTTCTCACATTTTCTCTGCATTAAATTCCATTTGCCAACTCTCAGCCCAGCTCTGCAGCATACCTGTGTCCCTATGGAACCTACAATATCTTTCAGCACTATGCACAACTGTACCGAACTTAGTGTCGTCCGCAAATTTACGAACCCATCCTTCTACGTCCCCATCCAGGTCGTTTATAAAAAAATGACAAAAAGCAGTGAACCCAAAACTGATCATTGCAGTACACCAAAAGCAACTGAATTCCAGGATGACGTTTTCCCATCCAATAACACCCTCTGTCTTCTTTCAGCTGGCTAATTTCTGGCACGAAATCCTCCTCAAGCCCATACCTCAGTATTTTGTGCAGTCATCTACCATGGCGAAATTTATCAAACGGCTTAATGAAATCCAAACGTGCATTACATGAACGGCATTATCCTCATCTATCTGTTTAGTCACCTGGCGAGTTTTAACAAGATTTGTTGCTCAGGTTTAGCTTCCACATGAAGATTTGCTCGCTGAGCTGGAAGGCTCACTTCCATACATTTCTTTACCCTCCTGGGTAACATCTTCAGTGGGCCTTCGGGCGACGTACTGTTCAGGATTTCTGCTTTCTATTGACATGTTTGGGGTTCTTTGGGTTGGTCATGTAATTTCCTGTAGTGATATAATTTCCTGTTCTTTTTCTCAGGGGGTTGTAGATGGGGTCCACCTCAATGTGCTTTTTGATAGATTTCCGGTTGGAATGCTCGGCTTCTCGGAATTCTCGTATCTGTCTCTGTTTCACATGTGCTCGGATGGATGCGTTATCCAAGTCAAAGTGGTGCCTTTCCTTATCTGTATGTAAGGATACCAGTGAGAGAGGGTCACGTCATTTTGTGGCTAGTTGATATTCATGTATCCTGGTTGCTCGTTTTCTGCCTATTTGTCCATATGCAAAAACTGATGACATTTACAAATTACCGTGCAAGAACTGTAAACAAACACTACATTAGACAAACACTACAGTCGACTGAGACAACACATCCATACTAGGACAAGCCAAACAGATACATGCAGAAGAATTCCTCAAAGCATGGCATTCCGACCAGAACTCTTCCAACAAATACTTCGAGCTCGACGCCATCGACTATCCGCTGAGGAAAAATAACAGGAAATGACATCACCACCGGAAATTACATCACCAACCCAAAGAACCCCAAACATATAAATTTTAAACAGGAATCATGAACAGTGCTTCGCCTGGAGACCCACTGAAATTGTTACCTCGTAGGGTGATGAAATGTCTGGAAATGAACTTTCCAATTCAGTGAGCAAACCGACATCTAGGTTAATGACCTTGTCAAAGAACTCAATAATATTTGTGAGTCTCGACCTCCCATTCACAAAACCGGCTTGACCTTCCCTCATAAACCTATTCCAATCAAGATGATTACAAATTTTATCTCTTAGAACTTTTTCCAACACTTTACCCACAACCCATGGAAGGGTCAATGGTCTATCATTTCCAGGATTTTCTCTACTTCCCTTCTGGAATGAGGGAACAACTTTTACTATCCTGCAGTGTTCTGATACTATACCTTTGGACAATGACAACATAAAAATCAAAGTCGAAGGCTCGGAAATCCAATTCTTGGTTTCCCAGAGAATCCGAGGATAAATCCCCTCCGGCCCAGGGGAATTTATATATTTTCACATTTTCAGAGTTTGTAACACCTCTTCCTTGGGAACTTCAATCCGATCGCGTCTCGTAGACTGTTTCTCAGTATTGTCCTCGACAACATTTTGTTTTTCCAGAGCGAATCCTGATGAAAGATATTGCTTTTGCGCTTCCCCCATCACTTCTGACTCCACGCACTACTTACCACGACTGTCCTTCATTGGCCATATTTTATTCCATTCATTCTTTTATTCCTTACGTAACTTTGGAAAGATATAGGATTTTCCCTTATCCAATCTGCCAACAAATTCTCAGCTACCATCCTGGCTCATCGTCAGTGTCTCTTCAGGTCTTTCCTGAACTTCCTCAGTAATCATAACTCCTGCACTCGACAATTTCCTCCCTCTCTGACAGGTACATACTTATCAAAGACACACAGAATCTGCTCCTTGAATAAGCTCCTCACTTCTATTCTGCCCATTCCCTGCAGTTTCCTTGCCCAACCTGTGCATGCGTGATCTTATCTAATCGCATTACAATTTTCTTTCCCCAGCTGTAACGCTTGCCCTCCAGTGTATACCTATCCTTTGAAAAGCTCAAGTAAACATAATTGAATTTTGGTAACTATCACCAAAGTGCTCACCTACCACCAAATCTATCACCTTGCCGTGTTCATTACCCGGTATCAAATCTAATTTGGCCTCTCCCCTTGTTGGCCTGTTCCATTACACAGTAGTTAAGGAATCTATCGCAGATACTCAATACTCTCCTCATCAAGGCTACCCTGACTGAGCTGCTTTGACCGATCGACATGTTGATTAAAATCCCGCATGATAATTGCCATACTATTTTTTCAGGTGTTATTTATGTCTTTGTTTCCTGCCCTCCCCAATGTGATCTTAAAATTTGGAGCCGGTAGACTCCGACAATCAGTGATATTTTCTTCTTAGAACTTCTAATTTCCTCCCAAATGGATTAAAACTCATTCTCCGTAGAAGGTATATCATCTGTCAGCATGGGTCTGAGTTTGTCCTTGAATGTTTGAGTTACACCACCTTCCTTACCACCATTTATGTCCTTCCAGATTGTCTCATGCCCGTGAATATTTACCTCCCAGTCTTGTCTATGCTGTCTCCATGCTTCTGCAATGTCTACTATATCGTATTCGTTCGTGATAATTTATGCCGTTATATCCCCACCCTTCTTCTGAAAAGTACAAGCATTCAGGTATAGTGCCTTTATGGTCGCTTTCTTACGCATTTATTAACAACATCTCTAATAATATCTTCTACGCTATCCTTTCTTCTTGCTTCTTTCTTCTCCTCACTTGTCCATTTCTGAACTCCCTGCTTAGTACACAAGTGCTCAAATACACCTTCCAGGTGAAGCAACACTTTCCCTACACTTCACACAATCCAGTCTAATAGATTCACTGCTCATATTGTGGTCGCCACTACCTTGGGAAATGAAGTCTGGATTGAATGACCGTTTTGCAGAATACAAAGTTCTATCGCCAATAATTTCCCTGAGCTTCCAGTTGACTGCTCCTTTAGCACAGAACCATGTTTCCTAGCCAACGTCTCTATCTCAGGCTTACTGCAGTGTTCCACCAAAGCTCAGCGCATGCTAAAAAAATAACAGGCCATTTTCTGCTTGAGCACCCCGCGACCATCCATACCAATTTCAATCATTTTAGAGGCCTGAAGTCTCCCATGTCCTGGCCCCCGACACACCCACCAGGCCTAGTTATAGCATAGCAGCCATTACACAATACCTATGGTTAGTCATAAACAGTCTCCGTGAACAGTTGTTAATGCTCCAAACAAATCATTATCAATTCCTATGTCCAACTGTTAGTCTCTCCCTTTCGGCTCTATCCCGACATCTCGTTCCCTCCTAATTACTGCGCCTCCACATATCTTCTGCATATAGACCAAACTTTTCCTGGAAACCATCAATGCTTAGGTCGGCGTCACTGGACCGAAAATGTTAACTCCGATTTCTCTTTCCAGCATCTTTTGGTCTTGCCCCTGAGGAAGCTTGATACTGTGTTTGTGTAATGACCCCCTGCACATAAGACAGAACTGTGTTAATCCTGAAAAGTTCTCTTGTTGATGAATCCCATTACAATGTGAGGCATTGGCATCGACTTCGTAGGTCAATAAAGAAAGAAATCATGTGCTTGGATTTGTGCCGCAGTACTGTTCTGGATATGGTAAACAACAGAGAACTAAATCTCCGTCATGTCAGAGGGGAACAGATAGGAATCTCTACAAGAGGTGGAATTAAGTGAATGTTTTTCAGTTAGAGAAAATTCACACCATTTCTCACTGTAATAGCCTGTGGCTTTCAAAGCAAAATATTTTATAACCACAAAGGCATAATACAGCATTTTCGAGTTAAAATATCTGAATGATCTCCTTCCAGTGTGACAGTACAGTTGTGTCAGCAAATAGGATAACTGAGTGAATCATTTTACTTGTTCAGCAAGCGAACAGTCCTTTTGTGCTAAGTTATAGGGACAGAATGCAGGACGTGGGATGGAAAGGTTCTGAAGAAGTTTGACAAAGGGACAGATGAAGTGTTCGTGGTTCTGAGCGGCTTGAAGTGGGCATGTTCCCAATTCAGGACGGACTTGTATCTTATGTTCCTCTCTGTCTCAATGGAGGAAATGTTTTACTTTCCTCTTTGGGTTTGTAGCGGACTGGACTAACGCAGTTCCACTTTCCAGCAAGATTGGGAGAGATAAACCAGAGAATCACACAGCAGTGAGTCTCACATCAGTTAAAGGGAACCTTTTGGAGCAAACCCTGAAGGAGAGAGTTAACTGCCACTTGTCCAGTCAAGGTTTCATCAGGAAGAGTCATCACGGCTTTGTTACAGAATGTCATGCCTAACAGATTGGATTAAATATATTTTATTGGCAAGTGATTGGGTTTTTTTAACGAGGGTAGTGAAGTTGATGCTTTTTGTGTGGATTTCAACATAGCCTTTAACACGACACCACACTGGAGACTGGTAAGAGGATAAAAGTGAAAAGGGATTTAAGGTCCCCTGGCAAGTTGGATGCAAACTTAATTTGGTGGTGGTAGGAGACACAGGATGGTGATAGAAGGCTGTTTGCGTGATTGGAACTGATATTAATGGTGTAACACAAGGATTAATGCTGGGTCACATGTCGTTTGTGGATGTGTGTAAAGAATATAGAACAAATTCGGGGGAAATGAGAAGCAGAGTTGTCGATGATGCGAATATTAGCAAAATGGTTAATAGTGAGGAAGAAGGTCTTAGGATGGAGGAGCTCAGAGATGGATTTGTCAAATGTCAAATTCAGATAGGGGATGTTGAAATTAACCATGAAAAACATGAGGTGATGCACATTGGAAGAAACACATCAACGGATTACTCAATGAATGGCAGGACACGCGGAAACCCAGAGGAACAGAGAGATTTTGCATGTTGGGCCACATGTCCGTCAAGGCAGCAGAACATCGTGACAATCACAACTTTATCAGTCAAGGCAAAATTTATAAAAGCAGATAAAGTGGTGTCACAAGTAGACAACATGGTGAAGAAAGTACTTGGCACGCTTTTTGTCATTAGTCAGAAAATCGATTATCCAAGTTGGAATGTCATGTTGTGGCGATATAGAGCATTGGTGAGATCACATTTAGAATACTGCTTGCAATTATGGTCAACTTCTACAGGAAGGATTGTGTGAAAATTGAAACTGTGCACAAATAAGTTACAAGGATGTTGTGGGGACCTGAGGGCTTGAGTTAAGCGTGGAGATGGGGTCGGCAGGGGCTTTTTCGCTGGAATGTTCCAGGCAGGGCGTAACGTTCTCACGGTTTATAAAATCATGAAGGGCATGGATAGGCAACTGGACTAAATCGTTTGCGCAGGATGGTGAAGTTCAGAACTGGAGGGCACAGGTTTAAGGCGACAGGCACTGAGACACACGAAATAAGGTATAGAGAGTGAGAGAATGATGTTTGATTTCCAAGAGGCATTGCTTCAGCTCAGTCTTCGGTTTTAAAAATAAACATTTTTTTCGTGAATGTAGTTTGGTAGTTAAGTCGTGAATGGAACGTTAGGGCTACTAAAATTGAGTGATGTACCAATGAATAAGTGAGTGGGTACAATATTGTCCAATGCATAATGGAGTGGAGAATGCCATATTTATAAGGAACAATCAATAAAGATCTTTTAAATAAACTGTGATGTTGCAGGACTCTGAAATACACACCGAACTGGCTGTGCTGGGTTTATGAGTCACATTGACTTTTCTGCAGGAGCATCAACTGATTCGGAAGGCAAAATGATATTTGTCATCTGTTCAGCAGTGGCGAAGCAAATATATATTCCTCCATTCCTATCAGCACTTGACAACGTGAGCATGCATTGCCTGATCGAAACATTCCAGTTCATGAAACTCGTTTTTTTTCTTTTGAGAAACAGAACGTAGCAGTTATTGAACTGCAGCTTTCTCTTTTCCTTTACCAATTTTAATATCCAAACATTCAGTTGAACTGACAGGATGCTAAATTCTACTACAATTATTTCTTTTCTCTCAGATATCAGCCTCTGCATTTTTCTTTTCTTTAGTGATCTGAATGACCTGATTTTTAAGGGGAAATGAATGTTGCAGTTTTTCTCGCATTCGACAGAAGAATCAACTGAGTGGTTACAGGTGCATCTTAATTTTCCTATGCAGTTGAGCTGAGGTGGTGTCGAGTTAAATGTGTGGATTTGGAAAAGGACATCTGGTAAGGCAGCATCTTTGGAATAGGAAAGTCGATGTTTCGAACATAAGCTCTTCGTCAGGAATGTTGGAAACATTGACACTCCTGGTCCTCCGATGTTACCTAACCACTGTGCTATCTAGTGCCATCCTTCCTGACTCTAATCTCTCGCATTTTCAATCCTCGCCTTCTCTTTAGGCGGGGTAGTGTTAGATACTGTTCCTAACAACATGTTCATAATGATAGTTTGGATATACAGTTAGAAGCTCATCACTGATGAAATTCATTCTCCCCCTCTCAATCTGCCAAGCACATGCAGCTCCTGCGCCTCCTTCATTGACATTCCCTAAACACCTGACGCCTGAAAGAAGAAGGCCTCATCTTCCCCTTGGGCCCTTGATGCCACATGGGATCACCAGTTTCCTCATTCCCACTTCCCTCACATTATTCTAGTTTCATGACTCCAACTCAGCATTGCCTTCATGACTGCACATCACCTTTCCAACCTACCCGCTCCACCTCCTGTCAGAACTAGTATCTTATTCTCCACCTTTATCTACTCCTCGCATTCACAGCTATCACGCCCCCAAACCCCCGAAACTCCCATTTATCTATCAGTCCCCACGGCTACAAACCTCATTCCTGATGAAGAGTTTATCCCCAATTATCAACTGTCCCGCTCCTCGCATGCTGCCTGACCTACTGTGTTTTCTATCACCATACCGTCGGCTCTGAGTTCTCACATCTGCAGTTCTTACTGTCTCCACGGAGCAGTATTGTGAAAAAGTCACATTAGTGGAAAAAGTGCAGTTTCTGTGGCTTTCTAAGTTGTTAATTTCATTTGCTCAATCGGCTCTAGCTGGAGTACTGTGTGTCTTTCTGCAATTATCATTATAGCAGGGATGTGATAGCATTGGAAACGGTGCAAAACAGATTTACTAGGATATTGTCTGTTCGAAGAGTTTCACTTCTGAAGATTGTTTGGACGGACTGGGCTCTCACAAAGATGTTCTCTTTAAGAAAAAAACGGAGCAGTACTTTTTGTCAAGGATAATGTGTCTTGATATCTTTTTTATCAAAGGCATTTTAAAACAGTTCGGACTCCGAATCGGATGAAGTGTTACAGAGATGAAAGTGTTCGCTATGAGGCCTTTCGTTTCTCCGTTAACAGCTGAGACTTAAGGACAAAGATTTAATGTTTTAGAAATGACCTGTATAATGGAAAAAGAATGGTCATTCTGGAAAGTTGAATTCCGGTTTTTAGATCCTGCAGCAGTGGTGCACGAACTAATAACCTCTCTCCTTCTGCCCTTCCAATTTTTACCTGTAAGCTTCTGTTTCATTTTTACTGCTTTTAGGGTGCTTTTATTTAGGATTGTTGTGTATTTTCAGAACAGCATAAGTAAGTCTACTTTGGATAGACTAAGTTCTGTGGGTATCCAAAATTCTGTTTTTTGTTTTTCAATCCGTCATTTTGTGAATAATTTTTGTAACTAGTTTACTCGGGAAATTTTCACTGTACGCTTAACGAAAAAAATATAACGTTACGGTCTGGGTTGTCTGCTTAATAACATTTTGAATGGTTTAGACTCGTCCATAACATATCGGGAGGTAGTTGATGGATTAAGAGAGCAACTGAGAGGTAATTTCGGGTGTTGATTTGGATTGGGGTAGGCAATGCTTGGGAAAGCAATGTCTCATTTAGGTACAAAGAGTTGTCTGGCTATGGACGATGTAAAGTTGATAGTTTTACAAAAAATAATTCAGACCGGGTTTCTGCAATTAGCAGACATACTGGGGTTGTATTTGCCTCTTTCTGTGAGGAAAGGAGAGATTATTCCCGCAGTAGCTCAGCTTTTAACTAAGCTGGAAAATCCATGAGAATCTGTAGAGATGGTTAAAATTTATTTGAAAATGAAGCAGCTTGAGTTAGACTCGAGAGATAAGGAAAGGACACCAGATTTGAAGCAGTTCGAGATACGATTCGAAGTAGAAAGAGGGAAGAAGAGAGAGCAGCAGAGCGGAGAGAAAGGGAGACAGGTTTTGAACTTCAGAAATTGGCAATTATTAAAGGAATTCACCTTAAAAGGCTGGAGATAAAGGCTGAAGATAAGCTTATTCTGGAAGAGCATATTGTTAAAACGACAAGCTTAGCAGCTGAAATGGCTGATTGTTATGAAGTGGTCCATAAAACAAGCATGGGCTTCCAGAATCATTTTAAGTATGAGGGGTAGAAATTGGGGCAAAGAGAAATCCTCATGTGGAAAGGGAAAGTTAAATCTCTGTGAAAATCATTAGGATAACTTATCACAAGGTAAATAGGGAAATCTTGAAGGGAACAAGATCTGAGGTTTTCATTGAAATAAAGTAGGCCACATGAAGTCAGTGTTGGAGAACTAGGGAAAGCACTGGAAAGTCAGATGCAGGAAAACGAAACAAGCCTGGATGTTTTGTCGGCATGGCAATAGAAAGCACAGTGGAGGGTGGAAAGCTGCATCAGAGTGCACAAGCCGATCAGAGGTTGGTAAGGGGGAAGTGCCACATCTGCTTTAATAATATACCTGCAAAGTTAAAGTTCATTTACCTTGGCCAGGAGTAGCAGGTAGAGAGGTAACAATATTGAGGGACACAGGATCGTGCCTGTCTGTGATTCAGAAGGAGGGAGAAACATGTACTCCTGAAGAACTATGTATACGGGAATTTATGGTGGGACGAAAAATTGCTCAGTTATGTACAGTGAGGATAGAATGGGCAGAAAGAGTGGAGAATTTGTGGTGGGAGGTCTGGACAAACTCTCAGCTCCAAGAATACAATTTGTGCTTGCAAATGATATAGCTCAATCACCGGTAAGCGTGCTGCCTTCTCCAGTTGAAAAGCCAGTCGAGATGCAGGCAAGTGCAGAAATGCAGGACGTTTATCAAGGAATTTTCCCAGATTGTGTCTTAACGCGATCACAGAGTCACAAGCTGAAGCAGGACAAATCAAAAGGCACGGATATGGAAGCTGAAATATGATTACAATTTTTTTTTTGTCAGGTAAGTGGGACACAGCAGGGGACAAGCGTTAATAATGCAAGTATATTCAGCTCTGCTATGCTACTGAGTTACAGCAGAAAGATGAATAATTAAAGCAGTTGGATCAGAAGACATGTACTTGGAAGGAGAGTGAATGCATCCCCGTGTGATATTACTTAGCAAATGATATGTTAAGGAGGAAATGGAGAGCAATACATATTCAAGCAAGTGAGAAATGGGCAGAATTTATTTTTCCAGTAGGGTACAGAAAAGTGGTGCTGCGAGTGCCGGATGTGCCACAAATTGGAGGGTACGTAGGCGTGATGAAATCGGAGGCTAAAATACAAAGACATTTTTACGGCCTGGATTGCAAGGGAATGCATTTGAATTTTGCCAGACGTGTCATACATTTCAACTAATAGGAAAACCATGGGAAATAATAAAGCCTGCACCTTTAATATCTATCCCAGCGTTCGAGGAATCTTTCTTAAGTGTCTTCATTCATTGTGTAGGTTCCCTACATCGAATAAAAATTGGGAATAAGTATCAATTAACAGAAAAAGGATGTATTGACGAGATTTCCAAATGTTGTTCAATCGTGCAATTTGACAGCTCAAAGCATAGTGGAAGAATTACGGGTTTTTAAAAAGCTAGACTAAGACTACCATCAGAGATACAATTAGCTCAAGGGTCAAACTTCACGTCCAAACTTTTCAAGGAGTGTATCGCTAGCTTCGAAATAAAACGAGTCAAATCTACTGTGTACAATCCAGAATCACAGGGTGCACTGGAAAGGTGACGTCAATTATTAAAAACTATGTTCAGGTTTTATGGTTCGGAGTAGCCAGATTATTTCCATAAGGGAGTTGCGTCAGTGCTGTTTGCGATCTGAGATGTACCAAAAGAATCCACCAAACTAAGTCCATCTGAAACGAATTTTGGGCATAAAGTAAGAGGACCATTAAAGTTTATTAACGAAAAATTAATAAGACAGATTGCAGAGACCACGCATTTGGATGATGTTTCAAATTTTAGAGTTGGACTAAATAATGCTGGGGAGTTGTCGAGACAGTATTAAAAAGTATCGCAGCAAATGGTGAAGCAGGAAGTGTATGAGAAATCAAAAAATCACAATTTTGCCGCTGGGAATAATGCAATTATTTAAAATTCATTAATCGGTGAAACTTTAAAGCAAGGTTTAAAAGACCTTATCAAATTGAGAGGAAATTGAGTGAGGTTAGCTAATTGATAGGGATTCCAGTCATGAAGGAATCTCACATAATGTGCGATGGGAATATGCTCTAACGGTATTTTGGCAGAGAACGAACGCAAGAGGAGAATGCGTTATTGACTACGACACACTGGGAAGAACCAATGTCAGGGAATTCTGCATTGGACGTTCCTGAAATAAAATTGGACAATGCAAAAGTTGTCCAAAATTGGTAAAGTTATTCAGTTATCTTCCAGAAGAAAATCGAAAGAATTATTACTCTTGCACGGGGAGATCTGCTGAAATATACTGGGAATTAATAATCTAATTGTAGATGATGTAAATATAGGAGATGCTGTTCTGACTCTGAAACATCCTTGCAGGCATAACCCTTTAAAGTTGTACAAGTTCATAAGGAGATGTCACGTATGCACCAAAATGGCATAACCAAAGTGAGTTTCAATGAATAGAGTTCACCCATCATCATGGTGCCAAAGCCAGATAAGACCCAACAGTTATGTGTGGACTATCACAAAATCAATGTTGTTAGAAAGACTGATGCGTATACATATCTGCAGTTGGAGGACTGTGTGGAAAAGATTGGAGGAGCAACTTACATTTCTAAGTTGGACTTCCTCAAAGGTTACTGGTAGTGAACTTTGTCAGAAAGATCAAAGGCAATTTTGTTACGCCAACTGGCCTGCAGAAATTTAACGTAATGCCGTTTGTACGAAAAACACTTCAGCCACATTTCAGAGGTTAACTGACAGGGTAATTGCCGAATACGCAACTGATTGGTGTATATTGTGCCTGGTAACTTTCAGTCTCTCGTGGATTGAATATTTACAGCATTTATCTGGCTTTTTTGATTTAATTCGGAAGTCAAACTGATTTGTAAACCTAGCTAAAAGTGAATCTGCCAAAGCCAAAGTCACCTTCCTGGGATATGTCGTTGAACACGGACAAATAGCCCCACGGGATGAGAAATCGAAAGTTACAGGGGACTTTTACACATTGTTGACGAAAAGAGCAGTACTACGGTTCCCCGCATTGAGTGGCTTTTACTGAAAGTTTGTGCTGAATGTTTGCAGTGGGACTACTCCACTCACCGAACTGTGAAAAACAGGCAAGAAATTTCAGTGAACACAAGACTTTCAAAATGTTGTTTTTCTCAGAGCAGAGCTGATTGTGAGGAGACATGATTGACGCGTACGAAATAATGAGGAGCAAGGAATTACAGATTGAAGGAAACATTTTCTCTTGATCGATCACCAGGGTTCGTAGATTTCAGATAAGATGCAGAAAGCTTTGAATAGACTGGTAGGAAAACATTATCAGTCAGCGGGTAGGAGACTCTGGAACTCACACTCTATAAAGATCAGTTGGACAGTTAACCCTTCATTCTTCTCTGATTCCACTTGCCAAAGAGTTTCGAAAAATGCTCAAAGCAGAGCATCACCGCGAGCAACAGTTATTCGATCGGTGCCTTTATGAAATGGAAAGGTGCCCATGAGTAAGGTGTACGACTATTCGGCTTCCCGCCTGTGATGACGCTGGAACATTGACTCTTATATTCTCGGGGGCATTTAATGAAGGCATTCTCGTTCCTGCAGATTAGGAACATCTACCTTATTTCGGCTTTAGAAAAATCAGTTTTTAAGCGGGATTAAAGTCTGCCCTGCCTGCGAGCCAGGTAGGATTTGAACCTCCAGTGTCCTGATCTGTAGTCAGGCGCGTTATCCATTGCGCCACTGGCCCGATGCACATGCACAACCTTAAGAGCCGTGATGTTAATACGGACATGGTTAATAGATGAACTTACTTACAGTGTGGAAAACGTCCACACCGCCACGCCGAAGCGCAACCCACCCATACCCCTACCTAACACTACGGGCAACTGAGCATGGCCAATTCACCTGACCTGCACGTCTTTGGACTGTGGGAGGAAACCCACGCAGACACGGGGAGAACGTGCAAACTCCACACAGTCAGTCACCTGATGCGGGAATTGAACCGGTGTCTCTGGCGCTGTGAGGCAGCAGTGCTAACCACTGTGCCATCGTGCCGCCCATTTTTCCTTAAACAATTCATTATCCACACGGTGTCTGACATCCCCAACACAACTATTCTTTACCCACACGGTGCCTGATTAGATTAGCAGTCATATTTACCAGTTGAACAAGCAATAAAGATAAACACTGTCACTGCTTCAGTCTAATCTTCATCACCTTTCAAAGCAGCGAACTTTCCAAAACAAAACGCACATGTCCTCATGAAGTTTCCATTCACACTCTGTCTGCTCAGTCATTCAATGGAATCACTGCTGATCTGATGAATTTCGAATCCACTTTTTCAGCATAACTGACGTGAATGTGAGCCTAATCACCACATTATATATACCAGTTAACTTTCAGAGGCTTCGAGTACAGTAACGACTTTTGCGAGTATGCAGGAAAGTGAATACTGTGAACCGAGCAAACAAATCCCTTCATGGAAATTAATCCAGTGCAACGTCAATCATATTAGAACGGCAGATGACGTAAACATTCCTCTGCATCACTCTGCACAGATGCTTCTCCAAGAATTGACTCTTTGCAGAATTATTCTTTGTAATTTAGACTGTCCCAGTTGTAGATATTCTTTCAATCCACAAACAAGTATCCTGCTGAAAACTACTTACTTAAGATTAAAATAGTTGACTATCTATTCGACCAGCTGATGTCCCAAAGTTCCGTGTTCCATGTCAATACAAGTTCTTGCAGGTGAAATTGGAGCTCCCAGCCTGATGTCCCACTGCTTCTTGATGCGTGGGAATTGAAGCCGCTGTCGTTAAGGCGGGAGCTTTTAGCCTCGATATTTCACGCGCCTCTGTATCATCAGAGAATGGCATTACGCTCACCGATTGCATTTTCGCAGCCACATGCTCACGCTGAACGCCATTACCATTTTCAATTAGTGTTGGGTGCACTGCAAATCAATTTCTCTGATTTCACGCTATTGAACTGGGATTATATGACATGCCATTATATGATTACGTCAATAAGTGAGGAAATTGGTGAAGTAACCGATGTTAAAATACAGTGTTATTGAGAAATACATTTCAGCAATACCCTGCAGTATCCTATGACACTTTGAAGTTTTGTAGATATCTCGCAAACGTAATATCCTAAAACCTCGGTGTTGCAATCTCTACAGTCTCTCCGGACATAGAAGCTATATATTCAACCGAATCTGAGTTCCCACATCTCAGTCACTGTTTGACAAGTATTCCTTTGTGCGTGTGGTTCTGTTCTTCCATAACCTCTGCCACGATCCTTATTGCTTTTTGCCTCGTGCTTTTCCATGTGGCGCGAGGATCATGAAATAGTTCTTCCTTGGCATTGTCAACACAGCAAGTTCTGCTCGAATCACTGTCACAACAAACGGCATTTTTCCCGTTTTACTCCATGTAATATGTGCTTAGCTAACGCTGGGAAAATCAATCTTTGTTTTACATGAAAATACTCTACATGGTGATAGGTTTCCTTCTTCAAACACCCGCTGTCTCACATCTTTGCATTTCACATATCATAACCACCCTTTATCGGAGAAATCTCTCCCTCCCACAAGAACTAACTCGCCTAAACGTCCACCCTCCCATTTCACTGAGGTATTGCGCAATATAATACTCACATTTACACTGTTCATTCTGTACTGCTGCGGTCACTGTTTTGGGTGAAAGTGCTCAATCCCATGGTCGGCATCGTAAAGCAATTCAATCCATTTAGATGCAGCTGTTCTGTAATTAATCCTCGTGGAGCATCTTTTACTCTTGTGGTTCTGTTCGCCGAGCTGGAAAATTTTGTTGCAAACGTTTCGTCCCCTGTCTAGGTGACATCCTCAGTGCTTGGGAGCCTCCTGTGAAGCGTTTCTGTGGTGTTTCCTCCGCCATTTATATTGGCCTGTCCCCACAAATCTTCATCCAAACTTTGAACACCTTTTACTCACATGTACAATAGACTACTGGAGCGTCGGTCTCAGGATAAGTGCACAGCGCAGGATTGAGCAAAATACAAGTTTCTGTGGCTTTCTCCAGTCATTTATTTCATTTGTTCCTTCGGTTCCCCCGAAATATTGTGTGCAGTTCTGCAATTCACATTACAGTAGTCATGTGATCGCACTGGAAACCGTGCAGAAATTGACCAAGTTGAAAAGTTTAGGTTATGAAGACAGATTGTTTTGACTGGGGTTGTTTTCTTAAGGCAGAGGAAACTGAGGATACATGTTTCATATGCACCAAGTAATGAGCGACATGGACAATGCAGACTAAAAAAAAACGCTTCCTCTTGACCGATCAACAGGGGCGTAGGCTGTAGTTAAGAGGTGGAACCGATTGAGGAGAAATGCAGAAAAATCTCATCAGCAAGCGGATGGTTGAATCTGGATTCACTGTCTGAAGGGATGCGCAGAGGCGAACCCACATAACCTTCAGAAATACACGGATCTGAAGTTGAGTTGTTAATGCATACAAGGCCAAGTGATGAAAACGAATAAAGATAGTCAAGCGATTGCACCTGACGAAAGCATGTACAACGACCTTGAGGGCTGTCATTCTACACATACGTGGTATTTGTGTAGCTGTCCATGGTGGGCTAGCAGTTTTATTTTTTTCGCTTTCTTCGCTGGGACCCGGCTTTGATTCTCAGTCCGGGAGTTGGGGTTTGTTTTGATCCTAACAGCGACATCAGCAAAAGAAGGCCCCCCCCTGCAAAGGGAGAGCTTTTCGTACCTCGGATCAATTAATGACGTCGAGAAATGAGAGACGATGTCCCAGCCTCTTAAATAAAGGGGGACGGTACCTCGGCAGTCTCTGCTCATTCAGACAGTTCACTCTCCATTCTCCTCTGATTCCGCTTCCTAAAGGTTTTCCCAAAATTGTCAACGCTGAGAATTGGCTCTGTGTCTTGTTTCCTTCACAATCGCAGGTGCCACAGTGAACCTCGGAAAGTTGACAGGTGTAAAGGGCAGCGTGAGTGACGAATTCAGCTTCCCCCCCTCCCCCCCAGTGATGACTCTGGGATATTGACTCTGACGTTCGCAGGGGCATTTAGTGAAGGGACTCTTGTCCCTGCAGTTCAAGGGGCAAACCACATTTCGGCTTCAGAACAGTCAGTTATTAGTGCAATAAAGTCAGCGCTGCCCGCAAGCCAGGTTGGAATCAAAACTCCACACAGCAGATCTGTAGTTCAGCACGTTATCCATTGTGCCACTAGCCCGATGTATGTGCTACATTGTGCGGTAAATTAGCTTGTATGTGAATTTGAAGCCTGCTATTCTTGCTCTTAAACCAAGTCGAAACTTTAACTACCATCTCTGGACCGTAAGCAAGCGCATTATCCATTGTGACACTGTGCTCGCGCGTGCTTGAGGTTGGTATTCTGCAGAGTTGTGATCCAAACACAGACATGACCAATCGTACTCATGTTCACAAGTTGAATAACCAGGAAAAATAATCACCGTTAATGCTTCATTCCAATGCTCCACTCTTTGTGCAGCGGGATGTTTTGTAACGAAAAGACATTCATCCTCATGAAACTTCCATTCACTTTGTGTCTACTCAGCCATTCAATGGGATCTCCGCTCATCTGATGAATTTCAAATTCACTTTACTGATTTTGCTCCATCACTTTTGATATACTAATGCCTAATCACATCATCGTATTCAAGCTAATTTTCGAAGTCTGAAAGTACTTCAAAGACCTGTGCGAGTTTACAAGAAGTTGAATAAAATGAAATGAGCAAAAAAAATCCTTTCCTGCCCAGAGCAGAGTTAGCCATATGAGAAAGCTCAGAGACCGTAAACATTACCTCCGTTTCTCTCAGTGCAGATGTCAATAGAAGCTGCTCCAGGTAAACTTCCAGCTTAATGTCCCAGTGCTCCCTGCTTCGTGTCAATGGAAGCTGCTGCAGTTGAGGTTGGAGCTCCCAGCCTAATGCGACGTAAACCACGTCAATAGAAGCTGATCCACGCAACGTTGGAACTCCCAGTCCCCGGCATTTCAATTCACTCTATACTTTCAGTGAAAAACTTCACAATCAATGATTTCATTACTGAACACATACCTGCTGGCTCATGGCCATCCGCATTTCCAGTTTGATCTTCGCTGCTGCACCACACAGTTTCTCGTATTTCAGGCCTGAAACCTGGCACTATATGATATTCCACAGCAGTGGTCATTTCCTTGTATGACGAAATTGGTAAAGTAGCCGATGTTAAACTACATTTCTTCTGCAGAAATACATTCCAACAATTCCTGGCACTATTCCCTGACGCTTTCATTTTCTGGAGAACTATATCAATCTTCGCCTTCAACAAACTAAGTGATGAAATATCCATCGGCTCTGGAGGTACCGAAGTTAACCATTCAGCCCACCATGAGTTTGCATGTCTCAGTCACTGTTTGCCAAGTATTCCTACTGTTCATGTAGTCCTGTTCCTAACATATCCTCTGCCACTAACTTTACTGCTCTTTGCATCATGCTATTCCCTGTGGAGCCGGTATCGTGCAGTGGTTAGCGCTTTGCGTAGTGGCAGCAGAAAGATCATCTGCAATTTGACTTCCAGTATTGTCACTTGTTACCGTTTTATGCAGAGTAAGACATGCTTCACAAAAGCAAGAGCGAATCAATCTTTTTTGACATGAAAATATTCGTCGAGATGATGATTTTGCTCCTTCAAACCCTCGCCCTTTCACATCTCTGCTGTCTATGTATCAGGATTCAAACCCACCCATTCTCGGAGATTTCTCCCCATCACACGATCAGTAACCCTACTTTCGGTTCATCCTCCAATTTCCCAGCGGCATTTGGCAATCAAGTACTCGCATTGATATTGTTCAGTCTGTGCAGCTGTAGTCAATGTTGTTGGGCGAACGTGACCCAATCCCACAGTTAGGTCCTTAAAACCAGTCGATCAATTTACATACTGCTGTTGTGAGATCAGTGCTCATGTAGCAATTTTTAGTGGCATGTTCGGGAGATCACTGGAACATCAAGCTCAGGAAAAGGACGCAATGCAGTATTCAGCAGAGGCTGTTTTTTTTTGGAAACGATCAGTTTCTCTGTTCTAATTTCAATGGAGAAGAGGAGATTGTGAAGAAACATGATTGAATTGTGTAAAACAATGAGAGATAAAGGCATGTTCGGATGAAAGAAATGGTTTCACTCGGGCAAACGCCAAGTGGTGTAGACTAAATGTAAGAGGCAGGAAGTTTTCAGTAGATAAGCAGTAAAAACGTTATCCACCAGTGGTGGTGGATAAATCGGCAACTCATTGTGATGAAATCAACACAACCTTCAGAGGTATTCAATCTGTATTTGTGATGCTAAGGCATACAAGGCAAAGGGATGGAAAATGGAATGAGGATAGTCAAGCGGTTATTTCTGCCAAGAACGCGTCCAACACATTTGAGGGCTGTCACTCTACGTGCGTCTGACCGCTGTGCTCGTCCCTGGTCGTGTCCTGGTACTGAATTGGCACTTTTACCACTGCGACCCGGGTTCAATTGCCAGTAAGGGCTGTTTTGTTCAGTATCAACAGCATGGACTTCTGTGATAGGATTCCATTCAATGCTTCGAATCAATCAATGTGTCCACGAACATCAGAGTCAATGTTCCAGCCTCTTAAAGTAGGAGAAGGTGCCTCGGCACTCCATGAGCCAACATGAGACTGAGATATTTATTTTGTTTCCTTGCAATTACGAGGGACCACAGCGATTGGGTCCTTGGCTCTGTGAAATTGAAAAGTGCCGATTCGCAGTGTGTGGGACTATTTGGTCTTCCTCACTTGTGATGACGCTGCGACATTGACTGTGATGTTCTCCGGGGCGTGTACTGAAAGAGATTCTCGTGTCTGCATATCAGCAGCTCAAACTTCATCTCGGTTTCCGAACAATGAGGAAGATTAGGTTGTGAGATTAATAAATACCTGCGTTAACCTCGAGCTAGAGAGGAGTGAAACCTACAATGTTCAGATCTGGAGTCAGGCACGTTAAACTTTGCGCTACTTGCCCAATATGTTCTTCACGCTTTCATGCTTCAGAGTTGTGATGTGAACATGGACAGGAGAAATAGGAGTCATATTCAAAAATTTAACCAGGAAAGAAAATCACCACCACTGCTTCAGTCCAATCCTCCCCACTTCGTGTTTCAGCGCGATCCATAATGAAACATATCTGTCATGATGAAGCTTCCATTCAGCCTCTTGTCTGTTCAGTCATTGAATGGGATCATCGTTTATTCTGTAAATTTCAGCATCAGTTTCCTGCTTTTCCGCCATAAATCAAGATAAACTCGAGCATAATGTCAACATCAAATAGAGTCATAGAGTCAGAGAAATGCACAGCATGGCAAGAGACCCCGTCCATATCCCTCCAAACCCTGTCTATTTGTATATCCATCCAAATGCCTCTTAAATATTACAATTGTACCAGCCTCCACCACATCCTCTGGCAGGACATTCCATGCACTTATCACTCTCTGTGTGAAAACGCTGCCCAGTCGGTCTCATGTATATCTTTCCCCTTTCACCCTAAAACTATGCCCTCTAATTTTGGAATTGCAGACCCCAGGGAAAAAGACTATTTCTATTTACCATATCTTTGACCCTCATAATTTTGAAATCCTCTAACAAGTCACGCCTCAGCCTCCGAAGCGTCAGGGAAAACAGCCGCAGCCTGTTAAGCCTCTCCCTAAATCGCAAATCCTCCAACCTTGGCAAAATCCTCATTTTTTTTTCTGAACCCTTTCAAGTTTCGTAACTTCTTTCCGTTAGGAAGGAGAGCAGATATGCACGCAATATTCCAACAGTGGCCTAACCAATGTCTTGTACAGTCGCAACATGACCTTCCAACTTATATACTCAATACTCTGACCAATAAAGGAAAGCATACCAAACGCCTTCTTCACTATCCTATCTACCTGCGATTCCACTTTCAAGTTAAATTTCAAATATCAGAATTCTATGAACCTGCACTCCAAGGTCTCTTTGTTCAGCAACACTCCCTCGAACATTACCATTAAGTGTGGGAGTCCTGTTATGATTTGCTTTCCCAAAATGCAGCACCTCACATTTATCTGAATTAAACTCCATCTGCCACTTCTCAGCCGATTGGCCGAACTGGTCAAGATCCTATTCTAATCTGTGGTAACTCTCTTCGCTGTCCACTACACCTCCAACTAAATGACAAAACGTAGAGGACCCAGCACTGATCCTTGTAGCACTCCACTGGTCACGGGACTCCAGTCTGAAAAACAATCCTCCAGCACCACCCTCTGTCCTCTACCTTTGAGCTAGTTATATACCGTTAATTTTTGGAAGTTTAGTTTGCTTTAATTACTTGTATGGGTTTTCAGGTAATTTAATATCATGACACGAGCTGAAAATCACTTGCTGCAATTTAACCAAATACGCAGTCAGTCTTATGATAAAAGGCAGAAAAAGAAAATATTACCTGTGTTTCTTTCTGCACAGATTCTCCTCCACGAGCTGAATCTTTGCCACATTTTCCCTTATTGTTGCGATATTTCCCTGGGACATCTACAAACATGGGTCCTGCTAAATACTACTTTAATTCAGATTGAAATAACTGAGTATCCTTTCTCCAACTTGATGTCTCATTGCTCCGTGCTCCTTATCAATACAATCTGCTCCAGGTGAGGTTTGAACTTCCAGCCTGCTGCCACAATGCCCCCTGCTTTATGCCAACAGAAGCTGCTCCATATAAGTTGGAGGTCCCAATCTGATATCACAATGCTCCTTGCTCCATGTCAACAGAAGGTGCTACAGGTGAGTGTGGAGTCCCAGACCCGGCATTTCATGCACCTTTATACTGTCACAGCGGGCTCATCCTCATGCCCATTTCCAGTTTGATCTTCGCTGCTGCACCACTCAGTCTCTCTTAGTTTAGCCCTGGGAAGACGAGATTATATGATATTCCGCAACACTGGTTACTTATGCGGAATATCACACTTCTCCATTTCATAAATCAGAATTCAAATCCAGGCACTTTCAGAGATTTCCCTCCCTTGCATGGTCACTAACCTTCCTTTACATCGCTCCTCCCATTTCACTGAGGCATTCCATAACCAATTGCACACATCGGCACCATTCTGTCTGTGCTGCTGCTGTCACTCTTGATGGGTAAACGTGTCCCATCCCGTCATCGGGAACTTGAAACCAGTCGATCCATTTCAATCCCGGTGGTTGTGAAATCAATCATCATGTCGGGGCCTTTACTGACATGGACCAGAGATTATCTGTTAACAATTCGTCTTGATTTCCTGCCACTAAGCCAGTATGGCACCTCACTTGCTACGTTTCCATTAATGCCACAGACGTTTATCTTTTAACCACTTTGCCATTGTAAAATAAACACACACCTTGTCAAAAATACTAGTCTAATTCTTGTGCTAGGTGGCTTTCAGTCTGACGTTAAGTTCACTGGTTTGTGATCTCTATTACCAAGATGCTCTCCCGACGCCATTCCTCCTATTGTGCCTCTCTTGTTTGTCTTGTCATGACTGATCAAAACAGTGCTCTTGAAATCACTTCAAAAATCATTTCGCATTACAATGACACACTACATTGGAGTTGTGAAAACCCCCCATTATTCCCACCCTTTTATTTGATCATTATTGAGAGATTAACTGCCATTAGCTCCACTATACCACTAAGTTGTTCTGGGCTCTGTGGCACTCTTCCAGCAGTATCACTGCATTTTTTGTTCCTTCGCTGAATTTTTACAGCCGCATTTGATGTTCATTATAAAGCATCATTCCTCAAGAACTACAATTTGTCATTCGACCAAAATCGCCAGCCCTTTCATTTAAAGTCTCCTCCAGTGATATAAAAGAGGGAAAAAATGAGAGTTTCAGCAGCAGATGAACTGAGATTCGGCCGAGTCGTCATTTGTCAGCGTGTGGGGCACATGTGATCGAGGTAATGATAAGATGCAACAGCGCAACCCAGCAGCTTTCATGCAAACATTTATTTGATGTTAGCTGCACAAAATGCCAGCGTCATTCCACTTCATTTCACAATCTGTCTTTTTGTTTTTGGCTTGTCTTTTTCTCCTATAGTTCTCCCTTGATGACAGTAACTTTGTCTGACGTTCAACATGCCTGCCTTTCTTATACCCCAAAACCGGATTATCTCATTGCTTCGATGTTGGCAGAATAATCAATTCGAAATCGATTGGCTTTTAGTTTACTGAGACGTAATTGAAACTCGTTGGTTAAATTTGAATTGTCGTCAAAATAGCAACCATCTCAGGTACCTATTTCACAGCCAAATGTTTTATATTTTCAATATTCCAGTAAACTCTGACACTGCTCTCATAAGCTCTCAGTGCAGAACAACATTTTACCTCTCTTAAAGGTGCAGTATACACTTTCAACATCATAACAATCTGGAATTCCACATAAGGCTGTCACTGGCCCACCACACACAAAACCAGAAATAAAGACGTCAAATAAAGGACAGTTATAAGTGAGTGAGGGAACAGTAAAATGTGGAGAAAGTGAGGACTGCAGATGCTGGAGATCAGAGCTGAAAATGTGTTGCTGGAAAAGCGCAGCAGTTCAGGCAACATCCAAGGAGCAGGAGAATCGAATCTTCGGACATGGGCCATTCCTGAAGAAGGCCTTATGCCCGAAACGTCGATTCTCCTGCTCCTTGGATGCTGCCTGACCTGCTGCGCTTTTCCAGCAACACATTTTCAGCAGTAAAATGTGACATGTCACAGTCAAAATGAAACTGGGGATAAAGTAAAATACTGTACTTGCCAGCACGCAGAAAGTAGTCTAGCATTTTGCAGGAATCTATATCATCGGCATGAGAATGAATTGATCTAATTTTTTTAGATAACATGGTGATGTGGTAGAACTACATATTAACGCCAAGAGCAGTAGCCTGTATTGTTTAGTGAACTACAACCCTGCTTCAGATACTTTCATTCAGTGTGAAATACACATCTGTCAGTGGGGGAGTAAGGAACGTTCGAATACAAGAGCAGAATTAGAGGAGTGGGAAGAGCACAGAGGAATGTTAGGCTGGAAGCAGTGGTGGATTAATGGGGTGTAAGACCATGGATGGATCTGACAGCAAATCTGAGAATTACAAAATCAGTGGTGAGGCATCCTGGGATCCAATGCAGATCAGTGAGTTTTATTTAGTCAGACCAGAAGGGAAGTCAAGGAGGAAATGACAGGCAGTTAGCCTAACGTCTGTCACATGAAAGCTTCTCAATTTTTTTATTATATTTGTTGAGCAAGGCACTTAGATAAAAAAAATCAAGGGTATGATGCAAATTCAAGATACTTTGCGAAAGGGTAGTTAGATTTAAACAGATTATTGAAGTTCTTTGTGGAGCTATCGTGTGCTATGGATAAACTGCCATGTCCTGATCCATTTGTGAGCCTGTCAAACTTCTCTTGAAGGCTCCCTCCATCCTCCTCGCAATGTACATTCCGAACCAGTCGGTGTCATCAACAAGTTTGTATAATGTATAATGGTTGGGAACAATTTGGTTCAAGCATTGGATCATAGGATCCCTGCAATTCAGTCGTTGCAATCAGGCCCCACTCTCTCCCTATAATGCTGCATGTCGCATGCCCAATCCACCTGGCCTGTACATTCCTGGGTATAATGGGCAATTCACCTGTACCGTTAATGTTTGTACTGTGTGCAGAAACAGCAGCATCCGCAGGAATCCCACGCAGACACTGAGAATGTGTACACTTCATGTAGGCAATCGCGTGAGGCTTAAATTGAACCCCGGTCTCTAGCACTGTGAGGCAGCAGTGCTGTCACTGATCCTTGTGGTACTCCGCCAGTAACAGAACACCAACCTGAGAAAAGGGCACTTATTCCTACTCTATGCTTTCCAGCTGGTAAACAATACTTAATGAATGCTAGTACGTTTTCAACATCCGCATTGTATTTCGTGAAGTTGTGTGGGACCTGATAAACCTTCTGAACAAGCAAAACAGTGGGGTTCTAACGTGAATTCCACTCCACAGGAGACTTTGCAGAGATTACATAACTTGAAAGATGTCTCCCAGCGCATCCACATTCTCTCATTGTCTTCCTCTTTCTTCAACATTTTGGGATGAAGCCTGTCTAGTCTAATTGACTCAAACTTTAGTCCAGTTAACTTTTGAAGTACGACCTCTTTCCTGTTCTTATTTGTTTTGCCCCTTGTTTCATATTTTTGGGACATTTAATCTCCTGATGAAGGGCTTATGATTGGATGTTGACTGACGGCCTGTGTTTTTCCAGTACCACATTCTTCGACACTAATTGCAAGCATTTGCGATCCTCACTTTCTCCTTTTCCACAATTCTGACATTTGCAAAGTTTCTCACTGTGCTGATCCGCTTTGCGACTTGTCAGGCCTGATGATCTCCTGAAGCCTCGCCCACACACACGTGCTCTGTTTTTCCTGACTTTGAACGAAGTTTGTACCTTTCTGTTCAGAATTCCATATTATTCAGGTTAGGATAAATGATGTGGCTCCGTCAGACTCTGCAGTGATCTTTGATCCAAATTTGCTGATTGCAAATCAATCCTTCTAATACCGTGTAAAATTGATTTGAAGCATATAATTGAGAGAGAGAGCCCATTCAAACATGCTCGGTCAAGTGCCTAAACTACTCTTTATGTGGCTCAGTGTCAGTGTTGCGTTTTCACATTTCTGTGAATCATCTTGTACATTTTGATAGATGGAAGACGGGGTAAAATTACAATCTGCTGCTGTTGATTTGGATATCCATTGCAATTCCTTCATCATTTCCAGGTGTTTAACCTGTAACTCCTCACCTGCCAATGATCTGGGAACACGTGCACTACTGGACTGCAGCAGTTCAAGAAGATCATTCATAGAATTCTACATCGGCCTATTGGAGATTGACAATATCTGCCAGTCTTGCTCATGAAAGAGCTGCAAAGTGGGATGAACTAATCTGCTCAGGGAACGAGCATGGGCACGATGTGCCAAATTACCTTGTGTTGCAATCATTCGGTAATTGTGACTAAAATTAAAGAAACAAATACTCAACTTTAGTCCATGGATCTGTTTCTGTATCCACCATTCAGTAAGAAAGCAACTAATCGTTTGGGCATCTGTACTTCAGGACTCAGTGCTGCGAGAAACACCTGCAAGAAAATAATAGCAAAATACTGCAGCAGCTGAAATATATAAAAAAAACTGGATATGCTGGAATAAATTAGCTGGTCGGTTTGTATGTGCAGGGAAAGAAGGTAGATGAATGCTTTAGCGTGTGCAGACGGACATCAGGAAATAAAAATGAAACAGATTTTCTTGATCCTTATGATCTGAGAATCAGAAAAGGAATGGAGTTGAGTTGTGACAGTCACAGGCTCCAGGTATGGCAATTGGTGTAAAACTCATAATGACACAGACGACAAGAATTATGGTAAAATAACAAAAAGGGGTATATAAAATTCATCACTATCAGTCCAGTTGAGAAATTCTGAAGACACAAATATACCTTACTGAAAACGTGTTGCTGGAAAAGCGCAGCAGGTCCGGCAGCATCCAAGGAGCAGGAGAATCGACGTTTCGGGCATGAGCCCTTCTTCAGGAAGGGCTCATTCGCGAAACGTCGGTTCTCCTGCTCCATGGATGCTGCCTGACCTGCTGCGCTTTTCCAGCAACACATTTTCAGCTCTGATCTCCAGCATCTGGAGTCCTCACTTTCTCAACAAATATACCTTGGTTTGGGTTTGGTGTGTGTAAATACTCTCCGCTGAACTCTCTGTAAATGCAATTTCGTTAACCCATCTCTACGAGTCCAGGAGAGAAACCCACAATCATTGTGTCCTGGTCAAAGTCTTGTTCCATATACTCTGCAATCCTGTAAAACTGGCAGACCTTATCCCAAGTCCAAATGACACTCCGTCAGCGCCTAGTAACACTGGATCCATTGCTCACGCCACCTAAACATACTAAAGAGCGGATAAAGCAAACATGACTGACAAGAGAAGACAGGGAGAGCACAGAAACAAAAGAAAAACATACCATCTGATGTAAATTAGTGAAGTGAGATGCGGAGGAGTTTCTTCAGCAAGAGGGTAGTCATTCTTTGGAACTCTTTGCTAAGTCATTACGAATATTCAAGATAGACATAGATAAGCCCCTGATTGTTGAGGGGATCAACGGTTGCAGGAGATGGCAGAAAGCAGAAGAATGAGGTTGAGAAACATATCAACCATGACAAAATAATGGAGAGGTCTCGATGGGTTGAATGGCCTAATTCTGCTCCTTTATCTGGTGGCCTTCTCACTATTGCATGTGACTTCAATCTGCCCATAGACTGAGTAAGTCAGATCAGTAGCAATACTATGGAGGAGACGTACCTGGTGTATGTATGAGATGGTTTTCTGAGTCGCGATATTAAGGGCACAAATGAAGGACAGAGCACCCTCGATTACTTGCTGTTTAATGGCCATTGGTGAGCTCGCTTCGTTGGCTGGTCAACGAGATTACGATGAAGAATGACAGCAACAGCATGTGCACAGTTCTCGTACTGGCCTCATGAAGTACCCACATTCTCAATCCTGCGCCTTGCCTGAGGCACAACGACTCTCAAGTTAAAGCCCCATCAGTCAACTCGTGCGATCTCTCTCTCTCTCTCATGAGACAGCAGGCATGGGAAGATGTCAACTTTGATTTCAAAGCTTCATTTGTATATATGACAAGGAATCATTGACAATCTATCTCTATGCTGTCTCTAATGGAAGAGTGAAGAAGTCAGTGAGCGAACTCTTCATTACGGTGGAGAATGATAGAGCTGACTGAGATTATGAGCCGAAATCTAAATAGAAGAAATGACACTGATATGAAGCGTGAGCAGGGTACAACGAATTGGGGAACAGAACTTAAAGGGAGGACAAGCACTTAAAAAGCATTTTGCAGGAACTGCAACTGCTTCTCACTCCTGTCTGACACAAAGAAAACGGGAAACGTGGCCATGTCATGGCTAACAAGGAATATGAGGGCATCGTACTGTACTCAAGGAGGAGGCTTACAAATCGGCTGAAAATAGCAGCAGACATTAAGACTGGGAGCCGTTCCGATATCAGCACAAGATGAAGAAAGAATTAATGCAGACCGAACATTTCGTTTAACAGGAAGCTTGAGAGAAGCATATAATGAATTGTTAAAGCTCCTGAAGGTATATGAAGGGAGAAAAAAACGATTATTGAAAACAAATCCCTTCCAATGAGAAACAGATGATGTTATAATGTGGGGTAAATATATGTCATACCAAATAAATATGTATATTAGTTACGTCAACACAAATGATGACACAAGTAATATTCCTAAAATGCTGGGAAGAAAAGGAGAGGGAGGAACTGAAGGAAAACAGTATGATCAGGGAGTTGGTGTTGTGGAAATTGATGAGATTAAAAGACAATAAATTCCACCAACTGCGAATCAAACACCAGTGTACCCTAAATGCAGTGAATGCTTTCTGTAACTAGAGTGTGGAGTCTAACGAGAGTAAATTAAATGTCATATTTCAATATTCTTTTGAATCTGAAACGATATCTATGGATTGGAGGTCAGTTAATGTGACCCCAATATTTAAAAGAGGAAGTAGCAAGAAAACATGGAATGACAGAAAAGTTAGCCTAACACTAGAAAACAGGAACTGGATTGGACAGAAGCAGCAAAAATTTACGAAAGTAAACTAGGAAAGGAGATCTCGTCTTCTTGTACACAAATTGCTGAGCGTAAGCACACAGGCGCAGCAGCAGGCGAGGAAGACATACGGTGTGTTAGCCTTTGTACTGAGAGGATTTGAACACACGAGCAGTGAAGACTTGCTGAAATTGTACAGTTTTTTGTTGACACCACAACCTAGAGTGTTGTGTGCACTTATCTGATGAAGAATATTCCCCATACGGAGAATGCACAACAAAGATTTACCAGACTGATTCTTGGGATGGCAAGACTGACGTATGAGGATTCGTTAGGATGAAAATCACTCAAGTTTAGAATGATGAAGTAGGATGTCACAGAAACGAATAAAATTCTAAAAGGTACGAATAAGGTAAATGCAGGAAGGATGCTTTCAGTGACCAGGGCGTCCAAACCATAAAGGGTGGAGAGGTGGCGTCACTCCTAATAACATGGGGTAGTCCATTTAAGACAAAGATGAGGATTTTTTTTTTAATCGAAGACTGGTTACTCAGTGAAATTTGCTGCCACAGAAAGTAATTAAAGCCAGAGCGTGGAATCTGGACAAGATGAGGATAACTATAGTTTTGATGTCAAGAGGGATCAAAAAGTGTAGGCCTAAAGGGTTAGCAGGTCACTGTGCGGAATGATCATCCAAGATCAGACTGAATTAGGGAGAAGGATCAAACATCACACCAAGCCAGTCCTGTTCTAATCTTTCACCCCTCCATTCTGTTAAAGGTGGGATATAAAAAACAATTGTTTTCAACTGACACAGATATCACATTATCTAGATTTTAAAAGAATAATGCTGTAAATACTTACCAAACAGCAATCAGGGAGCAATTTTAGCAGACGAACTTCAGCAGTTCGAGGAGGTGCAATGTAATTGTTGAGATTCGTACACTGGCTATTCTGTATCTCAATTTCATTACAGTTCTCAAATTACTGAATGTTCTGACAAAAGCGACATGATATGTATGAAATAAGTAAATGTCTTTAAAATGTTGCTGATACTGGGTGGAGGGAGTGGTAGGAAAGGATGGGGAAGGGAAGCAGTGAGAAAAGCAATGGGTCGGGTTTTTATTGAGGGATTGGCAACGAAAGACCCCAAATTACAAAACTCACGCGACCCGCTATCGTGCTCAGGATTCCTGTCCCTCTACTTCCTGCTCCATTCTTTTCGTCTCTGACACAGTTACAGTAAGGTAAGGGACAGAGGTGTTCATGTGGTACACTTTCCCATCAATCCCAGTAACTAATATACACCCAGGCGTCTCCCAACAACATCATAGCCTCATGCAGTACAACAATGATTTCAAACGATATCATTTATTTTCAGCTCTATTCACACGAAAGATAGATAAACCAACAGTGGCCTGATAAATTAAAAAATAATAATAAAACTGAACCAGGAATAGCGATCGCTGACTGGGGCCTGCTTCTGGGAAGAAGACTCAGGCTCTCTGTGGCTTAATTCGCGACCCCAGATACACGACGTTTGGGTCCAGAATCATAAAATGACCAAACATGAAACCTCTAACTGGGCTATAGCACCTGGTGCTTCGCTCCCCTTTAGCCCTCCCTCACCGACTGTTGATTGGAGACAACAACATTTCGATCCAATGATCGCGCACGCAAGCATGCTCACAGTTCATGTTAACCCCATTCATGCTGCAGGACCCATCCCAACTGATGACGTATAATGTCCTACAGCGAAGAAGAGGGGGACCTGCCGGACCAAGCCGGAGGCACTGGTCCTCCAACCAATCATAGAAACTCATGGGCGCACTGGGGGATCTGATAAATCAGAGAATGCAGTTAGACTAAACTAATCTATCCAGAACTTCTACACCCAAAATTCGCTTGAAAACTTCTTCCAGTTCAAAACACAATTGTTAATGATAACTCTGTTCCCTTTAGCCCAGTCGAAAGTGAGGACTGCACATGCTGGAGATCAGAGTCAGCATTAGAGTGGTTCTCAAAAAACACAGCAGGTCACGCAACATCCGAGGAGCATGAAAATTGAAGTTTCAGCCAGGCACCCTTCATCAGTAACCTTTCACGAAGCCAATTTATGATCAATATTGCTACTATCCCTTATATTCCTTCATGCCCAGGTTTCATACACAGCAGTCTCACAGACCTTTTGTCTTTTGTTTTGCCAATCTACGTTTATCTGATCGTTTTGGATTAGCATCACCAAGACTACTTCTTCCCTCATCAAAATAATCGGCAGTCAGTTCCCCACAATTTTCTATGAACAATTCTATTTTAGCTTTCCTGAATAAAACACATATTTCTTCACGTGACACCTCATTTTGTCTGATATGACCGTTTGCAACATGTTGCATACAGCTTTAACCGGTTATCCTGTCAGCACAAAATTAATTGACAAAACGTTTATCAGTAAACTGAAAGTGTGCATACCTTTTAAAGATGAGAAAATGTGTCTGAATGAATTGTGACTTGGACATTAGTTATCGTGAATACAAAGTAAAGACAATCAGTTTGTGATGGCATTGACCTCTACCACATTTTCAGAAGCTGCCAGACAAGCTGAATACTTCCAGCGTTTTCTGTTGTTTTTTTCAAATATATATCAGATTGCCAGTATTTCGCTTCTGCACTTGTTCTTGGGAAGAAAGGGATGAAACGTTCTGGGTCGAAAGCAGGAGCAGTCACCTCCTTCAGTCATGCAACTCCCAGCTCTTCCTCTGTTTTTTGTTTTGTGAAAACACTATCTGGCTTTAAAATTGGATTTTAATGATAATCTAACTGTTTACATGTCACTCTTTCTGCTCAAATACGAAATAAAAAAATACATCAATTTATATCAATATCACAATCGATATGTACATGTCCCGGACAGAATTCAACTTTTAAGGAGAAGGCAGCATTTCATATCGGAAACAATAAATGCTAACGACTTGCAGGCCATGGCTGTGAGAGCACGGAATCCAAATTACTTGACTTCCAGGGACAGTCTCTGTTTCTTTCACCCTGGACACTGTCTGATTCGGCATTGCAGTCTCCCATCCTTCTACACATGATGCCTTCAGTTCTGTCTTGGTTTTGTTACGACTGGTTTCTAATACAAAGGTTATCCAATCATCTATTATGTTGCAGTTTTTAAAGAGTGAGAATCCTTCTCTCAGAGCACACTGCCTCCGTAGCTCAATGCTTAGGTAGGGGAGGAACACGAACAGGGGAATGGCTGAATGCTTCCTTTCTTTGCTGTAACCAGACTCCGGTGTTGAAATCTGAAATGAGACAAAATAAGCCAATTGAGTGAAATCCTACTTTTTGGCTGATCTCTCCTGAGGCCTCAGTCACTTCGCTAGAACGTGTCTGTGTGTTTGCCTCTCTAAATGAAATGGGGTTCAGATCACCGTGGGGATGTGAACACAGGTTATCCATCTTAAACTTCAGTCACATACATTGTAAAACATGACTGGATAATAGCATTGCGACGAGTCCTTGAAACATTTGCGAATACAAGGGGGTAGGCCAAGTGCTGAAAGCTTGGATGATGGGTTTCTTTCCATTCTGTAAACAGTCGATGACTTGCTCAAGCGTATGTCCTGATAAATGAAACGCAATATGTTTTGGCATTACGAAGCAGTCAACAGCTTGGGAGGCAGCACTGGGGGTGTAATGGTTAAGAGTCGGTGTTTTCTTCACCGTGGCCAGAGTTGGGTGTCTGGTCAGTGAGAGTGACAATAGCGAGAGTGGAGCAGCTCTGATGGGAATGCATTCAACACCTCAGATCAGCTCGTGCCATGAGAACATCAGAGTTCATGTCCCTGCTCCTTCAAGAAGGGGAAGGTACCTTGACAGTCTCTGCTCTGTCGGTCAGTTCACCCTTCATTCCCCTCCCACAGAGTTTCTAAAGATTCACAGAATTGAAGCGGGGCTCTCTTTAATTGATTCCTTTGCACTTCCACGGGTTGTAGGTATTGTGTTGGTTTGAAACTGCTAATGTGCAAAAGAGCAGCGTGCGAGGTAATGCTATCTTCCCCTCCACTGACAGCGCTGTGTGGTTGACTCTGATGTTCTCGGTTGCATTCATCGATCGGAGACATTAAGCGGTATATTAAGAAGTGCCACAAATAATTCCAATCAGAATGAAATTCTTTCAAATGTTCTTGCTACAAAGTTCTCAGAAACTCCTCATTTTTGAGAGGTATTTAGGAAAACCAAGGTTTAGAAGATAAACAACTTGCTTTGCAAGATGCTTCTAATGAAGACGTCAATTCTTTTGAACGATTCGGTGAAATTGTGTTGATCACTTTTGTAATTTCTATTACCGCACCGAACTACTGTTTAAAAACGAATCTGTTAAACAAAGAATTGTGGTGTAATCGACAATACTTATAAGTAGACAATAGATTGAAGTTGGGCATGCCCTCATATCCATAGTTCAGACATCCCAGCATTTCAAAGATTCTTCTTCCTGCAGATAAGGAATTCAAATCACATCTTTGCTTTGGGACAATGAGTTTGTAAGTGTAATAAAAATCGGCAGCGTTTTAGAGACAGTGAAGTGTCGAATGAACAACCCCCTGATTTGCAAACAAGCAAATCATTAAGCCACTGATTCAAGTGCGCTTGCTGCAGTTCTGTGATGATATCAGGGACAGGAGAAATAATTGTATCCGTTCACAGGGTGAATAACTAGTAAATATAATTGACTTCACCACTTCACTCCAATAGACCCCACATTGTCAAGTGGACAATTTTGCACAGAAAACACACTTGTTCTCATGAAGCTTTCATTCACCCTGTGTCTGCGCAGCCATTCATTGGGATTACCGCTGATCTGATAAAATTTATATCTACTTTCGTGCTTTTCCTCGATAGCTCGAGGTAAACTTGAGCTGAATAAAAAAGTCGTCTATTCTCATTAATTTGGGAGTTTCGCGGCTGTACACCCAGTTTCTCTGAATGGTAACTGAGAATATGGGATCGTTGTCAGCAGTGGTTACTTCCACATGTGAGGTAACTGGTGAAGCAAATGATGTTAAACTACATGACTATTGAAACATGCATTTCCACAATATCCCAGACTATCCTCTCACCCTATGACATTCTGTGGAAAACAGTTCATCTCAGTCATCAACATACACAATGTTGGAAACTACACAGCATCTAGAAATATCGAAGTTAAAGTTTCAGCCCATTCTGAGTTCCTACATCTCGTTCCAGACTTCGCCAAGAGGTCTACTTCTGTTTGTGTTGCTGTTTCTGACTTATCCTCTGCCACTGTAAGTATTTTTAAGTGCATTGGTTTGCGTGATGCCGTGTTAGTATTCAGTGGTCAATACTTTGCTTTATGGCTGCATCAGTACGTTTAGAATTCGAGTCATGGTGCGTAATACTTTCCCCATTTTACGCTGGGTGACATGTACTAAATCCACACAGCATGGAATCAGTTGTTTTCACATCAAACATTCTCCAAGGTGATGATTTTCTTCCTTCAGAACCTGCTCTCTCACATTTCAGCGTGTTTTATATATAAGGATTCAAAACCACCCATTGTCGAATATTTTTGTTTTTTATCCCGCACTTACTGACCCTCCTCTCAATCTCCTCTCCAAGTTGCCTCAGACTCTGCGCAATCTAATATTTACTTTCACATTGACCCCATTCAATCTGTGATTCTGCAGTCATTGTGGCTGAGTGCACGTGCTCCAATCTCAGCATTGGCAACTTCAAACTAATCGATCGTGTTCGATGACGCGGTTGCATGATCAAAGCTCACGTAACAACTTTAACTAACATGAACCAGATATTCTTGGAGCACCAGTATCAGGAAACCAGAAGAGTTCGGTGAATTGGCCATGCTAAATTTCGCATCGTGTTCAGGGATGTGTAAGTTAGGAGTTTGAGTTAGGGTTAAATACAAAATAAAATGTCAGGAGAATAGTTCTAAGTTGAGTTATTCTTCGTAGGGTCAGTGTGTACTTGGTGAACTGAACGGCCTATTTCCACACTGTAGGAGTTCCATGGTTCTATGAAAAGGACACAGGATAATACTGAGCAAAATAGAGTTTGTTGGAAAAGTGTTGTGACTTTTGATCATTTATTTAATTTGCTCATTCGGCTCCAAATGGACTATTGTGTGCAGTGTGCAAGTTACTTTACAAAGGAGATGTGATAGCACTGGAAACGGTTTAGAAGAGATTTTTCAGGATATTGTCTGGGCTGAGGAGTTTCAGTTATAAAGAGAGTTTGGTCTGATATTTTTCTGAAACAGAGGGAATTGAAAGGAGACATGATTGAGATGTAAAAATAACGGGGGATTTGGAAAGGGTAAACTAAAAGAAACGTGTCTGCTTGCTGAAGAGATCAATCACCAGGGAGGCAGAGATTTAAGAGGTAGAAATGTTAGAGTATGTGTTTTGGAAGAGAAAAACCTTCTCAGCAATCGGTTGTACGGAATATTGAACTCACAGTAAGGGTCAGAAACACGCATCACTTGAAGAACTATTCAGATGTGAATTTTGGATGCCATCACATAGCTATGGGGTCAGTGGTTTTAAATGAATTAGGATAGTGAAATAGTTGTTATTGTCCAGTCCCGGCATAGAGGCTGAGGGGCTTCTTTTTTTTCCACAGTAGCCCTGGGTAGTACGTCTGCCTGTCACCGCGTCAATCCGAGGCTCAGTTACACACCGAGAAAAGTGCTTGCCTTTTCAGGCAACTCTGAGGTTAACACTGTTGTCTCTCTGCGCCAGGAAAGGAGTTTTTAATTCAACCTGGAGTGATTGATAATGTGCTGTTTGCACGTGCTCCCGCATAGGTTTCCTTTGGCTGGTTAGGTTACTTCAAAGTGTCCAGTGATGAGCATGTTAGGGAGATGGTAAATAATTGCTCACCTTCTCAAAGTGCTTAATAAGGTTTGTGAAGCACAAACTACTCTTCCCAAAATCGAATTAACGATCCCGAATCAACCTTTTCCTTATTAGGTGATCATAAATCCTATCTCTCTTAACTTTTTCCAAAAAAATTACCTGAATCGAAACTAAGGCTCATTGTTCCACAATTATTAAAGTTTTCTCTGATCCTCTTCTTGGAGAAGGAGTCAATATTTGTTAAGTTTGAGTCTTCTCGCACTTATCACATAGACACAGATGGCACAAAGTTCAGAGTTAAAAGTTCAGCAATCTCCACCCACGATTCCCAGAGAATCCTTGGATACATCCCATCAAGTCCAAAGGCCAGATCTATTTTCATACTTTCAAGAGTTGCCAACACAAATTCCTTCCGAACATCAATTTCGTGTACTCTAATAGGCTGTATCTGAGTATTCTCGTCGACAGCATTGTCTTTTTTCATTTGTGACACAGATGAAAAATATTCATTCAGCGCCTTTCCTTTCCTCGGACTCCACGGACAATGTCCCACGACGGTTCTTGACAGTTCTAATCGTATCCTAGTCATTCATTTGTTCCTGAAATACCAATAAAAAGCTTCAGGATTTTCCTTCATCCTGCCAGCCATCGACATTGCATGTCCCCTTTTCGCTCGACGTAGCTCTCTATTTCGGCCCTTCCTGGCTAGTTTTTAATTCTCAAGCACCCGACCTGAGCATGAACATCTCATCTTTACATAAGCTTCCTTCTCCCTCTTGACAATAGATTCAAGTTCTTCAGTAGACACGGCTCCCTGGCTCGACCCCATATTCCCTGAATGACGCATACATACTTATCAAGGGCACGCAGTAGCTCCTCCCTGAAAACGCTCCAGATTTCAGTTGTACCGAACCGCTGCAGATAATTTCTCCATCCTGTGCATCCTAACTGACGCCTAATAACCTTTCTCCCGGCAATACCTCTTGCCCTGCGATATATACATATTCCTATCACCAAAGTGCTCACTTCCCTCCAAATCGAACAGATGGCTTGGTTCATTACCCAGTACTAATTCCAATGTGGCTTTGCTTCTTGTCGGCCTGTCTATATGCTGTGTCAGGAAACCCTCCTGCACACATTGGACAAAAACTCACCGATCAGATTTACTCAAATATACCTTTCCAATCAATATTTGGAAAGTTAAAGTTCCCCATGACAGCTACCCCGTTATTTTAGCTCCTATCCAGAATCATCTTTGCAATCTTTTCCTCTATATCTCTGGAACGTTTCACTGGGCTATTGAAAACTCCATTCACAGTGACCTCTCCTTTCCTGAGTCTAATATCAGACCATTCTAGTTCAGGAGACTCCGCAGAGTGCTCATCAAATAACTTTTTCGCTCCCGTAATTCTGTCCTTGGATCATCATGCCACACCTCGCCCTCCTTAACCACCTTCTTTGTTCTTAAAGAAAAATCGAAACGGCGGCTCCAGGAACAACCCGGTCCTTTCAGTGCTCCATTCATGTCTCTGAAATGGCCACAACTTCGAAGTTCCAGTTAATAGCGCATGCTATAAGTAAACCGACCTTATTTCAGATGCTCCTGGCGATGAAGTAAACGCAATTCAAACGATCTTCATCCTTGCCAGTACACTCTTGCAAACCTGACAACCTATTTATGTCCTCACTACTCAAAACCTCCTGTTAGCTTGAGCTACAATTCAGGTTCACATTGCTCTGCTGAGTTCGTTTAAACCCTCCTGAAGACCATTAGCAAATTATCCCTCCCACCCCAGAATAGTGGTTCTCCTGTTGTTCAGGTGAAAACCATCCTACTTGTAGAGGTACCTCCTACTCCAGAATATTATCCAATTGTCCTTGTATCCGAATCCTCCCCCCTGCACCATCCCGGTAGCCACATGTTCAAAACCTCTCTCCCTATTCTTCATCTCTGTACGACGTGTCATAGGTAACAAATCAGAGTGAACATCTCTGTTTGATTGAGATCGAAGATGCCACTTTAGCTCACTGAATTTCTGCCTTATATCTACATGCCTTTTCTTTCATATGTTATTGTTGCATGTGTGGACCATGACTTTGGACTACTCCCCCTCCCCCTTAAAAATTGCAAAAACACGATGTGAGACATCACAAACCCTGGGAGCTGGGAGGCAACACACCAATCATAAATGTGTCCCCTACCCACTGAATCTGCAATCTGTTTCTCTCACTATGAAGTCTCCAAAAATAAAGCTCTCTTCCTCTTTCCCCTACCCTTCTGAGCAACAGGAAAAAACTCTGTGCGAGAGACCTGTACCCCATGTTTTACCACTCACTCGTAAGTTATTCCCCCTCAAAAGTATCAATAACGGTATGCTGTGCTTGTAACCGAAGAGCACGGCCACAGTGGATGCATGCACTGTCTGCCATTTCCCTCTTCGTTTACCGACTGAAGCCCATTGATCATTTTCTTGTACCTGAGGTGTTACAGCTTGCCTATAACTCCTCTCAATTATCTCCGCAGTCTCCCGAATGATCCAACGTCCAGTTCCAGTTTCCTTCGACACTTCCCAAGAAACTAGAGTTGTGTGCACTTCCCACAGATGCAGATATCTGGGACATTATTGGTGACTCTTATCTCCCACATTCTAGAGGAAAAACATTCATTTGGCCGATCATCAATTCCCAACGTTCTGTATACTTACACGCACCCGCACACTCACACACATTTACACAAACACACACACACTCACACACACACACACACACACATATATATATATATATATACACACACATATATATATAAATAAAAATGCGTCTGTGCATGCATGCATGTACGTGTGCGCATATATATTTAAAAGTTGCAAAAGAACGTTGAATAAAAAAGAATTTACTTTAAAGATCTAACTTCTAATTTTGTGGAGTGTTCTGTCCTTGGGAAATGCCTCTGTTACTTATGACCACCCAGAAATCCTCCCAGGAGAATATCCAACTTTCTATAGAGTTATAGAAGTGACGTTTGAGATGGATTCGCTTTCTCCTAACGCTGATCCTACACTGTGTTAAACTGTGAAAATGACTCTTATCTCGTTTCATGTTATTGCAATTGCTGCAACTCATACAGGTTATGAAAACAATACAAAAAGAACGATATTTATCTCGTTGGACATTTTCAATGTTGTTGGAAAAACTCGAATCGAAATGATAAAGGTTTTTTTTTTAAATAACTGCTGTGAAGCTTCGTGAATTGAAACACGAATATGTTTCGAGACATGTCACTGGATATTTTGGGGGGAGCTAAGTGAGCTGCAAATTCACTCAATCCCTTCTCTGTGATTGCAGCCAACTGTCCAATGCAACAAATGAAAACAAAAGTGCGTTTCTCAACAGGTCAGTTCCAACTCACTATGGTATAATTTCCCTTTGATTCTCCCCATCGTCTAATAGATTAGGTGAGTGGGGATGTCAGGATCCTAATGGAAAACTGAGACGTTGCAAGAATTAATTCCAGCATTTTTCGCGTCAGCTGCTTGTTATTCTCATCTTCATCGAAGTGGAATTGCAAATTCAAACAGATTAGCCCTAGAGAGAATGGCTTCACGATTGTTCATCAGAAAGCATTCCGAACAACAGTGAGAAAGCACGTTCAGATGTTTGCTGCAGTATATGAGAAACGCAGCAAAGACCCAGTGGGACTCGAGCTCATGGCCACTGGCAAACAAGACTGGAGGACTAATCACTGAGCTGCAGAGCCACGATCGAAGGTGGTGCTTTTATGCTGACATAACAATGATGTCCTCTAGCAGAATAAATTCCATCAACTGAGGTTTGTGATGCAACCTATGTTTTGTGGTGTAAAATACTACTTGAAACCTACTTGTTTGACATAACACTTTGTCAGCTTCCCAATATCTCATTATGCGACTGCGATCAAAATTTACTTAAACTCCCTTCAGAGGAAAAGCATTGAAGTTTCCAGTATATGAAAGGCACGACGCAGTATTGATACAAATTACTGGCGTTGATTTGAACACGTATCACAGTTTTTCTTCATCACTTGGTGAGTAACCCCTTTCCTAACGGCATTATGAGATCTCCTTAATGAAGGGATCTCATGCTTTATGGCCTTGATGCATGAAATTTCGGGCGCCAGACATAAAACAGTTAAAATCGAGCATGATCAAAAGGTTGGTATTCGAGGGAATGCAGATATCTGAGACAGCTTTATTTATAAAAAAAATCTTGGATGTCGGATTCCCTGGCTGGGTTGGCATTTAGTGACCATTTCTAATTGTTATTGTGTGGGCTTTAGGACATTACAACGATAGATGTAGCGGAGACAGTGAAAAGATTTGAATAAAATGACGAAAAAATTTAAGAATTCGCTGAGCTGTGATGGGTGAGCAACCACTGTTGTGAATACTCCCACGTGCATCATATTTATTCGAAGACCTCAGGATTGCATAATTGGGTGAACAACACGCAACTCCTTCCCTTCCACCATGTGGGAGCTCGTGTGGGAATGTAAAGCTGCGAAGGCAGCAGCACACGGTTGGGAAAAAGGCGGTGCTAAAAACGTCATTCAAATAAGTGACAATAAAACACTGTACAGAGATCAAGTACATGCATGCATAGAGGCAGAGGACATTTGACCAGAGTAGAGAGGGAATATGAGAGGACGGATGGAAGTGCATTCGGATAGTTTAGCCGAAAGGAATGAAAGAGAGGTTGAGCTGCTGACGAGCAGAGTCGTCGAAGAGACGTATGATGTTTATGCCGTGCAAGTGTGCAGACTTGGTGAAGTATTTCACCATGGTTATGACGTGACTGGTTCAGACTCAGACAACTGTCAAAAAGAAATTGAGCCAGTGGTGAGGCAATTTCTCCACCAACGTGGCCAATGCTGCCTTCCTGCGCATCTCATCCAATTGCAGCAACTCCACACTCAAGGCCCACCTCTCCAACTATGACGAAGGCAGAATTCCCCTGTTCATCACCTTCCACCCCACCAACCTCCGTTGACATCATATCATCCCACGCCATTTCTGCCACGTGCAAACGGACGCCAACAGCAGACATGTATTTCCCTCCCCACCACCAGCCGCTTTCTGTGAAGATCATTCCCTCCGTGATTCCCTTGTCAGGTCCACGCCACCCACCAAACCAGCCTCCCCTCCAGGCACCTTCCCATTCCATCGCAGGATTTGCAAAATCCACAACACACCTTCGCCTTCAACTCCGTCCAAAGACTTAAAGGATTCTTTCACATCCATCAGAGATTTACCTGCATTTCCACACATGACATTTGCTCTATCCGTTGCTCCCAATGCAGTCTACTTTACATTGGAGAGACAGGATGCCTAATTGCAGTGCCCTTCAGAGAACATCGTCGGGACACCCACACCATACGACATCACTGCCCTGTGGACGAGCATGTAAACTCTCGCTCCCACTCAGCCAAGTACATGCAGTTCCTAGGCATCCACCATCGCTATACTTTTACCACCAGACGCCAGGAGGAAGAGGGACTCATCTTTCACATTGGTACCCTCCAACCACACAGCATCAATGTGGACTTCAATATATTTTTCATTTCTTCTCCGCCATTTTATCCCAGTTCGATTGTTCCAAGTTGGGACTGCTCACATGAATTTTCCCATCTGTCGATCTTCCTTCTCGCCGATCCACTCCATCCTGCTTTCTGACCTATCACCGTTTCCCCCACCTCAACCCACCTATCACGCTCCCAGGTATCTTGCCTCCTCCTATTTGTCTCTCTACCGACTCGGCTCACAAGCTTCATTCCTAATGAAGGGCTCTTGCCAGAAACGTCGATTCTCCTGCTCCTCGGATGCTGGCAGGCCTGCTGTGCTTTTCCAAGACCACACTCTCTACTCAGTGGCGAGGCAGTGGATTTATGTTGGGGACTGAAGGCAGAGGCCTCAGTTTTGCATGATTCAATTGTAGGAAATATCTGCTTCAACAGGACAGGATATCGGACAAGTCTGGACAGTGTTTGACCTCAAGCGAACAGTGAGTTGATGGGATTAACATCCAACTGTTGACCTTCTCCTTCTCAGTAGTGGAGGCTGTTTGTATGAAAGATTCTTGCAAACGTCCGGTCAAATTGTTGTTGTCTACATCTCTTAACTTCAATCCATATCTTCAGGCACAATCCAGAGTCTGTGATAGACTCTTTCTCATTCTCTAGATTCTTAAAAATATACATAATCAATTTTACAGCATATTAGAAGGGAAAGATTTTTTTCAAAAATCACTCCACCATGATCTGATGAAGTTGCGCATTTTCTCCCAAATTGAACTTTGATCAGAGTTTGAAGGTGGAAGGAAAAGACTCCGTTTATACTGGGAGAGAATCGTTCACTTTTTGTGTGTGTGGACTTGGCTTCTGCGCTCATCAGAACTCACAAACTACAATTGCAGTCATATTTAGGTGAGACTGTAGACATGTGTACATTCATTTCTCCATCAGAGCTGGAACCCCATGAAAGCAATGACACCTGGAACAAGCTCAGTGTGTGGGAAGGGATACACACCTTCTCGGACCTTCTGTGAAACCTGCTCGGTCACAATGAGGTGAAATCATTTCAATGTCTAGAATGCGGAAAATGCTTTAAAAAGTCCAATGATTGGATTATCCAACACTGTGCTCATACTAATGAGAAACCTTTTATCTGACCAGACTTTGGAAAATGTTATCATTCCACTATGTAGTTGATGCATGGGAAATGTGGTCACACGAATGAGAGTCCGTGAAAACTTCTGGGGACCTGGCGTCCGATCCACGTGCTCACCCAGAGGACAGACATCTTTAATTCCACAACTAACGGACGTACTGCAAATGTCCGAGCGATATAAAGTCCCAACAACATTATGAAAACGTCTTTTCAACGCCCAGACCGATGGAAGTGCTGTAAATGTTCCTGTGGACTGACATGGCATCAACGTGTTCACAAAGAAGACACCTTTTAAATGCTTACACTGTGGGAATCACTACATAAGTTCCTTGTGATCGTTTTATCATGAACGCCTTCACCTTGAAGAGAGACAGGCAAATATCTAGTGTC